>NC_091149.1:24154739-24468010 GCF_041381155.1 Argopecten irradians | reverse complement strand
GTTTAGAAAATATTGGCGTATGGAGTTTCAAGAAATATCTTACTCTAACCAATTCTTTTTCTGCTGGCGATGCGGTTTTAATAAAGTTCCAGAAAATATTGGTTTAAGGAGTTTGAGGAAATATAAAATACCATTCACAGAATCGCCAATTATTCTTTCGATGTCCTTCAAACAGTTTCAACGAAATCATCTAATTTTCAGCATCTCTATTTCAGCTGGCAATGCGGACTTAAGGAGGTTTATAAAATATCAGCTTAAGGATTTCCAGTGAATATTTCACTCACGGCATCCTTTCTTTTCTGGAGATGAGCTCCAATTGCAAGCAGGTTAACTGAAATCATCTCATTTTCAGCATCTCTATTTCAGCTGGCAATACGGATTTTAAGGTGTTTAGAAAATATCGGCGTATGGAGTTTCAAGAAATATCTTACTCTCACCAATTCTGTTTCTGTTGGCGATGCGGTTTTAATGAAGTTCCAAAAATAATATTAGTTTCAGGAGATCCAAGAATTTTTCTCTTTCTCAATCTCTCTGATTCTCCTGGATATTCTCTTTTAACGAAACCTATGAAATCATCTTATTCTCAACGTCTGTGTTTCCTATCGATGAAGATGAACGAGTTTGTTCCTCTAAATCATCTCTTTCCCAGCCTCTCTGTTTCTCCTGGCGATGTGGGCCAAGTTCAACCGAGCCGAGCCAAGTCCGTGTCGAGTAAAAGAGCGTACATATGTATGGGTCTGTGCCGCCCGAGCAGAGCCGAGCCAACCGAACCGAGCCCTCATCTCATCTCATATTATCTCATTCTCAATATCTCTGTTTCTCCCGGCAATCCTGGCATGATGAGTTTCGCGTTCCCTCTTATTTGCTTATTCTTAACATCTATATTGTGTTGTGGCGATGTGCGTTGACTCCAGAGAACGAGTTCAACGAAATCATCTTATTATCAAATTTATGTTTCCCGGGGAAGCACACAAAACAAATTCCACAGCATTTCCCCTTCTCAACAACATTTTGTTTCCTCGGGTAGCGTTATTTTCAACAGGCGTTGTGGACTCAACGATATCACCGAAATCATTTCACTATCAGTATCTCTGTTTCTGTTGGTAAATGCAGTTTAAGAGGAGCCCAGAAGATATTAACTTAGGGATTTCAGGAAATATCTCATTTACAACATCGATGTTTGCCCAGTAGATGCGACTGAACTAGTTCCACGAAATTATCTCTTTCTCAAGTTGTGTTGCTCCTGGATTTTCCATGTTAACAAGAACTACGAAATCTTCGCTTTTTATTCTCTTTGTTACTCATGGGGATGTGCTCTAAGCGCGTCCCATGAACTAATTAATCTTTTTCTCAATCTGTCCTGGAGATTCCGTTTTAACGATATCTATGAAATCATCTCATTCTGAACATCTATACCAGTATTTCGTATGGTGATACGTGGTGAACGAGTTTCAGGAAATCGTCTCATTATCGGCAAATATGTATGTGTGTCGGGGATGCAAACTAAGCATCTTCCCATTCTCATCAGCTTTTCTTCTCTCGGTGATGCGATTTTGTTTCTTTATGCTATGATGGAGAATACTTGTTGAAATGTGACATTTTGTCAGACGAACAACTTGTTGTCTGTAATTTCTCATAATACCTAGTAGCCTCTTGATCTGATCATTTCGAATGTTTAAGGCCATAAGCTCCTTGCTATGAACTGGATGCGGTCTTTTATATCCACGAAGTTCATGGTTTAGAAGTAGTTACGCCGCCTCTGCTACTTTTGGGTGGTCACACTCATTCTTCATGGTCAGTAAAGTTGAAAATGTTTAGAAAACAGGAAAACCAATTCAATGGTCACATTTTGATGAATATTCCTAAACTCTGTTTCTGTGAAACAATATTTGTTTCCTGATTATGTATATAAAATTATAATATTCACTAAACATTCCTCAGCAATGCGATTGCAACTCCTTATATTTTCAGAAATGGCTTCAATTCAAGCAACATCATGATGCAAGTGGAAAATTTTACCGGGAAATGATTTTGACAGTAAACTTGCTCTGAAACTAACCTGACATTAAGATCAATGTTTTCTCGCCAAATTGATCTGAAACGAAAAAATATTCAATTTCAGCTTCAAGTATAAGGATCTAACGTTTTAAACTAAATCATCTGACTCCAAACAACTCTGTTTCTGTTGGCAATGAAGCCTTGATGAAGTTCCATAAAATATTGGTTTAAAGAGTTTGAGGAAATATATAATTCACAAACATCGCCAATTCTTATTTCGATGCCTTTCAAACAGTTGCAACGAAATCATCTCATTTTCATCATCTATCTTTTAGCTGGAAATTTGGATATAAGGAGGTTTAGAAAATATCGGCTTATGGAGTTTCAAGAAATGTCTCACTCTCAACAGTCAGCTATGTTTCCGTTCCCGATGTGGTCGTAATGAAGTCCTAGAAAATATTGGCTTAAGCAGTTCCAGTAAATATCTCATTCACAACATCCATTTTTTCTGTCGATGAGCTTCAAGAAGGTTCAACAAAATCATCTCATTTTCAGCATCTCTATTTCAGCTGGCAATACGGTTAAGGTGTTTAGAAAATATTGGCGTATGGAGTTTCAAGAAATATCTTACTCTAACCAATTCTTTTTCTGCTGGCGATGCGGTTTTAATAAAGTTCCAGAAAATATTGGTTTAAGGAGTTTGAGGAAATATAAAATACCATTCACAGAATCGCCAATTATTCTTTCGATGTCCTTCAAACAGTTTCAACGAAATCATCTAATTTTCAGCATCTCTATTTCAGCTGGCAATGCGGACTTAAGGAGGTTTATAAAATATCAGCTTAAGGATTTCCAGTGAATATTTCACTCACGGCATCCTTTCTTTCTGGAGATGAGCTCCAATTGCAAGCAGGTTAACTGAAATCATCTCATTTTCAGCATCTCTATTTCAGCTGGCAATACGGATTTTAAGGTGTTTAGAAAATATCGGCGTATGGAGTTTCAAGAAATATCTTACTCTCACCAATTCTGTTTCTGTTGGCGATGCGGTTTTAATGAAGTTCCAAAAATAATATTAGTTTCAGGAGATCCAAGAATTTTTCTCTTTCTCAATCTCTCTGATTCTCCTGGATATTCTCTTTTAACGAAACCTATGAAATCATCTTATTCTCAACGTCTGTGTTTCCTATCGATGAAGATGAACGAGTTTGTTCCTCTAAATCATCTCTTTCCCAGCCTCTCTGTTTCTCCTGGCGATGTGGGCCAAGTTCAACCGAGCCGAGCCAAGTCCGTGTCGAGTAAAAGAGCGTACATATGTATGGGTCTGTGCCGCCCGAGCAGAGCCGAGCCAACCGAACCGAGCCCTCATCTCATCTCATATTATCTCATTCTCAATATCTCTGTTTCTCCCGGCAATCCTGGCATGATGAGTTTCGCGTTCCCTCTTATTTGCTTATTCTTAACATCTATATTGTGTTGTGGCGATGTGCGTTGACTCCAGAGAACGAGTTCAACGAAATCATCTTATTATCAAATTTATGTTTCCCGGGGAAGCACACAAAACAAATTCCACAGCATCTTCCCCTTCTCAACAACATTTTGTTTCCTCGGGTAGCGTTATTTTCAACAGGCGTTGTGGACTCAACGATATCACCGAAATCATTTCACTATCAGTATCTCTGTTTCTGTTGGTAAATGCAGTTTAAGAGGAGCCCAGAAGATATTAACTTAGGGATTTCAGGAAATATCTCATTTACAACATCGATGTTTGCCCAGTAGATGCGACTGAACTAGTTCCACGAAATTATCTCTTTCTCAAGTTGTGTTGCTCCTGGATTTTCCATGTTAACAAGAACTACGAAATCTTCGCTTTTTATTCTCTTTGTTACTCATGGGGATGTGCTCTAAGCGCGTCCCATGAACTAATTAATCTTTTTCTCAATCTGTCCTGGAGATTCCGTTTTAACGATATCTATGAAATCATCTCATTCTGAACATCTATACCAGTATTTCGTATGGTGATACGTGGTGAACGAGTTTCAGGAAATCGTCTCATTATCGGCAAATATGTAGGTGTGTCGGGGATGCAAACTAAGCATCTTCCCATTCTCATCAGCTTTTCTTCTCTCGGTGATGCGATTTTGTTTCTTTATGCTATGATGGAGAATACTTGTTAAAATGTGACATTTTGTCAGACGAACAACTTGTTGTCTGTAATTTCTCATAATACCTAGTAGCCTCTTGATCTGATCATTTCGAATGTTTAAGGCCATAAGCTCCTTGCTATGAACTGGATGCGGTCTTTTATATCCACGAAGTTCATGGTTTAGAAGTAGTTACGCCGCCTCTGCTACTTTTGGGTGGTCACACTCATTCTTCATGGTCAGTAAAGTTGAAAATGTTTAGAAAACAAAAACCAATTCAATGGTCACATTTTGATGAATATTCCTCAACTCTGTTTCCGTGAAACAATATTTGTTTCCTGATTATGTCTATAAAAATTATAATATTCACTAAACATTCCTCAGCAATGCGATTGCAACTCCTAATATTTTCAGAAATGGCTTCAATTCAAGCAACATCATGATGCAAGTGGAAAATTTTACCGGGAAATGATTTTGACAGTAAACTTGGTCTGAAACTAACCTGACATTCAGATCAAACTTTTTTCGCTAAGTTGATCTGAAACGAAAAAAATATTCAATTTCAGCTTCCAAAATAAGGATCTAATGTTTTTTAAACTAAATCATCTGACTCCAAACAACTCTGTTTCTGTTGGCAATGAAGCCTTGATGAAGTTCCATAAAATATTGGTTTAAAGAGTTTGAGGAAATATATAATTCACAACATCGCCAATTCTTATTTCGATGCCTTTCAAACAGTTGCAACGAAATCATCTCATTTTCATCATCTATCTTTTAGCTGGAAATTTGGATATAAGGAGGTTTAGAAAATATCGGCTTATGGAGTTTCAAGAAATGTCTCACTCTCAACAGTCAGCTATGTTTCCGTTCCCGATGTGGTCGTAATGAAGTCCTAGAAAATATTGGCTTAAGCAGTTCCAGTAAATATCTCATTCACAACATCCATTTTTTCTGTCGATGAGCTTCAATAAGGTTCAACAAAATCATCTCATTTTCAGCATCTCTATTTCAGCTGGCAATACGGTTAAGGTGTTTAGAAAATATTGGCGTATGGAGTTTCAAGAAATATCTTACTCTAACCAATTCTTTTTCTGCTGGCGATGCGGTTTTAATAAAGTTCCAGAAAATATTGGTTTAAGGAGTTTGAGGAAATATAAAATACCATTCACAGAATCGCCAATTATTCTTTCGATGTCCTTCAAACAGTTTCAACGAAATCATCTAATTTTCAGCATCTCTATTTCAGCTGGCAATGCGGATTTAAAGAGGTTTAGAAAATATCAGCTTAAGGATTTCCAGTGAATATTTCACTCACGGCATCCTTTCTTTCTGGAGATGAGCTCCAATTGCAAGCAGGTTAACTGAAATCATCTCATTTTCAGCATCTCTATTTCAGCTGGCAATACGGATTTTAAGGTGTTTAGAAAATATCGGCGTATGGAGTTTCAAGAAATATCTTACTCTCACCAATTCTGTTTCTGTTGGCGATGCGGTTTTAATGAAGTTCCAAAAATAATATTAGTTTCAGGAGATCCAAGAATTTTTCTCTTTCTCAATCTTTCTGATTCTCCTGGATATTCTCTTTTAACGAAACCTATGAAATCATCTTATTCTCAACGTCTGTGTTTCCTATCGATGAAGATGAACGAGTTTGTTCCTCTAAATCATCTCTTTCCCAGCCTCTCTGTTTCTCCTGGCGATGTGGGCCAAGTTCAACCGCGCCGAGCCAAGCCCGTGTCGAGTAAAAGAGCGTACATATGTATGGGTCTGTGCCGCCCGAGCAGAGCCGAGCCAACCGAACCGAGCCCTCATCTCATCTCATATTATCTCATTCTCAATATCTCTGTTTCTCCCGGCAATCCTGGCATGATGAGTTTCGCGTTCCCTCTTATTTGCTTATTCTTAACATCTATATTGTGTTGTGGCGATGTGCGTTGACTCCAGAGAACGAGTTCAATGAAATCATCTTATTATCAAATTTATGTTTCCCGGGGAAGCACACAAAACAAATTCCACAGCATCTTCCCCTTCTCAACAACATTTTGTTTCCTCGGGTAGCGTTATTTTCAACAGGCGTTGTGGACTCAACGATATCACCGAAATCATTTCACTATCAGTATCTCTGTTTCTGTTGGTAAATGCAGTTTAAGAGGAGCCCAGAAGATATTAACTTAGGGATTTCAGGAAATATCTCATTTACAACATCGATGTTTGCCCAGTAGATGCGACTGAACTAGTTCCACGAAATTATCTCTTTCTCAAGTTGTGTTGCTCCTGGATTTTCCATGTTAACAAGAACTACGAAATCTTCGCTTTTTATTCTCTTTGTTACTCATGGGGATGTGCTCTAAACGCGTCCCATGAACTAATTAATCTTTTTCTCAATCTGTCCTGGAGATTCCGTTTTAACGATATCTATGAAATCATCTCATTCTGAACATCTATACCAGTATTTCGTATGGTGATACGTGGTGAACGAGTTTCAGGAAATCGTCTCATTATCGGCAAATATGTAGGTGTGTCGGGGATGCAAACTAAGCATCTTCCCATTCTCATCAGCTTTTCTTCTCTCGGTGATGCGATTTTGTTTCTTTATGCTATGATGGAGAATACTTGTTAAAATGTGACATTTTGTCAGACGAACAACTTGTTGTCTGTAATTTCTCATAATACCTAGTAGCCTCTTGATCTGATCATTTCGAATGTTTAAGGCCATAAGCTCCTTGCTATGAACTGGATGCGGTCTTTTATATCCACGAAGTTCATGGTTTAGAAGTAGTTACGCCGCCTCTGCTACTTTTGGGTGGTCACACTCATTCTTCATGGTCAGTAAAGTTGAAAATGTTTAGAAAATGAAAACCAATTAAATGGTCACATTTTGATGAATATTCCTCAACTCTGTTTCTGTGAAACAATATTTGTTTCCTGATTATGTATATAAAATTATAATATTCACTAAACATTCCTCAGCAATGCGATTGCAACTCCTTATATTTTCAGAAATGGCTTCAATTCAAGCAACATCATGATGCAAGTGGAAAATTTTACCGGGAAATGATTTTGACAGTAAACTTGCTCTGAAACTAACCTGACATTAAGATCAATGTTTTCTCGCCAAATTGATCTGAAACGAAAAAATATTCAATTTCAGCTTCAAGTATAAGGATCTAACGTTTTAAACTAAATCATCTGACTCCAAACAACTCTGTTTCTGTTGGCAATGAAGCCTTGATGAAGTTCCATAAAATATTGGTTTAAAGAGTTTGAGGAAATATATAATTCACAACATCGCCAATTCTTATTTCGATGCCTTTCAAACAGTTGCAACGAAATCATCTCATTTTCATCATCTATCTTTTAGCTGGAAATTTGGATATAAGGAGGTTTAGAAAATATCGGCTTATGGAGTTTCAAGAAATGTCTCACTCTCAACAGTCAGCTATGTTTCCGTTCCCGATGTGGTCGTAATGAAGTCCTAGAAAATATTGGCTTAAGCAGTTCCAGTAAATATCTCATTCACAACATCCATTTTTTCTGTCGATGAGCTTCAATAAGGTTCAACAAAATCATCTCATTTTCAGCATCTCTATTTCAGCTGGCAATACGGATTTTAAGGTGTTTAGAAAATATCGGCGTATGGAGTTTCAAGAAATATCTTACTCTCACCAATTCTGTTTCTGTTGGCGATGCGATTTTAATAAAGTTCCGGAAAATATTGGTTTAAGGAGTTTGAGGAAATATAATATACCATTCACAAAATCGCCGATTGTTCTTTCGATGTCCTTCAAAGAGTTTCAACGAAATCATCTAATTTTCAGCATCTCTATTTCAGCTGGCAATGCGGATTTAAAGAGGTTTAGAAAATATCGGCTTAAGGATTTCCAGTGAATATTTCACTCACGGCATCCTTTCTTTCTGGAGATGAGCTCCAATTACAAGCAGGTTAACTGAAATCATCTCATTTTCAGCATCTCTATTTCAGCTGGCAATACGGATTTTAAGGTGTTTAGAAAATATCGGCGTATGGAGTTTCAAGAAATATCTTACTCTCACCAATTCTGTTTCTGTTGGCGATGCGGTTTTAATGAAGTTCCAAAAATAATATTAGTTTCAGAGGAATCCAAGAATTTTTCTCTTTCTCAATCTTTCTGATTCTCCTGGATATTCTCTTTTAACGAAACCTATGAAATCATCTTATTCTCAACGTCTGTGTTTCCTATCGATGAAGATGAACGAGTTTGTTCCTCTAAATCATCTCTTTCCCAGCCTCTCTGTTTCTCCTGGCGATGTGGGCCAAGTTCAACCGAGCCGAGCCAAGCCCGTGTCGAGTAAAAGAGCGTACATATGTATGGGTCTGTGCCGCCCGAGCAGAGCCGAGCCAACCGAACCGAGCCCTCATCTCATCTCATATTATCTCATTCTCAATATCTCTGTTTCTCCCGGCAATCCTGGCATGATGAGTTTCACGTTCCCTCTTATTTGCTTATTCTTAACATCTATATTGTGTTGTGGCGATGTGCGTTGACTCCAGAGAACGAGTTCAACGAAATCATCTTATTATCAAATTTATGTTTCCCGGGGAAGCACACAAAACAAATTCCACAGCATCTTCCCCTTCTCAACAACATTTTGTTTCCTCGGGTAGCGTTATTTTCAACAGGCGTTGTGGACTCAACGATATCACCGAAATCATTTCACTATCAGTATCTCTGTTTCTGTTGGTAAATGCAGTTTAAGAGGAGCCCAGAAGATATTAACTTAGGGATTTCAGGAAATATCTCATTTACAACATCGATGTTTGCCCAGTAGATGCGACTGAACTAGTTCCACGAAATTATCTCTTTCTCAAGTTGTGTTGCTCCTGGATTTTCCATGTTAACAAGAACTACGAAATCTTCGCTTTTTATTCTCTTTGTTACTCATGGGGATGTGCTCTAAGCGCGTCCCATGAACTAATTAATCTTTTTCTCAATCTGTCCTGGAGATTCCGTTTTAACGATATCTATGAAATCATCTCATTCTGAACATCTATACCAGTATTTCGTATGGTGATACGTGGTGAACGAGTTTCAGGAAATCGTCTCATTATCGGCAAATATGTAGGTGTGTCGGGGATGCAAACTAAGCATCTTCCCATTCTCATCAGCTTTTCTTCTCTCGGTGATGCGATTTTGTTTCTTTATGCTATGATGGAGAATACTTGTTAAAATGTGACATTTTGTCAGACGAACAACTTGTTGTCTGTAATTTCTCATAATACCTAGTAGCCTCTTGATCTGATCATTTCAAATGTTTAAGGCCATAAGCTCCTTGCTATGAACTGGATGCGGTCTTTTATATCCACGAAGTTCATGGTTTAGAAGTAGTTACGCCGCCTCTGCTACTTTTGGGTGGTCACACTCATTCTTCATGGTCAGTAAAGTTGAAAATGTTTAGAAAATGAAAACCAATTAAATGGTCACATTTTGATGAATATTCCTCAACTCTGTTTCTGTGAAACAATATTTGTTTCCTGATTATGTCTATAAAAATTATAATATTCACTAAAAATTCCTCAGCAATGCGATTGCAACTCCTAATATTTTCACAAATGGCTATAATTCAAGCAACATCATGATGCAAGTGGAAAATTTTACCGGGAAATGATTTTGACAGTAAACTTGCTCTGAAACTAACCTGACATTAAGATCAATGTTTTCTCGCCAAATTGATCTGAAACGAAAAAATATTCAATTTCAGCTTCAAGTATAAGGATCTAACGTTTTAAACTAAATCATCTGACTCCAAACAACTCTGTTTCTGTTGGCAATGAAGCCTTGATGAAGTTCCATAAAATATTGGTTTAAAGAGTTTGAGGAAATATATAATTCACAACATCGCCAATTCTTATTTCGATGCCTTTCAAACAGTTGCAACGAAATCATCTCATTTTCATCATCTATCTTTTAGCTGGAAATTTGGATATAAGGAGGTTTAGAAAATATCGGCTTATGGAGTTTTCGGCTTATGGAGTTTCAAGAAATGTCTCACTCTCAACAGTCAGCTATGTTTCCGTTCCCGATGTGGTCGTAATGAAGTCCTAGAAAATATTGGCTTAAGCAGTTCCAGTAAATATCTCATTCACAACATCCATTTTTTCTGTCGATGAGCTTCAATAAGGTTCAACAAAATCATCTCATTTTCAGCATCTCTATTTCAGCTGGCAATACGGTTAAGGTGTTTAGAAAATATTGGCGTATGGAGTTTCAAGAAATATCTTACTCTAACCAATTCTTTTTCTGCTGGCGATGCGGTTTTAATAAAATTCCAGAAAATATTGGTTTAAGGAGTTTGAGGAAATATAATATACCATTCACAAAATCGCCGATTGTTCTTTCGATGTCCTTCAAAGAGTTTCAACGAAATCATCTAATTTTCAGCATCTCTATTTCAGCTGGCAATGCGGAAATAAGGAGGTTTAGAAAATATCGGCTTAAGGATTTCCAGTGAATATTTCACTCACGGCATCCTTTCTTTCTGGAGATGAGCTCCAATTACAAGCAGGTTAACTGAAATCATCTCATTTTCAGCATCTCTATTTCAGCTGGCAATACGGATTTAAAGGTGTTTAGAAAATATCGGCGTATGGAGTTTCAAGAAATATCTTACTCTCACCAATTCTGTTTCTGTTGGCGATGCGGTTTTAATGAAGTTCCAAAAATAATATTAGTTTCAGGAGATCCAAGAATTTTTCTCTTTCTCAATCTCTCTGATTCTCCTGGATATTCTCTTTTAACGAAACCTATGAAATCATCTTATTCTCAACGTCTGTGTTTCCTATCGATGAAGATGAACGAGTTTGTTCCTCTAAATCATCTCTTTCCCAGCCTCTCTGTTTCTCCTGGCGATGTGGGCCAAGTTCAACCGAGCCGAGCCAAGTCCGTGTCGAGTAAAAGAGCGTACATATGTATGGGTCTGTGCCGCCCGAGCAGAGCCGAGCCAACCGAACCGAGCCCTCATCTCATCTCATATTATCTCATTCTCAATATCTCTGTTTCTCCCGGCAATACTGGCATGATGAGTTTCGCGTTCCCTCTTATTTGCTTATTCTTAACATCTATATTGTGTTGTGGCGATGTGCGTTGACTCCAGAGAACGAGTTCAACGAAATCATCTTATTATCAAATTTATGTTTCCCGGGGAAGCACACAAAACAAATTCCACAGCATCTTCCCCTTCTCAACAACATTTTGTTTCCTCGGGTAGCGTTATTTTCAACAGGCGTTGTGGACTCAACGATATCACCGAAATCATTTCACTATCAGTATCTCTGTTTCTGTTGGTAAATGCAGTTTAAGAGGAGCCCAGAAGATATTAACTTAGGGATTTCAGGAAATATATCTCATTTACAACATCGATGTTTGCCCAGTAGATGCGACTGAACTAGTTCCACGAAATTATCTCTTTCTCAAGTTGTGTTGCTCCTGGATTTTCCATGTAAACAAGAACTACGAAATCTTCGCTTTTTATTCTCTTTGTTACTCATGTGGATGTGCTCTAAACGCGTCCCATGAACTAATTAATCTTTTTCCCAATCTTTCGATATCTATGAAATCATCTCATTCTGAACATCTATACCAGTATTTCGTATGGTGATACGTGGTGAACGAGTTTCAGGAAATCGTCTCATTATCGGCAAATATGTATGTGTGTCGGGGATGCAAACTAAGCATCTTCACATTCTCAGCAGCTTTTCTTCTCTCGGTGATGCGATTTTGTTTCTTTATGCTATGATGGAGAATACTTGTTAAAATGTGACATTTTGTCAGACGAACAACTTGTTGTCTGTAATTTCTCATAATACCTAGTAGCCTCTTGATCTGATCATTTCGAATGTTTAAGGCCATAAGCTCCTTGCTATGAACTGGATGCGGTCTTTTATATCCACGAAGTTCATGGTTTAGAAGTAGTTACGCCGCCTCTGCTACTTTTGGGTGGTCACACTCATTCTTCATGGTCAGTAAAGTTGAAAATGTTTAGAAAACGAAAACCAATTAAATGGTCACATTTTGATGAATATTCCTCAACTCTGTTTCTGTGAAACAATATTTGTTTCCTGATTATGTCTATAAAAATTATGATATTCACTAAAAATTCCTCAGCAATGCGATTGCAACTCCTAATATTTTCACAAATGGCTATAATTCAAGCAACATCATGATGCAAGTGGAAAATTTTACCGGGAAATGATTTTGACAGTAAACTTGCTCTGAAACTAACCTGACATTAAGATCAATGTTTTCTCGCCAAATTGATCTGAAACGAAAAAATATTCAATTTCAGCTTCAAAAATAAGGATCTAACGTTTTAAACTAAATCATCTGACTCCAAACAACTCTGTTTCTGTTGGCAATGAAGCCTTGATGAAGTTCCATAAAATATTGGTTTAAAGAGTTTGAGGAAATATATAATTCACAACATCGCCAATTCTTATTTCGATGCCTTTCAAACAGTTGCAACGAAATCATCTCATTTTCATCATCTATCTTTCAGCTGGAAATTTGGATATAAGGAGGTTTAGAAAATATCGGCTTATGGAGTTTCAAGAAATGTCTCACTCTCAACAGTCAGCTATGTTTCCGTTCCCAGATGGCAATGAAGCCTTGATGAAGTTCCATAAAATATTGGTTTAAAGAGTTTGAGGAAATATATAATTCACAACATCGCCAATTCTTATTTCGATGCCTTTCAAACAGTTGCAACGAAATCATCTCATTTTCATCATCTATCTTTTAGCTGGAAATTTGGATATAAGGAGGTTTAGAAAATATCGGCTTATGGAGTTTCAAGAAATGTCTCACTCTCAACAGTCAGCTATGTTTCCGTTCCCGATGTGGTCGTAATGAAGTCCTAGAAAATATTGGCTTAAGCAGTTCCAGTAAATATCTCATTCACAACATCCATTTTTTTCTGTCGATGAGCTTCAATAAGGTTCAACAAAATCATCTCATTTTCAGCATCTCTATTTCAGCTGGCAATACGGTTAAGGTGTTTAGAAAATATTGGCGTATGGAGTTTCAAGAAATATCTTACTCTAACCAATTCTTTTTCTGCTGGCGATGCGGTTTTAATAAAGTTCCAGAAAATATTGGTTTAAGGAGTTTGAGGAAATATAATATACCATTCACAAAATCGCCGATTGTTCTTTCGATGTCCTTCAAAGAGTTTCAACGAAATCATCTAATTTTCAGCATCTCTATTTCAGCTGGCAATGCGGACTTAAGGAGGTTTATAAAATATCAGCTTAAGGATTTCCAGTGAATATTTCACTCACGGCATCCTTTCTTTCTGGAGATGAGCTCCAATTGCAAGCAGGTTAACTGAAATCATCTCATTTTCAGCATCTCTATTTCAGCTGGCAATACGGATTTTAAGGTGTTTAGAAAATATCGGCGTATGGAGTTTCAAGAAATATCTTACTCTCACCAATTCTGTTTCTGTTGGCGATGCGGTTTTAATGAAGTTCCAAAAATAATATTAGTTTCAGGAGATCCAAGAATTTTTCTCTTTCTCAATCTTTCTGATTCTCCTGGATATTCTCTTTTAACGAAACCTATGAAATCATCTTATTCTCAACGTCTGTGTTTCCTATCGATGAAGATGAACGAGTTTGTTCCTCTAAATCATCTCTTTCCCAGCCTCTCTGTTTCTCCTGGCGATGTGGGCCAAGTTCAACCGAGCCGAGCCAAGTCCGTGTCGAGTAAAAGAGCGTACATATGTATGGGTCTGTGCCGCCCGAGCAGAGCCGAGCCAACCGAACCGAGCCCTCATCTCATCTCATATTATCTCATTCTCAATATCTCTGTTTCTCCCGGCAATCCTGGCATGATGAGTTTCGCGTTCCCTCTTATTTGCTTATTCTTAACATCTATATTGTGTTGTGGCGATGTGCGTTGACTCCAGAGAACGAGTTCAATGAAATCATCTTATTATCAAATTTATGTTTCCCGGGGAAGCACACAAAACAAATTCCACAGCATCTTCCCCTTCTCAACAACATTTTGTTTCCTCGGGTAGCGTTATTTTCAACAGGCGTTGTGGACTCAACGATATCACCGAAATCATTTCACTATCAGTATCTCTGTTTCTGTTGGTAAATGCAGTTTAAGAGGAGCCCAGAAGATATTAACTTAGGGATTTCAGGAAATATCTCATTTACAACATCGATGTTTGCCCAGTAGATGCGACTGAACTAGTTCCACGAAATTATCTCTTTCTCAAGTTGTGTTGCTCCTGGATTTTCCATGTTAACAAGAACTACGAAATCTTCGCTTTTTATTCTCTTTGTTACTCATGGGGATGTGCTCTAAGCGCGTCCCATGAACTAATTAATCTTTTTCTCAATCTGTCCTGGAGATTCCGTTTTAACGATATCTATGAAATCATCTCATTCTGAACATCTATACCAGTATTTCGTATGGTGATACGTGGTGAACGAGTTTCAGGAAATCGTCTCATTATCGGCAAATATGTAGGTGTGTCGGGGATGCAAACTAAGCATCTTCCCATTCTCATCAGCTTTTCTTCTCTCGGTGATGCGATTTTGTTTCTTTATGCTATGATGGAGAATACTTGTTAAAATGTGACATTTTGTCAGACGAACAACTTGTTGTCTGTAATTTCTCATAATACCTAGTAGCCTCTTGATCTGATCATTTCGAATGTTTAAGGCCATAAGCTCCTTGCTATGAACTGGATGCGGTCTTTTATATCCACGAAGTTCATGGTTTAGAAGTAGTTACGCCGCCTCTGCTACTTTTGGGTGGTCACACTCATTCTTCATGGTCAGTAAAGTTGAAAATGTTTAGAAAATGAAAACCAATTAAATGGTCACATTTTGATGAATATTCCTCAACTCTGTTTCTGTGAAACAATATTTGTTTCCTGATTATGTCTATAAAAATTATAATATTCACTAAACATTCCTCAGCAATGCGATTGCAACTCCTAATATTTTCACAAATGGCTTCAATTCAAGCAACATCATGATGCAAGTGGAAAATTTTACCGGGAAATGATTTTGACAGTAAACTTGCTCTGAAACTAACCTGACATTAAGATCAATGTTTTCTCGCCAAATTGATCTGAAACGAAAAAATATTCAATTTCAGCTTCAAGTATAAGGATCTAACGTTTTAAACTAAATCATCTGACTCCAAACAACTCTGTTTCTGTTGGCAATGAAGCCTTGATGAAGTTCCATAAAATATTGGTTTAAAGAGTTTGAGGAAATATATAATTCACAACATCGCCAATTCTTATTTCGATGCCTTTCAAACAGTTGCAACGAAACCATCTCATTTTCATCATCTATCTTTTAGCTGGAAATTTGGATATAAGGAGGTTTAGAAAATATCGGCTTATGGAGTTTCAAGAAATGTCTCACTCTCAACAGTCAGCTATGTTTCCGTTCCCGATGTGGTCGTAATGAAGTCCTAGAAAATATTGGCTTAAGCAGTTCCAGTAAATATCTCATTCACAACATCCATTTTTTCTGTCGATGAGCTTCAATAAGGTTCAACAAAATCATCTCATTTTCAGCATCTCTATTTCAGCTGGCAATACGGTTAAGGTGTTTAGAAAATATTGGCGTATGGAGTTTCAAGAAATATCTTACTCTAACCAATTCTTTTTCTGCTGGCGATGCGGTTTTAATAAAGTTCCAGAAAATATTGGTTTAAGGAGTTTGAGGAAATATAAAATACCATTCACAAAATCGCCGATTGTTCTTTCGATGTCCTTCAAACAGTTTCAACGAAATCATCTAATTTTCAGCATCTCTATTTCAGCTGGCAATGCGGACTTAAGGAGGTTTATAAAATATCAGCTTAAGGATTTCCAGTGAATATTTCACTCACGGCATCCTTTCTTTCTGGAGATGAGCTCCAATTGCAAGCAGGTTAACTGAAATCATCTCATTTTCAGCATCTCTATTTCAGCTGGCAATACGGATTTTAAGGTGTTTAGAAAATATCGGCGTATGGAGTTTCAAGAAATATCTTACTCTCACCAATTCTGTTTCTGTTGGCGATGCGGTTTTAATGAAGTTCCAAAAATAATATTAGTTTCAGGAGATCCAAGAATTTTTCTCTTTCTCAATCTTTCTGATTCTCCTGGATATTCTCTTTTAACGAAACCTATGAAATCATCTTATTCTCAACGTCTGTGTTTCCTATCGATGAAGATGAACGAGTTTGTTCCTCTAAATCATCTCTTTCCCAGCCTCTCTGTTTCTCCTGGCGATGTGGGCCAAGTTCAACCGAGCCGAGCCAAGTCCGTGTCGAGTAAAAGAGCGTACATATGTATGGGTCTGTGCCGCCCGAGCAGAGCCGAGCCAACCGAACCGAGCCCTCATCTCATCTCATATTATCTCATTCTCAATATCTCTGTTTCTCCCCGGCAATACTGGCATGATGAGTTTCACGTTCCCTCTTATTTGCTTATTCTTAACATCTATATTGTGTTGTGGCGATGTGCGTTGACTCCAGAAAACGAGTTCAACGAAATCATCTTATTATCAAATTTATGTTTCCCGGGGAAGCACACAAAACAAATTCCACAGCATCTTCCCCTTCTCAACAACATTTTGTTTCCTCGGGTAGCGTTATTTTCAACAGGCGTTGTGGACTCAACGATATCACCGAAATCATTTCACTATCAGTATCTCTGTTTCTGTTGGTAAATGCAGTTTAAGAGGAGCCCAGAAGATATTAACTTAGGGATTTCAGGAAATATCTCATTTACAACATCGATGTTTGCCCAGTAGATGCGACTGAACTAGTTCCACGAAATTATCTCTTTCTCAAGTTGTGTTGCTCCTGGATTTTCCATGTTAACAAGAACTACGAAATCTTCGCTTTTTATTCTCTTTGTTACTCATGGGGATGTGCTCTAAGCGCGTCCCATGAACTAATTAATCTTTTTCTCAATCTGTCCTGGAGATTCCGTTTTAACGATATCTATGAAATCATCTCATTCTGAACATCTATACCAGTATTTCGTATGGTGATACGTGGTGTGAAAAGATCATCAATTAATTTAAAATCTCATATACAAAAATATTGACTAAATATGTCTAAGTTAAGGGAAGTGTGCATGGTCATAATTTAGCAAAAAATTATATAAAAAGATACCCGAATATACAGTAAACACCCTCTAACTTGAACCCCGATTCCTCGAATACCCCCTATTGGTCGAACTGGTCGTATGGTCCCGACTGCGTCCCTATATAATCTATGTAACAAAACCTCGGATAGCTCGAACAGCTATTCGTCGAATACCCCTCATTCCTCAGAACAGAAATATGTCCCTGTTTCATCAAATACATAGTATTTACCCATGTATTCGTCGAACAGGTGTTGGGCCCTTGAGATTTTTTTTACCTGTGTCACACCTGACTGCATCGACCAACATGGATAATTACTCATGATCTTGTGTTTATATACAGTTGGCGTATCAATCCTTTAGGTATATAATTAAGGAATTAACGGTGTCATTATATTACCTACATGTACCTATACGATCGCAAGTCATTGTTTGATGCTAACTTTATTTGAACATTTCAGAAAAGGCATTGAATTATTGATGTTTCTCTCATAATAATCTTCGCTGTAAATACGAAAATAGAAAGTACACATTGTGAAACGACAAAATAGGCGGAAGATATTGCTGACATCCGCCTAATTATATAAGTTTATTTTAAAAAAATCTTTGTTGTTTTCATTCGACAGGCTATCACAATGTTATTCATCGAAAGATGTAAACGATATCAAACGAATTGCAAAATACATTTTATCAGTGCATTCTGTATCTTTTCCTGTATATCTACTCGTGAGCACATGCAACCTAATGCTTTTACAAAATATATATCAATATATATCGTTTCTTTAGTCCGGAGTAATTCTGGTTTATTACTTTATTGTGAGTATGTATTTTGTAAATGTTTTAAATGATTTGTGATAATTTAATAATAGAAAATATACTCCTTGTTGACCAATTTGGATTGTCGATCGCTTACCTCTGTTGTGAATAACAATTGATTTAGGGCTTTCTCGAAGGCATTTTCAAATGCTCAATTTATGTTGTACATATTTTTTTCAACTTGATATTGCTATCAATAAAACACTTGAATAAAAAAAAAATGCTTAAAGATAGGGTAATTCAAATGTCATTGCCGTGCATTGTTTGTCATAATTTGAGACTGGATATTTTGACTGTCGATAGGTCCTAGTAACGAACCTCGGATGAGTCAAATACCCTGTATTCCTCGAACTATTGACCTGGTCTCCTACTGTTCGAGTTATAGGGGTTTTACTGTATGTGCAATTTAATGAGATATCTCTGTAAAATCTCCTTTAACTCTGTACTGGCCCGATTAACTCTCTGCTTTTTTAATTAAGCTTGATCATATATAATCTCCGTTGTTGTGCGCCCCCTGTTTTTATATCTTAGGCATCAATAACCAGAATACAATTTTACAATTGATGCCTATTCCATGATATTACTGGTGTGACATCAGTACAGTGGATACAATATAAACAAGATTACATATATATTACATATATATTTTCTAGTGAATTAAATTTCATTGAAATTGGCAATCACCATTTTCATGTTATACAGTGTGTACAATATTACTTCATGTTTAATAAGGATAACTAGATAGCTGATATGCAGATGAATATTTAATTCGCTCTGAATGACATATAGATTGCTTATATCTGTATGGCTTCCTAGTTAATTCAGCAGTGCATGCAGTCATGCAATATTCCTATAACATACACTGACATGTTAGCTATATCATTGTACTGCAGTTATGCATAAAATGTGTTCAGTATATTCTATAGGATGACAAATATATCTCTATCACATCCACTGGTATAATGATTGTGGGTGGTACAATTAAGTTATAGTTTTTTTAATGATGATTATCAACATCTTATCTTGCAACTGTCCCACATACTGACTGATAACTACAGCCAGACAAACTTGTGCTTTATTTGTCAATACAAAATGCTTTATCCATCAATACGATCTCATGGATTTGTTCCATATCTTCCATAACTTTTTCTAATTTGACCCAGAACTTGAACCTTCTGGTGAATGAAACATCATTCAGTCCGGCTAAAATGTGACGTCATTTACGAAATTGAAAATCTTGTATGGGGGTGTCGTCTTTTTCTTGGCTCATGGCAAAGGTATTGTAAAGTAATTCTTTAATGGGTGTTTATTGTTTTTTGAGTATTTTCATTTTGTTTCAGTGATATCAAACACTGAATAGAATTACGAATACTATTTGCAAATGCGCTAATTTATTTCCCATGGCAGCAAAATTGCAGTAGAATCTCATTCGGTTTAGTGAATGAATCTTTACCTCCGCATTAAAGAAGCGTCCCACTTCAAGCGAAACCAAGTAAATAACTGGCAATTTGCTTTTGTTTTGAATGTCATAAAGGTTGCAGGATAAACAGAATACACGGTCAGTATCTTACAATACAAGGTTTATTTGGGTGCTTGACATGGAAAGCCAAGATGACTAGGCGCAGTCTCATCATCTCGGCCTTCCTAAGTCTCGCACCAAAATAAACCTTGTATTGTAAGATACTAACCATATATTCTCTATATATAAAAAATTAATCCAAAGACAAATATGCTAAATACAAATTTGGGATATTTTATCTAAATATGCAATTTCTGAAGAGAGGTTGCTATGTTCAAGCTAAAAGATAGACACAACAATACATATAGTAAGAATTCTTAGTAATTTTATAATCTAAAAGTCTGTTCTAAATATATTCATGAACTTAATATCAACTCATGAATTTCATGAAGCTCCTGATCAAAACATAAATTAATTATTGAGTCCAGAAATAATAAAATCAATATTATTTGAATAGGGAACTATATTACAAAATCATCAAAGTCTTTATGAAGGATGTTTTTTGATAATAGTAATTTGGTGCATGGACAGTAATTACTGAAGTTTCAAACTAAGGGGGAGATAATCTAGTAAATAAATCTGACAAAAATGTCTATCAACAACTTAGGGTCTGGTAGCCATGGAGTCTACATAATTGTCATACACATCATATTTAGCTTGAACCAAGGGGAGATAATCTGATGGTAGACTCTGGGTTCTTTGGCATATCTGATCTAATATTTCTTTTGCAGAAGCATTGCAGCTATAAGTACATTACACAAATTTATTTTCTTCAGCCATGGATACCAGTAATGATATCCCATACAGCATTATAAGTGCCAAACTAATTGACAGAATATAAACCAATTTTTCAGTGGTGTATGTAGATTTCTATGACCTAGTATTGTAGTATAAAGCCCTACTTCACTAAGGGAATCTTTAACATACCTCTCCATTACTCCAGGTTAGTTTCCCTTGGCCATGTCGCATGTCATCCACAAAATCACCATCGTATTTACTGCCATCTTGCCAGATTTGAATGCCTGACAATTAGAAATAGCTAAATTTTATTGGTGTTTAAACATGGACTGATTCTCTTTCCAGGAATACAATGACATTTTGTTTAGTCTTACCAGTATATAAGGGTGTTCATTTAGTGTGTTATTTAATAGTTATCAGGGAAAAAATCAAAGAATAATTTCAATTTGCATACATAGTCAATAATTATGTTGTTATCACACAAACAGTGTTACATATTAATAAAGGGTACTCAGAGTCTAAGGAAAATCTGTGAAGGAGAAATATTTTTTTTTAAATGAATTATGACTTACTTATAGAGAAATAATTATGCATTCACTGTACCACAGATACTTGTATGTTGTATGCATAGTTTATAATTATGTGTTATACCTTATTTTGTTTTTATCTGAAACTGTAGTTTGGTTTTTTTCTAATTCACTATTGATAATATATATCATTTTAAGATCTGTAGTAATTTTTCATAATATAATTATTTTCTATAAAAGGCTACTCACCAGATCCGTGTCTAAGATTATCTATGTAACCGCCCTCGTAGCGAGCTCCATTTGGCCAGGAGAAAATTCCCTCCCCACACTTCTTATGGTTGTGTATCCCCCCTTTGAAGGAAGCTCCACTTTTATAATCAACTTTGGTTTCTAAACTTTGAAATTTTGCCTGGCGGAGTTTTGGGAGGGTGGAACTTGAACAGACAGACACCGACATTGTTGTATCTAGATCTGTCCACACATAAGTCCTCAAGTCCCAAGATCTGTAGCTGATAAAAAATACAACTAAATTAACAAAAACACAAATCAATGTGTCTATCACTCAAATACATGCATGTGGCAGCACAGGCAGACTATTCTTCAAAGTATCTTGCTGCTTGTAATCTTGCACAAGGAAATTAAGATAATGTAGTTTAGTCATCTTCAATCAGAATATAATTTAGATCAATATATAATATACATGCATACACACAACCATGTTTTGTGTCCTAATAATTGAAAGGACACTAATGTCAGGTTTAGCAGGTGGAAAAAAAGATGGCAACTTATTGCAATACAACCTGGTAACATCACCCATGTCAAACTGAACTGCTAATATAAGCAGTTATTAGGCAGTTTTGTATGAACAAATTAATATTAATAAATGGGGGAACACAACTTAACTACATCTGTTTTACAATGTACTTGGTCACAGAACCTTTTACTGTAACCATGCAATTAAGTCAGTTAGTCTACATATTTCAATTGACTACTTTGCAGGTCATGCTTAAAATAAAAGCTAGAAAAATACATAATGTTCATGTACCCATTAATTCAGATCTAAAATTGGACACCCATATTAACAACATCAGTAAAAAAGCTAATTTCACCCTTGGCTTCCTAAGGCGGAACCTCAAAGTATCATCGTGTTCCATCAAAGAAAAGGCCTATTAGTCCCTGGTCCGCCCTCAGGTTGAATATGCTAGCGCAGTATGGGACCCTATCTAAAGAAAGATATAGATAAGGTGGAAATGGTACAGCGCTGAGCTGCCCGTTTTGTCTCCCAAACGCATCCATAACACATCTAGTGTCGGAAGTATGTTAGAAGTACTAAACTGGCGCAGTCTCGAAGATCAGACGCGAGAATGACCATGATGTTTAAGGATGTATTCTTCTGAGGTTTCAGTCCCATTGAAGTCTCGTTTAGACATAGATCAAAAAAGTTATGAGATTTTCAAATAAAATCTATCAATATCTGTAGCAAGTTGCATGTTGCAAATTTTGTCAAAAAATTACATTTCTATTTTTAGTGAAATTTTTTTATACGAGGCCAGGATTTTAAGAAATGGCCCATTTGGCAGCCATTTTGAAATTGTGCCCTTTTCCGCTTTGAGTAGAGCCACAGATTTACCGTTTTTTACTGAAATTATTTTTTCTTAAATCATCACTGCGCTAGTATTTTTAGTTGTATCGATCTAATTTTTGCTGTAAATCTTTACAATTAAACTATTGAGCATTAATGTGTGAAATAATACACTTTGTCATTTTATTTCTACATTTAATGGTAATTTGAGCACTTTTATATTTTACTCTAAAATACTGAAAAATTACAAATATTCAAATGGGGCAAAAAAGTAAGCACACGGACCCCCAACTTTTCTGCCTGATTTAGAAAGAACAACCCTTTCCTTGTTGATATGCAAAATATTAACAAAAGTTTATTACCAGAACTTTTTCTAGAAAGGGTTAAAATTGGCAAAAATGGCTGAAATGGTGCATTTTGTAGCTCAAAATTAAGGGGTAGGGGTAGCAATGTTGTTATTCTGAGAAAAAATATTACTCTTATTAATCAAAACTGGTATATATTTTTAAAGAAGACTACTGGAAAATGAATTCTACAAACATCCATACATATCAAACACCTCATTAGGAAATTATAGCTTTAATCTCTTGTGTACATATATGGTCAAAATGGCAAAATTCCCATAAATCCAATATTTTGTCAACTAGGTATCTTTGAGTGACAATAGCTCAAAAACGAGCACACAGACAGATGTTTTTCCTTCCAATTTCTTTTATGGTATTAACTCCTATTTCGAAAAATCTATGTGAAAAAAAAGTTAAATACATAAAAAATTTTACTTCTCAGAGGAGTACATCCTTAAGATCATCCACCAGAAGGTTGCTATTACAACAAAGCACCTCATTCCAAAGACCCACAACCACCAATTATATCATTCCAATTAACATCATGCAGAACAACTTCCAGAAAAGAATCTGTTTTCCCAAGAACAATAAAAGAATGGATCTACCTCCCTACACAAATATAGACTGGCCTTTGTTATTCATTGATACTACAATTATGACTACTACTCAGACTATAATCTAACTGAGAAACCCATCGTCCAGAAGACAGCTGTACTCCGGAGACGCCAGGATAAGATATTTGTATGTGACATTAATTCAGGTAGTCTGCGACTACCACATTCCTTATACTGACGAAAGGACCCTACAAGAGGACCGAAGGCGGAAATCGTTACATTATGTCTTCTGAAACTGTACCCTCATTCAAATCTGCGATCTCAAAACACAAATATTAATTTCCAATTCCCATATTTCATACACTACAACCACTCGACATAATCTTCACTATGTTGAAGTATATGTAGGTTGATAACTGGTAGAAGTAGAAGTACCATATTACTGCTATATATTTTACACATTATTTAAAACTTAGCTGATAATTAAAACAAGCTAGGAATTCTGAATTGTTATATAGCATAATACAGTAACTATTTGAATCACACACAAAAAGAAAGAAAGAAAGTAGTAAGTAACCGTGCAGATGGTGCAGCTCTGAGCTGTATGTAGGCTAGTTATTTGTTATATTTATGTATTGTTATAAATCTGCAACTGACTAGTGTTCATATTCTTGTACTTAATTATCCTCTCCCCTCCACAAAAAATCCATCCTGTTTAAAATTAATATTTAAATAAAATACTGGTGATGCTACTGTTTATTACATAGACCATTTTCACCCTGCAACAATTTACCTATACATTTTGTATAGGCACATAAAAAATAGGTAATTAAATATCCAACCATATTCTTATGAGGCCCTAGGCCTAGATTTACCCCTACTAGGCTAGCATGCTTAGGCCTTGTGCATGTTGCATTGGTCTTAATTAATTTTGCTAGAAATACAATATAATCTAAGTGATATCGATAGGACTGGACAACCATGCCAATACGGGAGTGATCAGGATAAAAGCGTATCAATAAATACTGCATAAAACACAAAATGTGATGCGTTTTCTTATCATGATCGTGTACGGAAATAAGTAAAATAATATTGTTATTGATCTTCTGCTCGCAAAACTTACACTGCATCCTGTCACTTGACTAGAGAAAGTTTGATCGTGGGATAAAAGCTAATGTATATTTAAAGCTACATCCAGTAACATACATTTATAGATAATGCAAAGACTCTTTGTGGCACACGCCACGTCCATTCTTAAGAGTTGACATACCTCCAACTTTACAAACTGTGAAAATCGTGTAAACAATCCGCCATTACTCGCACTGCCTTCCGCTAACTCGTGGCGTCGTTGTTGCTACGCGACTTAGCAAGGGAGATAACTCCCATTGAAAAGAAAGCAGGTGGACGTTTAACATAACGGCCTTATATAGGCCTAGTCGGATTTGGACATAGTTTTTTGTTTATGAATTAAAGTCGGATCTGGTGATTTTATATTATTTTCTGGCGAACCTTGACAAAAACCTTGCATGACTGTATAAAAAACTGCACTGATAATTTTGTAGGTACGTTAAACCTTATGATTTCTTATTAATGGATCTAATGACTTTTAGGGTCCGAATATATTATCTGAACTGTCCGAATCACTGTCCTCATATATATAATATTATATAATATAATATATATAATATTATATAATATAAATAATATATAATAAAGTAGTTTTCCAATACAGGAACGCATTATGTTCCTCTACACTGGACTCAGATAACAGTTCATTTTCCGGTTATTTCATGGTTACCCTATAGTCACACATCAGTTCCAGTCTGGTTTTTAAAGTGTTTATGTTTGGAGCTGAAACAATTTCTTCTGTTAGACTATTCCACCATTTTACTGTTCGGATCGAAAAGCTGTTTCCTCTTTTGATGGTCTTAAACTGTTGTGAGAAGATCATTTTGGTGTGACCTCGACTATCCTGTCTGTATCCTACATCTTTCCAAAGTTTTAAGAATTTACAAGACTCCTTGTCAGAAATATTGTTTGTTATTTTAAAAAATTCAATCATGTCTCCTCTAATCCTTCTATATGTTAAAGTAGTTAGTTTCAGCTTCTGCAGTCTTTCTTGATATGGTAGTTCTTTCATGCCTGGTAGACTTTTCGTAGCTCTTCTCTACAGATTCAATTTTATCGATATCTTTTATTCTAGTTGGTGACCACACAGAGCTTGCATAATCAAGATGTGTTCTTACTAAGCTTTTTATATAATGGAAGGAAAGTTTTGTGGTTCATGAAGTGAAATGTTCTCCTTAAAAGTCCAAATATCTTGATTGCTTTGTTTACTTTTTCGCTTATGTGATTTTCAAAAGTTAAATCCGGGTCAATGATTACTCCAATATCTTTTTCTTTTTCTGTGAGTTGTAAATCCTTTCCAAGTAAATGATAGGCTGCGTCTGTTCCATTTTTTTGTTTTGTGTTTAGACCAACTGACATACATGTATATTCAAATTTCTCTGGGTGCATCTTCAATAACCATTTGGCGCTCCAACTTTCCATAGTATTCAGATCATCTTGTAATATTGATTTGTCTTTAATATTTTTAATTATTCTTAAAAAAAAAATGCATACAATGTATTTTTTTTCGAAAATATTGACAAAATTTACACACTACAGTGGAGTGAAAGCTAACCTTTACATCCATAGACTAGATCTATAGATATCACGAAAATATGACATAATCTTCCTCGATAGATCGGGGGTTACTTTTAGGCCTACTGACGTTATATCCATCCCATCCTCGATACTCCAGGGGTTACTGTTACTGACGTTATATCCACCCATCCCCGATACTCCAGGGGTTACTATTACTGACGTTATATCGACCCCCATCCTCGATACTCCAGGGGTTAATGTTACTGACGTTATATCCACCCATCCTCGATACTCCAGGGGTTACTATTACTGACGTTATATCCACCCATCCTCGATACTCTAGGGGTTACTATTACTGACGTTATATCCACCCATCCCCGATACTCCAGGGGTTAATGTTACTGACGTTATATCGACCCCATCCTCGATACTCCAGGGGCTACTATTACTGACGTTATATCCACCCCATCCTCGATACTCCAGGGGTTACCATTACTGACGTTATATCCACCCATCCCCGATACTCCAGGGGTTAATGTTACTGACGTTATATCCATCCCACCCTCGATACTGCAGGGGTTACTATTACTGACGTTATATCCACCCATCCTCGATACTCTCTCCAGGGGTTAATGTTACTGACGTTATATCCACCCATCCTCGATACTCCAGGGGTTACTATTACTGACGTTATATCCACCCCATCCTCGATACTCCAGGGGTTACTGTTACTGATGTTTATATCCACCCATCCTCGATACTCCAGGGGTTACTATTACTGACGTTATATCCAACCCATCCTCGATACTCCAGGGGTTACTATTACTGACGTTATATCCACCCATCCTCGATACTCCAGGGGTTACTATTACTGACGTTATATCCACCCATCCTCGATACTCTAGGGGTTACTGTTACTGACGTTATATCCACCCCATCCTCGATACTCCAGGGGCTACTATTACTGACGTTATATCCACCCCATCCTCGATACTGCAGGGGTTACTATTACTGACGTTATATCCACCCATCCTCGATACTCTAGGGGTTACTGTTACTGACGTTATATCCACCCATCCTCGATACTCCAGGGGTTACTATTACTGACGTTATATCCACCCCATCCTCGATACTCCAGGGGTTACTGTTACTGACGTTATATCCACCCATCCTCGATACTCCAGGGGTTACTATTACTGACGTTATATCCACCCATCCTCGATACTCCAGGGGTTACTGTTACTGACGTTATATCCACCCATCCTCGATACTCCAGAGGTTAATGTTACTGACGTTATATCCACCCATCCTCGATACTCCAGAGGTTAATGTTACTGACGTTATATCCACCCATCCTCGATACTCCAGGGGTTACTATTACTGACGTTATATCCACCCATCCTCGATACTCCAGGGGTTACTATTACTGACGTTATATCCACCCATCCTCGATACTCCAGGGGTTACTATTACTGACGTTATATCCACCCATCCTCGATACTCCAGGGGTTACTATTACTGACGTTATATCCACCCATCCTCGATATTCCAGGGGCTACTGTCACTGACATTATATCCAACCCATCCTCGATACTCTAGGGGTTAATATTACTGACGCTACAGTTCAGGAGAAAAACTCTGATCAATCGCAGGACAGCAAAGACTTTCTTTGAAGACCACAGAGAGAGAGCCGGAGGTCCAACTTCAAAGCCACACTTTCAACCTCAGTGTTATACACTGCTAAACGGTATATACGTACATCAAAGTTTTACTATGAGATAGTCCAGAGGTGGATACATCGACAATAATAGTAACACCTAGAATATCGATGGTGCATATTATATATATATAGGCCTATGTAGGCATGCATTTCAGTCATCAGAAGAGTCAAGAAGTTTTATTTAGAGTCGCATACATGAGGAACATAATAACATAAGCACTGTAGTGCTTTTCTTGCGACAAACATACATAATAACATAAGCACTGTAGTGCTATTCTTGCAACAAACATATGTAAAAATATCACAGTACAAACAGGTAATATACATATAGACAGACAACAATTTACTCTTTTAGGAACACTGAACATGGAACAAAGACTTGTTTTGTTGACCACAATGTCCAGATGACATTATAACATTTAATATGTACATTAGAATCATTGAGACGCCTCCATATATGCCATATTTGCATGATATATCTATACAATAGACCGATCTAAAACCTTTTCCCATTTATATCTTTCCCCTTTTCATACCATCGCATTTATTATCGATATATAACATATCTTATAACTGTGGGAACTAATTGTATAAACAAAAGGGAATACCCTGATTTTTTTCTACTTTAGTGCTGATGTAAACGACCCTTTTTCCATGGCCGTATGTAATTATGCCATTTTACTGCTTTTCGTAAGGATACTTCTATTTTCTAGTGACCAATGTCACTTCATTGAAGATCTGTTGTTTCATTGGCTTGTTGAGTAATTTACAGGTAAATTGTGCCCGGTTTGACCCAAGGTACGCAGCTATATATAGGTTCATTGTGTCCCGAAACGATAGCGTGACGGCACGTAAAACTCTTCACTTCTTCATGGACGAACCCATTAGAGAGATCGAGCTCATGTAAGTCAGTTTCTTCAATTATAAAATACCTTAAAACTATATTTATTCAGGTTGTACAGTACGTTGGATGTGCGTTTCTGATTACTTGTACGGTTGATTGAAATTAGATTTTAGATTGAATTATATTATGTACAGTACAGTACATCACCTGTACAATGGACCATATCTATAGATGTTCATACAGGACATGTACATGTCCATTTAAGTCTTTAGTCTAATAATATTCAAACATTCTATCACAGGAAATATCTTTTATTGTATTTTGTATACATTTGTATCTATGTTACTATAATTTATACAGTATACATGTACTTGAATCCGATTGCAGTGAACTCGCGATCGCGTTATAACGTTACGCACGGGCGAGTTTCGATCCATACCTCACAGGGGCATGATGAATTGTTTACAATTTAAATATATTTAGACTCACCTGGGTGTCAATAAACTATTTAAGGCGTTTTAGAAAATATCGATAAATATCATACTATACACGCACATGTTCAGTGTACAGTGTATATAATGCACATTTATCTGAACATGGCTAAAAATGGTATATGGACCACGTGCACTCTGGTGGGTTCAAAACATATAAACTGTATCTAATTCTCAGATCCCAGATTGTACTGGCAATGCGGATTCCAGACTGTGTAAAAATATCTTTTTCATGGAGTTCAAATTACAGAAAATGTCTCACTCTCAGTGACATTTTTTCTGTTGGCGATGTTGTCTTAATGAGTATCAAAAAATGTTGTCTTAAGCTGTTCCGGAGAGTTATCTCTTTCTCAATCTCTATGTTTTTCTCCTTGATATTCTGTGTCTACGAAATCTATGAAATCATCTCATTCTCAGCGTCTTTTTTCCTGTCGATGCTAGAGATAAACGAGTTCGTTCCTCTAAAGCATCTCTTTCCCATCCTGTCTGTTTCTCCTGGCGATGTGGGTCCAGTTCAACCGAGCCGAGCCACGTACGTGTCTAGTCGAGTGCAGAACAACACATGGGTAGCCCGATCAAAGCCGAGCCAACTGAACTGAGCCCTCATCTCATCTCATATTTTTTCTCATTCTCAACTACTCTGTTTCTCCTGACAATACTGGCATACTGAGTTTCACGTACCCTCTCATTTGCTCATTCCTGACATTTATATTTTGTGTGGCGATCCACGCTGGGTGAAGAGAGCTAGTTCTTGGAAATCATCTTATTATCAAATTTATTTCTCCCGGGGAAGCAGACAGACCGAGTTCCTTGGCATCGTCCCATTCTTTATGTTATTCACAGAGATGTGCACCTTAATGCGTTCCATGAACTAATCTTTTTCTCAACCTATCCTGGAAATCCCGTTATAACGAGATCTGCGAAATCAACTCATTCTGTACATCTATGCCAGTATTTCGTTTGGCGATGCATGCTGAACGAGTTTGAGGAAATCGTCTCATTTTCGGCAACTGTATGTCTGCTGGGGATGCAGACTAAGCATCTTCCCATTCTCAGCAACATTTCTTTTCTCGAAGATGCACTTTTGTTTCTTTATGATATGTTGAAGATTACTTGTTAAAATGTGACATTTTGTTTGATGCAAAACTTATTATCTGTGATTTCTCATAATACTTCGCTAGGTTGTCTCTTTATGGTAGTGCTATCTTGACTGTACGTGTCGAAGGAGGTTGTAAAAATGTGCGGATGCTGGTCACACTCATTCTTTATGGTCAGTAAAATTGAAAATGTTTAGAAAAAAGAAAACCAATTCAATGGTCACATTTTGATAAATATTCCTCAACTGTATTTCTGTGTATCAATTCTGTTTCCTTATTATATCTACACATATGGTTATATTCATAAGATTCCTTAACAGCGTGATCGCATCTCTTGATATTTTTACAAATGGCTGCAACTCAATTAACACCGTGAAGCAAGTTTGAAAATGTACCAGGAAATGACTTTAACAGTAAATTAACTGAAATTAACCTGAAATTCAGATCACTTACTTTTTCTGACCAAATTGTTCTGAAACGAGAGAGATATTCAATTTTAGCTTCAAATTTAAGGATTAAATGTTTTCAACCAAGTCATCTCTCTCTCATTAACTCCGTTTCTTTTGAAAATGAAGTCATAATGAAGTTCCAGAAAATATTGGCTGAAGGGGTTCCAGGAAATATCTCATTCACAACATTGCCATTTCTTTTTTCGATGACCGCTAAACAGTTTCAACGGAATCATCTCATTTTCAGCATGTCTGTTTCAGCCGAAAATTTGGATTTAAGGATGCATGTAAAATATCGGCTTATGGAGTTCCAAGAAATGTCTCAATCTCAGCAACGCTGTTTCTGTTGGCGATGTGGTCTTCATTAAGTTTCCGTAAATATTATCTTAAGGAGTTCCAGGAAATAGTTCATTCCAAGTATTCCCGTTTATTCTTTTGAAGCGCCCCAAACAAGTTCAAAGAAATCATTTCATTTTCAGGATCTCTGTTTCAGCTGACAATGCGAATTTATTGGATAAAGGGGTTCCAGGAAATATCTCATTTACAGCATCGCCGTTTCTTTTTTCAATGACCGCTAAACAGTTTCAACGGAATCATCTCATTTTCAGCATGTCTGTTTCAGCTGAAAATTTGAATTTAAGGATGCTTGTAAAATATCGGCTTTTGAGTTCCAAAAAATATCTCAATCTCAGCCTTCATTAAGTTTCCGTAAATATCATCTTAAGGGGTTCCAGGAAATAGTTCATTCCCAGCATTCCCGCTTATTCTTTTGAAGCGCCCAATTAAGTTTAAAGAAATCATTTCATTTTCAGGATCTCTGTTTCAGCTGACAATGCGAATTTAAGGAGGTTTGGAAAATATTGGCTACTAGAGTTCCAAGAAATGTCACACTTGATCAGCAGGCAACTCTGTTTCTGTTGGTGATGCGGTCTTCCTTAACTTTCCGTAACTATTATCTTAATGAGTTCCAGGAAATACTTTATTCCCAGCATTCCCGTTTATTCTTTTTAAGCGCCCCAAACTAGTTCAAAGAAATCAACCCATTTTCAGCATCTCTGTTTCAGCTGGCAATGCGGATTCCAGACTGTGTAGAAAATATCCGTTTATGGAGTTCAAGAAAATGTCTCACTCTCAGTGATTTTTTTCTGTTGGCGATGTTGTCTTAATGAAGTATCACAAAGTGTTGTCTTAAGCTGTTCCGGAGAGTTTATCTCTTTCTCAATCTCTATGTTTCTCCTTGATATTCTGTGTCTACGAAATCTATGAAATCATCTCATTCTCAGCGTCTGTTTTTCCTGTCGATGCTAGAGATAAACGAGTTCGTTCCTCTAAAGCATCTCTTTCCCATCCTGTCTGTTTCTCCTGGCGATGTGGGTCCAGTTCAACCGAGCCGAGCCACGTACGTGTCTAGTCGAGTGCAGAACAACACATGGGTAGCCCGATCAAAGCCGAGCCAACTGAACTGAGCCCTCATCTCATCTCATATTTTCTCATTCTCAACTACTCTGTTTCTCCTGACAATACTGGCATACTGAGTTTCACGTGCCCTCTCATTTGCTCATTCCTGACATCTATATTTTGTGTTGCGATCCACGCTGGGTGAAGAGAGCTAGTTCTTGGAAATCATCTTATTATCAAATTTATTTCTCCCGGGGAGGCAGACAGACCGAGTTCCTTTGCATCGTCCCATTCTCAACAACATATTTGCCCTGGGAAAGCGCTTGTTTCAACTGGTGTCACACAGCTCGACACGCGTACCTTGTTTTGTTTCACTGGCGATGTGGGCTCAACGAGTTCAACGAAATCATTTCTCTCTCAGTATCTTTGTTTCTGTTGGCTTTGCAGCTTTAGGGGTTTGTTTGTTTGTTTGATTAATTAACGTCCTATTAACAGCTATAGTCATGTAAGAACGGCCTCCCCATGTATGCGAGTCCAGTTCATAGATACAAGATATTGGTTTAGGAGTTTCAGGTAATATCTCATTCACAACATCGATGCATGCCCGGTGGATATGTCTGAACGAGTTTTAGGATATTATCTGTTTCTCATGCTCTGTTGCTCCTTGATTTTCCATGTTACCAAAAACTATGAAGTCTTCTCTTTTCATTCTTTATGTTACTTCACAGAGGTGTGCTTTTAACGCTTTCCATGAACCTATCTTTTTCTCAATCTATCCTGGAAATCCCGTTATAACGAGATCTGCGAAATCATCTCATTCTGTACATCTATGCCAGTATTTCGTTTGGCGATGTATGCTGAACGAGTTTGAGGAAATCGTCTCATTTTCGGCAACTGTATGTCTGCTGGGGATGCAGACTAAGCATCTTCCCATTCTCAGCAACATTTCTTTTCTCGAAGATGCACTTTTGTTTCTTTAAGCTATGTTCAAGAATACTTGTTAAAATGTGACATTTTGTTAGATGCAAAACTTGTTGTCTGTGATTTCTCATAATACTTCGCTAGGTTGTCTCATTAGGGTAGTGCTATCCGGATGCTGCAACCTAATATCCTCGTAATCTGATCATTTGGAATGTTAAAGACCATAAGCTTCTTGCTCTGTACTGGATGCGGTCTTTTATATCCACAAAGTTCATGGTTTAGAAGTAGTTAAGCCGCCTCTGCTACTTTGGGGTGGTCACGCTCATTCTTTATGGTCAGTAAAATTGAAAATGTTTAGAAAAAGAAAACTAATTCAATGGTCACATTTTGATAAATATTCCTAAACTGTATTTCCGTGTATCAATTCTGTTTCCTTATTATATCTACACATATGGTTCTATTCATAAGATTCCTTAACAGCGTGATCGCATCTCTTGATATTTTCACAAATGGCTGCAATTCAATTAACACCGTAATGCAAGTTTGAAAATTTACCAGGAAATGACTATAACAGTAAATTCGAACTGAAAATAACCTGAAATTCAGATCACTTACTTTTTTCTGACCAAATTGTTCTGAATCGAGAAAGATATTCAATTTTAGCTTCAAATTTAAGGATTAAATGCTTTCAACCAAGTCATCTCTCTCTCATTAACTCCGTTTCTTTTGGCGATGAAGTCTTAATGAAGTTCCAGAAAATATTGGCTGAAGGGGTTCCAGGAAATATTTCATTCACAACATTGCCATTTCTTTTTTCGATGACCGCTAAACAGTTTCAACGGAATCATCTCATTTTCAGCATGTCTGTTTCAGCTGAAAATTTGAATTGAAGGATGCTTGCAAAATATCGGCTTAAGGAGTTCCAAGATATGTCTCAATCTCAGCAACTCTGTTTCTGTTGGCGATGTGGTCTTCATTAAGTTTCCGTAAATATTATCTTAAGGAGTTCCAGGAAATAGTTCATTCCAAGTATTCCCGTTTATTCTTTTGAAGCGCCCCAAACAAGTTCAAAGAAATCATTTCATTTTCAGGATCTCTGTTTTCAGCTGACAATGCTAATTTATTGGCTAAAGGGGTTCCAGGAAATATCTCATTCACAACATCGCCATTTCTTTTTTCAGTGACCGCTAAACAGTTTCAAGGAATCATCTCATTTTCAGCATGTCTGTTTCAGCTGAAAATTTGAATTTAAGGATGCTGGTAAAATATCGACTGATGTGTTCCAAGAAATGTCTCAATCTCAGCCTTCATTAAGTTTCCGTAAATATCATCTTAAGGGGTTCCAGGAAATAGTTCATTCCCAGCATTCCCGCTTATTCTTTTGAAGCGCCCTAAACAAGTTCAAAGAAATCATCTCATTTTCAGGATCTCTGTTTCAGCTGACAATGCGAATTTAAGGCGGTTTAGAAAATATTGGCTTCTAGAGTTCCAAGTTTCCGTAAATATTATCGTAATGAGTTCCAGGAAATACTTTATTCCCAGCATTCCCGTTTATTCTTTTGAAGCGCCCCAAACAAGTTCAAAGAAATCAACCCATTTTCAGCATCTCTGTTTCAGCTGGCAATGCGGATTCCAGACTGTGTAGAAAATATCCGTTTATGGAGTTCAAGAATATGTCTCACTCTCCGATATTTTTTCTGTTGGCGATGTTGTCTTAATGAAGTATCACAAAATGTTGTCTTAAGCTGTTCCGGAGAGTTATCTCTTTCTCAATCTCTATGTTTCTCCTTGATATTCTGTGTCTACGAAATCTATGAAATCATCTCATTCTCAGCGTCTGTTTTTCCTGTCGATGCTAGAGATAAACGAGTTCGTTCCTCTAAAGCATCTCTTTCCCATCCTGTCTGTTTCTCCTGGCGATGTGGGTCCAGTTCAACCGAGCCGAGCCACGTACGTGTCTAGTCGAGTGCAGAACAACACATGGGTAGCCCGATCAAAGCCGAGCCAACTGAACTGAGCCCTCATCTCATCTCATATTTTCTCATTCTCAACTACTCTGTTTCTCCTGACAATACTGGCATACTGAGTTTCACGTACCCTCTCATTTGCTCATTCCTGACATCTATATTTTGTGTTGCGATCCACGCTGGGTGAAGAGAGCTAGTTCTTGGAAATCATCTTATTATCAAATTTCTTTCTCCCGGGGAAGCAGACAGACCGAGTTCCTTGGCATCGTCCCATTCTCAACAACATATTTGCCCTGGGAAAGCGCTTGTTTCAACTGGTGTCACACAGCTCGACACGCGTACCTTGTTTTGTTTCACTGGCGATGTGGGCTCAACGAGTTCAACGAAATCATTTCTCTCTCAGTATCTTTGTTTCTGTTGGCTTTGCAGCTTTAGGGGTTTGTTTGTTTGTTTGATTAATTAACGTCCTATTAACAGCTATGGTCATGTAAGAACGGCCTCCCCATGTATGCGAGTCCAGTTCATAGATACAAGATATTGGTTTAGGAGTTTCAGGTAATATCTCATTCACAACATCGATGCATGCCCGGTGGATATGTCTGAACGAGTTTTAGGATATTATCTCTTTCTCATGCTCTGTTGCTCCTTGATTTTCCATGTTACCAAAAACTATGAAGTCTTCTCTTTTCATTCTTTATGTTATTCACAGAGATGTGCTTTTAACGCGTTCCATGAACCTATCTTTTTCTCAATCTATCCTGGAAATCCCGTTATAACGAGATCTGCGAAATCATCTCATTCTGTACATCTATGCCAGTATTTCGTTTGGCGATGCATGCTGAACGAGTTTGAGGAAATCGTCTCATTTTCGGCAACTGTATGTCTGCTGGGGATGCAGACTAAGCATCTTTCCATTCTCAGCAACATTTCTTTTCTCTCGAAGATGCACTTTTGTTTCTTTAAGCTATGTTCAAGAATACTTGTTAAAATGTGACATTTTGTTAGATGCAAAACTTGTTGTCTGTGATTTCTCATAATACTTCGCTAGGTTGTCTCATTATGGTAGTGCTATCCGGATGCTGCAACCTAATATCCTCGTAATCTGATCATTTGGAATGTTAAAGACCATAAGCTCCTTGCTCTGAACTGGATGCGGTCTTTTATATCCACAAAGTTCATGGTTTAGAAGTAGTTAAGCCGCCTCTGCTACTTTTGGGTGGTCACGCTCATTCTTTATGGTCAGTAAAATTGAAAATGTTTAGAAAAAGAAAACCAATTCAATGGTCACATTTTGATAAATATTCCTCAACTGTATTTCTGTGTATCAATTCTGTTTCCTTATTATATCTACACATATGGTTCTATTCATAAGATTCCTTAACAGCGTGATCGCATCTCTTGATATTTTCACAAATGGCTGCAATTCAATTAACACCGTAATGCAAGTTTGAAAATTTACCAGGAAATGACTACAACAGTAAATTCGAACTGAAAATAACCTGAAATTCAGATCACTTACTTTTTCTGACCAAATTGTTCTAAAACGAGAAAGATATTCAATTTTAGCTTCAAATTTAAGGATTAAATGTTTTCAACCAAGTCATCTCTCTCTCATTAACTCCGTTTCTTTTGGCGATGAAGTCTTAATGAAGTTCCAGAAAATATTGGCTGAAGGGGTTCCAGGAAATATTTCATTCACAACATTGCCATTTCTTTTTTCGATGACCGCTAAACAGTTTCAACGGAATCATCTCATTTTCAGCATGTCTGTTTCAGCTGAAAATTTGAATTGAAGGATGCTTGCAAAATATCGGCTTAAGGAGTTCCAAGATATGTCTCAATCTCAGCAACTCTGTTTCTGTTGGCGATGTGGTCTTCATTAAGTTTCCGTAAATATTATCTTAAGGAGTTCCAGGAAATAGTTCATTCCAAGTATTCCCGTTTATTCTTTAGAAGCGCCCCAAACAAGTTCAAAGAAATCATTTCATTTTCAGGATCTCTGTTTTCAGCTGACAATGCGAATTTATTGGCTAAAGAGGTTCCAGGAAATATCTTATTCACAACATCGCCATTTCTTTTTTCGATGACCGCTAAACAGTTTCAACGGAATCATCTCATTTTCAGCATGTCTGTTTCAGCTGAAAATTTGAATTTAAGGATGCTTGTAAAATATCGGCTTTAGAGTTCCAAGAAATGTCTCAATCTCAGCCTTCATTAAGTTTCCGTAAATATCATCTTAAGGGGTTCCAGGAAATAGTTCATTCCCAGCATTCCCGCTTATTCTTTTGAAGCGCCCTAAACAAGTTCAAAGAAATCATCTCATTTTCAGGATCTCTGTTTCAGCTGACAATGCGAATTTAAGGCGGTTTAGAAAATATTGGCTTCTAGAGTTCCAAGTTTCCGTAAATATTATCGTAATGAGTTCCAGGAAATACTTTATTCCCAGCATTCCCGTTTATTCTTTTGAAGCGCCCCAAACAAGTTCAAAGAAATCAACCCATTTTCAGCATCTCTGTTTCAGCTGGCAATGCGGATTCCAGACTGTGTAGAAAATATCCGTTTATGGAGTTCAAGAAAATGTCTCACTCTCAGTGACTTTTTTCTGTTGGCGATGTTGTCTTAATGAGGTATCACAAAATGTTGTCTTAAGCTGTTCCGGAGAGTTATCTCTTTCTCAATCTCTATGTTTCTCCTTGATATTCTGTGTCTACGAAATCTATGAAATCATCTCATTCTCAGCGTCTGTTTTTTTCCTGTCGATGCTAGAGATAAACGAGTTCGTTCCTCTAAAGCATCTCTTTCCCATCCTGTCTGTTTCTCCTGGCGATGTGGGTCCAGTTCAACCGAGCCGAGCCACGTACGTGTCTAGTCGAGTGCAGAACAACACATGGGTAGCCCGATCAAAGCCGAGCCAACTGAACTGAGCCCTCATCTCATCTCATATTTTCTCATTCTCAACTACTCTGTTTCTCCTGACAATACTGGCATACTGAGTTTCACGTACCCTCTCATTTGCTCATTCCTGACATTTATATTTTGTGTTGCGATCCACGCTGGGTGAAGAGAGCTAGTTCTTGGAAATCATCTTATTATCAAATTTATTTCTCCCGGGGAAGCAGACAGACCGAGTTCCTTGGCATCGTCCCATTCTCAACAACATATTTGCCCTGGGAAAGCGCTTGTTTCAACTGGTGTCACACAGCTCGACACACGTACCTTGTTTTGTTTCACTGGCGATGTGGGCTCAACGAGTTCAACGAAATCATTTCTCTCTCAATATCTTTGTTTCTGTTGGCTTTGCAGCTTTAGGGGTTTGTTTGTTTGTTTGATTAATTAACGTCCTATTAACAGCTATGGTCATGTAAGAACGGCCTCCCCATGTATGCGAGTCCAGTTCATAGATACAAGATATTGGTTTAGGAGTTTCAGGTAATATCTCATTCACAACATCGATGCATGCCCGGTGGATATGTCTGAACGAGTTTTAGGATATTATCTGTTTCTCATGCTCTGTTGCTCCTTGATTTTCCATGTTACCAAAAACTATGAAGTCTTCTCTTTTCATTCTTTATGTTATTCACAGAGATGTGCTTTTAACGCGTTCCATGAACCTATCTTTTTCTCAATCTCTATCCTGGAAATCCCGTTATAACGAGATCTGCGAAATCATCTCATTCTGTACATCTATGCCAGTATTTCGTTTGGCGATGCATGCTGAACGAGTTTGAGGAAATCGTCTCATTTTCGGCAACTGTATGTCTGCTGGGGATGCAGACTAAGCATCTTTCCATTCTCAGCAACATTTCTTTTCTCGAAGATGCACTTTTGTTTCTTTAAGCTATGTTCAAGAATACTTGTTAAAATGTGACATTTTGTTAGATGCAAAACTTGTTGTCTGTGATTTCTCATAATACTTCGCTAGGTTGTCTCTTTATGGTAGTGCTATCCGGATGCTGCAACCTAATATCCTCGTAATCTGATCATTTGGAATGTTAAAGACCATAAGCTCCTTGCTCTGAACTGGATGCGGTCTTTTATATCCACAAAGTTCATGGTTTAGAAGTAGTTAAGCCGCCTCTGCTACTTTTGGGTGGTCACGCTCATTCTTTATGGTCAGTAAAATTGAAAATGTTTAGAAAAAGAAAACCAATTCAATGGTCACATTTTGATAAATATTCCTCAACTGTATTTCTGTGTATCAATTCTGTTTCCTTATTATGTCTACACATATGGTTCTATTCATAAGATTCCTTAACAGCGTGATCGCATCTCTTGATATTTTCACAAATGGCTGCAATTCAATTAACACCGTAATGCAAGTTTGAAAAATTTACCAGGAAATGACTACAACAGTAAATTCGAACTGAAAATAACCTGAAATTCAGATCACTTACTTTTTCTGACCAAATTGTTCTAAATCGAGAAAGATATTCAATTTTAGCTTCAAATTTAAGGATGAAATGTTTTCAACCAAGTCATCTCTCTCTCATTAACTCCGTTTCTTTTGGCGATGAAGTCTTAATGAAGTTCCAGAAAATATTGGCTGAAGGGGTTCCAGGAAATATTTCATTCACAACATTGCCATTTCTTTTTTCGATGACCGCTTAAACAGTTTTCAACGGAATCATCTCATTTTCAGCATGTCTGTTTCAGCTGAAAATTTGAATTGAAGGATGCTTGCAAAATATCGGCTTAAGGAGTTCCAAGATATGTCTCAATCTCAGCAACTCTGTTTCTGTTGGCGATGTGGTCTTCATTAAGTTTCCGTAAATATTATCTTAAGGAGTTCCAGGAAATAGTTCATTCCAAGTATTCCCGTTTATTCTTTTGAAGCGCCCCAAACAAGTTCAAAGAAATCATTTCATTTTCAGGATCTCTGTTTTCAGCTGACAATGCGAATTTATTGGCTAAAGAGGATCCAGGAAATATCTCATTCATAACATCGCCATTTCTTTTTTTTTCGGTGACTGCTTAACAGTTTTAACGGAATCAACTCATTTTCAGCATGTCTGTTTCAGCTGAAAATTTGAATTTAAGGATGCTGGTAAAATATCGGCTTATGGAGTTCCAAGAAATGTCTCAATCTCAGCCTTCATTAAGTTTCCGTAAATATCATCTTAAGGGGTTCCAGGAAATAGTTCATTCCCAGCATTCCCGCTTATTCTTTTGAAGCGCCCTAAACAAGTTGAAAGAAATCATCTCATTTTCAGGATCTCTGTTTCAGCTGACAATGCGAATTTAAGGCGGTTTAGAAAATATTGGCTTCTAGAGTTCCAAGTTTCCGTAAATATTATCGTAATGAGTTCCAGGAAATACTTTATTCCCAGCATTCCCGTTTATTCTTTTGAAGCGCCCCAAACAAGTTCAAAGAAATCAACCCATTTTCATCATCTCTGTTTCAGCTGGCAATGCGGATTCCAGACTGTGTAGAAAATATCCGTTTATGGAGTTCAAGAAAATGTCTCACTCTCAGTGACTTTTTTCTGTTGGCGATGTTGTCTTAATGAGGTATCACAAAATGTTGTCTTAAGCTGTTCCGGAGAGTTATCTCTTTCTCAATCTCTATGTTTCTCCTTGATATTCTGTGTCTACGAAATCTATGAAATCATCTCATTCTCAGCGTCTGTTTTTCCTGTCGATGCTAGAGATAAACGAGTTCGTTCCTCTAAAGCATCTCTTTCCCATCCTGTCTGTTTCTCCTGGCGATGTGGGTCCAGTTCAACCGAGCCGAGCCACGTACGTGTCTAGTCGAGTGCAGAACAACACATGGGTAGCCCGATCAAAGCCGAGCCAACTGAACTGAGCCCTCATCTCATCTCATATTTTCTCATTCTCAACTACTCTGTTTCTCCTGACAATACTGGCATACTGAGTTTCACGTACCCTCTCATTTGCTCATTCCTGACATTTATATTTTGTGTGGCGATCCACGCTGGGTGAAGAGAGCTAGTTCTTGGAAATCATCTTATTATCAAATTTATTTCTCCCGGGGAAGCAGACAGACCGAGTTCCTTGGCATCGTCCCATTCTCAACAACATATTTGCCCCTGGGAAAGCGCTTGTTTCAACTGGTGTCACACAGCTCGACACGCGTACCTTGTTTTGTTTCACTGGCGATGTGGGCTCAACGAGTTCAACGAAATCATTTCTCTCTCAATATCTTTGTTTCTGTTGGCTTTGCAGCTTTAGGGGTTTGTTTGTTTGTTTGATTAATTAACGTCCTATTAACAGCTATGGTCATGTAAGAACGGCCTCCCCATGTATGCGAGTCCAGTTCATAGATACAAGATATTGGTTTAGGAGTTTCAGGTAATATCTCATTCACAACATCGATGCATGCCCGGTGGATATGTCTGAACGAGTTTTAGGATATTATCTGTTTCTCATGCTCTGTTGCTCCTTGATTTTCCATGTTACCAAAAACTATGAAGTCTTCTCTTTTCATTCTTTATGTTATTCACAGAGATGTGCTTTTAACGCGTTCCATGAACCTATCTTTTTCTCAATCTATCCTGGAAATCCCGTTATAACGAGATCTGCGAAATCATCTCATTCTGTACATCTATGCCAGTATTTCGTTTGGCGATGCATGCTGAACGAGTTTGAGGAAATCGTCTCATTTTCGGCAACTGTATGTCTGCTGGGGATGCAGACTAAGCATCTTTCCCATTCTCAGCAACATTTCTTTCTCGAAGATGCACTTTTGTTTCTTTAAGCTATGTTCAAGAATACTTGTTAAAATGTGACATTTTGTTAGATGCAAAACTTGTTGTCTGTGATTTTCTCATAATACTTCGCTAGGTTGTCTCATTATGGTAGTACTATCCGGAATGCTGCAACCTAATATCCTCGTAATCTGATCATTTGGAATGTTAAAGACCATAAGCTCCTTGCTCTGAACTGGATGCGGTCTTTTATATCCACAAAGTTCATGGTTTAGAAGTAGTTAAGCCGCCTCTGCTACTTTTGGGTGGTCACGCTCATTCTTTATGGTCGTAAAATTGAAAATGTTTAGAAAAAGAAAACCAATTCAATGGTCACATTTTGATAAATATTCCCTCAACTGTATTTTCTGGGTATCAATTCTGTTTCCCTTATTATATCAACACATATGGTTATATTCATAAGATTCCTTAACAGCGTGAATCGCATCTCTTGATATTTTCACAAATGGCTGCAATTCAATTAACAACCGTAATGCAAGTTTGAAAATTTACCAGGAAATGACTACAACAGTAAATTCGAACTCTGAAAATAACCTGAAATTCCAGATCACTTACTTTTTTCTGACCAAATTGTTCTAAACGAGAAAGATATTCAATTTTAGCTTCAAAATTTAATGATTAAATGTTTTTCCAAACCATGTCATCTCTCTCCTCATTAACTCCGTTTCTTTTGAGCGATGGAGTCTTAATGAAGGGGACCAGAAAATATTGGCTGAAGGGGTATTTCCAGGAAATATTTCATTCTCACAACATTGCGCATTTGTCTTTTTTTTTCGATCACCTGATTAACCAGTCCCAACGGGAATCATCTCATTTTTCTTTCCAGCATGTGCGGTTTGCAGCTGAAAATTTTGAATTGAAGGAATGCTTGTTAAAAAATATCATCGGCTTTAGGAGATTCCAAGAAGATCCTTCAATCGCAGCAACGCTGTTTTACTGTTTGGCGATGTGGTCCTTCTTTAATTTTCAGTTTCCGTGAAATATCAATTTAAGGCGGTTTAGAATAAATATTGGCTTCTTAAGGAGTTCCAAAATAATATAATGAGTTCCAGGAAATTTTCATTCCAAGTATTCCCGTTTATTCTTTTTTGAAGCGCCCCAAACAAGTTCAAAGAAATCATTTCATTTTCAGGATCTCTGTTTTCAGCTGGCAATGCGGATTCCAGATGCAATGAAAAATTGGCTAAAGGGTTTCCAGGAAATATCTCATTCACAACATCGCCATTTTTTTTTTTTTCTTAATGAAGTATCAAAAAATGTTTCAAGCGGAATCATTCTCTTTCTCATCTCTATGTTTCTCCTTTTCAGTGTCAAAAAATCTATGAATTTCATTCTCAAGCGTCTGTTTTTCCTTCGGCTTTAGATTTCAAGAAATGTTCGTTCTCTAAATCTCAGCCTTCATTAAGTTTCCTGTTTCTTCTCATCTTAAGGATGTTTCCAGGAAAACCGAGCCAGCCACGTTCCCAGTCATTCAGAACATTCTAGCCCGATCAAAGCCGAGCCCTAAACAAGTTCAAAGCCCTCATCTCATCTCATCTTTTCTCATTCTCAACTCTCTCTGTTTCTCCTGACAATACTGGCATACTGAATTTAAGGCAGTTTCACGTACCCTATTTCATTTGCTCATTCCTGACATTTCTATATTTTGTGTTTCCACGCTGGGTGGTTCCAGAGCTAGTTCAATCGAAATCATCTTATTATCAAATTTATTTTTCCCGGGGAAGCAGACAGACCGAGTTCCTTGGCATCGTCCCATTCTCAACAACATTTTGCCCTGGGAAAAGCGCTTCATTTTCAACTGTGTCACACAGCTCGACACGCAGTTTACCTTGTTTTGTTTCACTGGCGATGTGGGCTCAACGATTCAACGACATTTCTCTCAATATCTTTTGTTTTCTGTTGGCTTTGCAGCTTGGGGTTTGTTTGTTTGTTTGATTAATTAACGTCCTATTAACAGCTATGGTCATGTAAGAACGGCCTCTCATGTATGCGAGTCCAGTTTATTTGTTTAGGAGTTTTCAGGAAAATATCTCATTTCACAAATCGATTTGTCAGGTTATATGTCTGAACGAACGTTTTAGAAATATTATCTCTTTCTCAATGTCTGTTGCTCCTTGATTTTCCATGTTTTTCTAAAATCTTCTTTTTTTTCATTCTTCATTTATTCACAGAGATGTGCTGTTTTTTCGCGTTCCATGAAGAGATTTCAATCTTCCTGGAAATCCCTTTTAACGAGATCTGCGAAATCATCTCATTCTCAGCATCTATGCTGGGTATTTCGTTTTCAAACGAAGCATGCTGAACGAGTTTGAGGAAATCGTCTTTTTTTCGGCAAATGTATGATCTGCTGGGGATGCAGACTAAGCATCTTCCCATTTCTCTCAGCATTTTTTCTTTTCTCGAAGATGCACTTTTGTTTCTTTAAGCTATGTTCAAGAATACTTGTTAAAATGTGACATTTTTTAGTTTAAAAAAACTTGTTGTGATTTCTCATCGATTTCATAATCTTCTAGTTTCTTTCAGTTCATTTTCTCATTCTTAAAGATTTGTCTCATTTTTTTTCTCCTGTTCATGGTGCAACTTTTCCTCGTAATCTGTCATTTGCTCATTGTGTTTAAGACCATCAGCATTGCTATGAACTGGATGCTATCTTTTCTGTGTGGCGATCCACAAAGTTCATGGTTTAGAAGTAGTTTAAGCCGCCTCTCTAAATTTTTTCAATCAACATCAATCATTTTCCAGGAAATCTATGGTCAAAGAGAAAAAAAAGTTCCTGAAAAAAACCAATTTCCACATTTTGATAAATATTCCTCAACATTTGTCCTGTAAAATATCTGTTTCCTTTCTTTATCTCTTCACTGGTTATGAATCAAAAATTTTTTTTCACTTAACAGTTGCGATTTCAACTTGATTTTTCACAAATGATTTAATTCAATTTTCAACATTTGTTTTTTTTTCGTGGAAAAAATTTTGCAAATTTCTCAATTTTGATTTTGTCTGTTTTTGTTTTTTCAGGAATTTTTGTTGGCTCAAAATGTTTTTTTTCGAAAAAATTTTTAAGGAGTTAGGTCAAAATTTCAAGATTAAATCGGCTCATGTTCATCAATCTTCAGGAACTCCAGTTTCTGTTGGCATTTCATTTAATGAAGTAGTCCAGAAAATATTGGTTTAAGGAGTTTCAGGATAATATCTCACATCACAACATCGCCATTTTTTTTTCATGCCGGTGGATATTCTGAAACAGTTTTCAACGAATCATCTCATTTTCAGCATCTCTATTTCAGCTGAAATTTGGATTTAAGGATGTTTAGAAAAAATATCGGCTTTGGAGTTACAAGAAATGTCTCAAAAAAATCTTCTCTTTTCATCAAATTTTCATGAAATGTTCATTTTCATGATGCGATGACAATGCGTTTTTAAGTTTCCATGAAGAATATTTTTAAGAGTTCAAAATATTATCTCTGAGTTCCAAATCCCAGCATTCCCGTTTATTCTTTTGAACGAGAAACAAGTTCAAAGAAATCATCTCATTTTCATCATCTCTGTTTTTCAGCTGGCAATGCGGATTCAAGACTGTGTTTGAAAAAAATCGTTTCATGGAGTTTTCAAGAAAATGTCTCACTCTCAGTGAATTTTTTTTTCTGTTGGCGATGTTGTCTTAATGAAGTATCAAAAAAATGTTGTCTTAAGCTGTTCCGGAGATTATCTTTTCTCATCTCTATGTTTCTCCTTTTATTTCTTTTTACGAAATCTATGAAATCATCTCATTCTCAGCGTCTGTTTTTCCTGTCGATGCTAGAGATAAACGAGTTTTCCTCTAAAGCATCTCTTTCCCATCCTGTCTGTTTCTCCTGGGCGATGTGGGTCCAGTTCAACCGAGCCGAGCCACGTACGTGTCTAGTCGAGTGCAGAAACAACACATGGGTAGCCGATATCAAAGCCGAGCCAACTGAACTGAGCCCATCATCCCTCATCATCTCATATTTTCTCATTCTCAACTACTCTGTTTCTCCTGACAATACTGGCATACTGAGTTTCACGTTCCCTCTTATTTGCTCAAAGTTCTGGTTTATTTGTAGTTGTGCGATCTGCTACTTTGGGTGAAGAGAGCTAGTTCTTGGAAATCATCTTATTATCAAATTTATTTTCCCGGGGAAGCAGACAGAACGAATTTCCTTGGCATCGTCCCATTCTCAACAACATATTTCCCCTGGGAAAGCGCTTGTTTCAACTGGTGTCACACAGCTCGACACGCGTACCTTGTTTTTTTGTTTCACTGGCGATGTGGGCTCAACGAGTTCAACGAAATCATTTCTCTCTCAATATCTTTGTTTTTGTTGGCTTTGCAGCTTTAAGGGGTTTGTTTTTGTTTGTTTGAAATCAATTAACGTCCTATTAACAGCTATGGTCATTTCTGTTGTAAGAACGCCTCCCCATGTATGCGAGTCCAGTTCATAAGATATTAAATTAGGGATTTCAGGAAATATCTCATTCACAACATCGATGCATGCCCGGTAATATGTGAACTAACGTTTTTAGGATAAATATCTCTTTTCTCAAGTTCTGTTGCTCCTTGATTTTCCATGTTAAACAAAAACTATGAAATCTTCTTTTTTTCTTTTGTTTTTTACTCACAGGGGATGTGCTTTTAAACGCGTTCCATGAACTAATTATCTTTTTCTCAATCTATCCTGGAATTCCCGTTTTATATCGATATCTGCGAAATCATCTCATTCTGAACATCTATGCCAGTATTTCGTTTGGCGATGATACATGCTGAACGAGTTTTTCAGGAAATCGTCTCATTTTCGGCAAATATGTATGTCTGTGTCTGGGGATGCAAACTAAGCATCCCATTCATTCTCAGCAACATTTTTCTTCTCTCGAAGATGCATTTTGTTTCTTTTTATGCTATGATGAAGAAATACTTGTTAAAATGTGACATTTTGTCAGACAAAAACTTGTTGTCTGTGATTTCTCAATACTTCATAGGTTGTTCTCATTATGTTTGCTGATGCTGCAACCTAATCCTCGTAATCTGATCATTTGGAATGTTAAAGACCATAAGCTCCTTGCTATGAACTGGATGCGGTCTTTTATATCCATCCAGAAGTTCATGGTTTAGAAGTAGTTACGCCGCCTCTGCTACTTTTTTGGGTGGTCACACTCATTCTTTGGTCAGTAAAATTGAAAATGTTTAGAAAAAAAAAACCAATTCAATGGTCACATTTTGATGAATATTCCTCAACTCTGTTTCTGTGAAACAATATTTGTTTCCTGATTATTCTATAAAATATTATAATATTTCATTCAAAAATTCCTCACAGCGATTGCATCGCATCAACTCCTTGATTTTTCACAAATGGCTTCTTCAAGCAACATCATGATGCAAGTGAAAAATTTTACCAGGAAATGATTTTGAAGTAAAAATTCGCTCTGAAAATAACCTGAATTCAGATCAATTACTTTTTTTCGACCAAATTTGAAACTGAAAAAAAAAAATTTCAATTTTTTCAGCTTCAAAAATAAGGATCTAAATGTTTTCAACTAAATCATCTCTCTCTCATTAACTCTCTGTTTCTGTTTGGCGATGAAGCCTTGATGAAGTTCCATAAAATATTGGTTTAAGGGGTTTTTGAGGAAATATATCATTCACAACATCATCGCCATTTCTTTTTTTTCGATGACCTTTAAACAGTTGCAACGAAATCATCTCATTTTCATCATCTCTGTTTCAGCTGAAAATTTGGATTTAAGGAGGTTTAGAAAATATCGGCTTATGGAGTTTCAAAAATGTCTCAATCAACAGTCAGCTCTGTTTCTTCCCGATGTGGTAAATGAAGTTTCCAAAATTTAAATATTATCTTAAGGAGTTCCCAAATATTCATTCTCATTCCAACATCCATTTTTTTTTTTCTTCGATTGAGCGCCCCAAACAAGTTCAAAGAAATCATCTCATTTTCAGCATCTCTGTTTCAGCTGGCAATGCGGTTCCAAGTGTTTTTCAGAAAATATCCGGCGTTATGGATGTTTTTCAAGAAAATATCTCACTCTCAGCATTTTTTTTCTGCTGCGGCGATGTTTAATAAAGGTTCCAGAAAAATATTTTTTAAGTTGTTCCGGAGAAATTTATCATCCTTTCATTCAATTTCTTTCAAAATCTCATCTTTAAGCCAAAAATATTTTCATTCAATTTCGATTTTTCAAACAAGTTTCAAACAAGTTCTATGAAATCATCTCATTTTCAGCTCTGTTTTCAGCTGACTCGAATTTAAGTTCATTTTAGAAAATATTGCTTCTGAGTTCCAAGGATTTCCGTAAAAATATCAAAGATTTCCAGGAAATATCTTTTTCACTCACGGCATCCTTTCTTTTTCTGGAGATGAGCAATTGCAAGCAGGTTAACTGAAATCATCTCATTTTCAGCATCTCTATTTCAGCTGGCAATGCGGATTTAAAGGTGTTTAGAAAAAATATCGGCGTATGGAGTTTCAAGAAATATCTTACTCTCACCAATTTTCTGTTTCGTTGGCGATGCGGTTTTAATGAAGTTCCAAAAATAATATTTCTTAAGCTGTTCCGAGTTTTTTCTCTTTCTCAATCTCTCTGATTCTCCTGGATATTCTCTTTTAACGAAATCTATGAAATCATCTCATTCTCTCAACGTCTGTTTTTCCTATCGATGAAGAGATGAACGAGTTTGTTCCTCTAAATCATCTCTCTTTCCCAGCCTCTCTGTTTTTCCTGGCGATGTGGGCAAGTTCAACCGAGCCGAGCCAAAATCGTGTCGAGTAAAAGAGCGTAACACATATGTATGGGTCTGTGCCCCCGAGCAAGCCGAGCCAACCGAACCGAGCCGAGCTCCTCATCTCATCATATTCTCATTCTCAATATTCTGTTTCTCCCGGCAATACTGGCATGATTTTTCACGTTCCCTCTTATTTGCTTATTCTTAACATCTTATTTTGTGTGTGTGTTGTGAAGAGAGCTTTCTCATTTTATTATCGAGTTTCAACGAAATCATCAACAATTCCTTGGCATCAAAATTTATTTCCCGGGGAAAGCACACTTGTTTCAACTGGTGTTTTTCAGCATCCTTCTTTGTTCTCAACAACATTTTTTTTCCTCGGGTAGCGTTATTTTTCAACAGGCTTTGTTTCTGTGGCTCAACGATATCAGGGAAATCATAATCACGTCCATTAACAGTATGGTCATGTTTCTGTTGGTAAATGTATGCAGTTTAAGAGGAGCCCAGAAGATATTAACTTAGGGAGTTTCAGGTAATATCTCATTCACAAACATCGATGCATGCCCGGTGGATATGCGAACTGAACGAGTTTTAGGATATTATCTCTTTCTCAAGTTGTGTTGCTCCTTGATTTTCCATGTTAACAAAAAACTATGAAATCTTCTCTTTTTATTCTTTTGTTATTCACAGAGATGTGCTTTTAACGCGTTCCATGAACTAATAATCTTTTTTTCTCTCAATCTATCCTGGAAATCCCGTTTTAACGAGATCTGCGAAAAATCATCTCATTCTGTAACATCTATGCCAGTATTTCGTTTGGCGATGCATGCTGAACGAGTTTGAGGAAATCGTCTCATTTTCGGCAAATATGTATGTGTGTCTGGGGATGCAGACTAAAGCATCTTCCATCATCTCTCAGCAAACATTTCTTTTCTCGAAGATGCACTTTTGTTTCTTTAAGCTATGTTCAAGAATACTTGTTAAAATGTGACATTTTGTTAGATGCAAAACTTGTTGTCTGTGATTTTCATAATACTTCTTCGCTAGGTTGTCTCATTATGGTAGAAGTGTTGTCTGTCGAATTTCTCATGCTGCAACCTAATATCCTCGTAATCTGATCATTTGGAATGTTAAAGACCATAAGCTCCTTGCTCTGAACTGATGCGGTCTTTTATATCCACAAAGTTCATGGTTTAGAAGTAGTTAAGCCGCCTCTGCTACTTTTGGGTGGTCACGCTCATTCTTTTTATGGTCAGTAAAATTGAAAATGTTTAGAAAAAGAAAACCAATTCAATGGTCACATTTTGATAATATTCCTCAACTCTGTATTTCTGTGAAACAATATTTGTTTCCTTATTATATCTATAAAAATTATTATATTCATATCATAAGATTCCTTAACATGCGTGATCGCATCTCTTGATATTTTTTCACAAAAATGGCTGCAATTCAAGCAACATCATGATGCAAGTTTGAAAATTTTACCAGGAAATGATTTTGACAACAGTAAATTCGAACTGAAAATAACCTGAAATTCAGATCAATTACTTTTTTCTGACCAAATTGATCTGAAACGAAAAATATTCAATTTTAGCTTCAAAAAATAAGGATTAAATGTTTTCAACCAATCATCTCTCTCCAAACAACTCTCTACTCCGTTTCTTTTGGCGATGAAGCCTTATGATGAAGTTCCAGAAAATATTGGGTTTAAAGGGTTTCCAGGAAATATATATTTCATTCACAACATCGCCATTTTCTTTTTTCGATGACCGCTAAACAGTTTCAACGAAATCATCTCATTTTCATCATCTCTTTTCAGCTGAAAATTTGGATATAAGGATGGTTTAAAAAATCGGCTTATGGAGTTTCAAGAAATGTCTCAATCTCAGCAACTCAGTTTCTGTTGGCGATGTGTTCCGTTCCCGATGTGGTCGTAAATTAAAGTTTCCGTAAAATATTATCTTAAGAGTTCCAGTAAATATATTCATTCAAATTCATCCCGTTTTTTCTTCGATTGAGCTTCCCAAACAAGTTCAAAAAATCATTTCATTTTTCAGGATCTCTGTTTTTCAGCTGACAATGCGAATTTATTGGCTAAAGGTAAGGTTTCCAGGAAATATCTTTTCACAACATCGCCATTTCTTTTTTCGATGACCGCTAAAAGTTTTTCAACGGAATCATCATATTTTCAGCATGTCTTTTCTGAAAATTTGAATTTAAGGATGCTGTAAAATATCGGCTTTAGAGTTCCAAGAAATGTCTCAATCATCAGCCTTTCATTAAGTTTCCGTAAATTCATCTTTAAAGGAAATCCAGGAAATATTCATTCATTCAAAATCCCGCCAATTATTCTTTCGAAGCGCCTTCAAACAAGTTCAAAGAAATCATCTCATTTTCAGGATCATTTTCAGCTGATCTCTGTTTTTTCAGCTGACAATGCGAATTTAAGGCGGTTTAGAAAATATTGGCTTCTAGAGTTTTCATTCCGTAAATATTTCTTAAATGATTTCCAGTTAAATATTTTCATTCACAGCATCCTTTTATTCTTTTGGAGATGAGCCCAATTTTTTAACTGAAATCATCTCATTTTCAGCATCTCTATTTCAGCTGGCAATTACGGATTTTAACTGTGTAGAAAATATTTCAGTTTATGGAGTTCAAGAAAATTTCAAGAAATCTCTCACTGAATTTTTTTGTGTTGGCGATGCGGTTTTAATGAAGTTCCAAAAAAAATATTAGTTTCAGGTTCCAAGAGTTTTCTCTTTTCTCAATCTCTCTGATTCTCCTTGATATATCTGTGTCTTTTAACGAAAAACCTATGAAATTCATCTTATTGCTCCAACGTCTTATGTGCCTATCGATGGAAGATAACATTTGTTCGACTAAATCATCTCTTTTCCCACCTCTCTGTTTCTCCTGGCATGTCCATTCAACCAGCCGACCAATCCTGGTCGAGTAAAAGAGCGTACATATTATGCGTCTGTGCCCGCCCCGAGTTAGCTGAGCCGCGTCCGAGCCACGAACCTGCGAAACCGACAAATAGACCCTCTATCCTCATTCCTCATTTTATATCTCCATTTGCACAGATCTCTGTTTCTCCGCGCAAATAGCTGGTCAAGCCATGGATAGATTTTGTTAGCTCAACGTTTTCCGCATCTTATTTGCTTATTCATTTAAGCTTCAAATTGTTTGAGTTGTTTGGCGATTGCTTAGAGTCACGGTCCAAGACAGACGTAGCGAGTTTCAACCGAGATATCCATCTTTACATCAAATATTTGTTTCCCCCGTGGGGGGGGAAGCAAACTAAACTAAGTCTCAGGCATGCGGCAACGGTCTCTCTTCTACAGTGGGGAGGGGTACCTCGGGTGAGCAGGGGTCGGGCGGGGGTTCTTCAGGGCACCGTGCGGGTTGTATTAGCGTTTTTGGCTTTTTTATGGTATGTAAGCTTGTGAGTTTCTTATTCGATTGCTGTTGAGTTATGTTTTCTCCAATAGGTGTTGTGGAGCACCTACAAACTAATATGCACCGGTTTCATTTCAACTATCTGAGTATCATCTGTTTCCTGTTGGTAAATGGCAAGTGTTTAAGCAGAGCCGAAGATATTAACTTAGGAGATGTTTAGGAAATAATCTCATTGTAACAACCACGATGTTTGCCGCATAGAATGCGACTGAACACTAGTTTCCACGAAAGTTTAATCTCCTTTCTCAATATTGGTGTTGCTTCCTGATTTTCCATGTTAACAAAACTACAAATCTTCGCTTTTTATTCTCTTTGTTACTCATGGGGATTCACAAGCTCGTTGCCATGAACTAATTTAATCTTTTCTCTCAATCTGTCCTGGAGATAGCGCGTTGTATATCTATGAAAAATCATCTCATTCTGAACATCTATACCAGTATTTCGTATGGTGATACGTGGTGAACGAGTTTCAGGAAATCGTCTCATTTTCGGCAAATATGTATGTGTGTGGGGGATGCAAACTAAGCATCTTCCATTCTCAGCAGCATTTTCTTTCTCTCGAAGATGCACTTTTGTTTCTTTATGCTATGTTGGAGAATACTTGTTAAAATGTGACATTTTGTCAGATGAAAAACTTGTTGTCTGTAATTTCTCATAATACCGACATTAGTTAGTCCTCTTGAAGTATCTATCCGATGCTGCAACCTAATATCCTCGTAATCTGATCATTTGGAATGTTTAAAGACCATAAGCTCCTTGCTATGAACTGGATGCGGTCTTTTTATATCCACAAAGTTCATGGTTTAGAAGTAGTTACGCCGCCTCTGCTACTTTTGGGTGGTCACACTCATTCTTCATGGTCAGTAAAAAATGAAAATGTTTAGAAAAAAAAAAAACAATTCAATGGTCACATTTTGATGAAATATTCCTCAAACTCTGTTTCTGTGTGAACAATATTTGTTTCCTTATTATATCTATACAAAAATGGTTATATTCATTCATAAACATTCCTCAGCAATGTGATTGCATTGCTCCTTGATATTTTCACATATGGCTGGCAAAATAAACAACATTGATGCAAGTTTAAAGAGTTTTGAGGAATATATAATTCACACCAATCGCCAATTCTTATTTCGATAAAAAGGATCCAACTAAATCAAACAGATGAAGCAACGAAATCATCTCATTTTCAAACAGTTTCATCAATCATTTTCTATCTTTTAGCTGGTAAATTTTGGATATAAGGAGGTTTAGAAAATATCGGCTTATGGAGTTTCAAGAAATGTCTCACTCTCAACAGTCAGCTATGTTTCCGTTCCCGATGTGGTCGTAATGAAGTCCTAGAAAATATTGGCTTAAGCAGTTCCAGTAAAATATCTCATTCACAACATCCATTTTTTTCTTTTTTCGATGAGCTTCAAACAAGGTTCAACAAAATCATCTCATTTTCAGCATCTCTATTTTCAGCTGGCAATACGGTTTTTAAGGTGTTTAGAAAATATTGGCGTATGGAGTTTCAAGAAATATCTTACTCTCACCAATTCTGTTTTCTGTTGGCGATGCGATTTTAATGAAAAAGTTCCGGAAAAAAGATTGGTTTAAGGAGTTTGAGGAAATATAAATAATTCAACAAAATCGTCGATTGTTCATGTCAAACGAAATCATCCAATTTTCAGCATCTCTATTTTCTGCTGGATTGCGGATTTGAAAATAGCTTTTTACAGATGAGTCCTTTCAAACAGAGTTCTCAAACGATTCAATCATTTCATTTTCAGCATCTATATTTCAGCTGGCAATGCGGAAATAAGGAGGTTTAGAAAATATCGGCTTAGGATTTCCAGTGAATATTTCACTCACGGCATCCTTTCTTTCTGGAGATGAGCTCCAATTACAAGCAGGTTAACTGAAATCATCTCATTTTCAGCATCTCTATTTCAGCTGGCAATACGGATTTAAAGGTGTTTAGAAAATATCGGCGTATGGAGTTTCAAGAAATATCTTACTCTCACCAATTCTGTTTCTGTTGGCGATGCGGTTTTAATGAAGTTCCAAAAATAATAATATTAGTTTCAGGAGATCCAAGAATTTTTCTCTTTCTCAATCTCTCTGATTCTCCTGGATATTACCTTTTAACGAAACCTATGAAATCATCTTATTCTCAACGTCTGTTTTTCCTATCGATGAAGATGAACGAGTTTGTTCCTCTAAATCATCTCTTTCCCAGCCTCTCTGTTTCTCCTGGCGATGTGGGCCAAGTTCAACCGCGCCGAGCCAAGCCCGTGTCGAGTAAAAGAGCGTACATATGTATGGGTCTGTGCCGCCCGAGCAGAGCCGAGCCAACCGAACCGAGCCCTCATCTCATCTCATATTATCTCATTCTCAATATCTCTGTTTCTCCCGGCAATCCTGGCATGATGAGTTTCGCGTTCCCTCTTATTTGCTTATTCTTAACATCTATATTGTGTTGTGGCGATGTGCGTTGACTCCAGAGAACGAGTTCAATGAAATCATCTTATTATCAAATTTATGTTTCCCGGGGAAGCACACAAAACAAATTCCACGGCATCTTCCGCTTCTCAACAACATTAATTCCCTCGGGTAGCGTTATTTTCAACAGGCGATGTGGACTCAACGATATCAACGAAATCATTTCACTATCAGTATCACTGTTTCTGTTGGTAAATGCAGTTTAAGAGGAGCCCAGAAGATGTTAACTTAGGGATTTCAGGTAATATCTCATTTACAACATCGATGTTTGCCCAGTAAATGCGACTGAACTTGTCCACGAAATTATCTCTTTCTCAAGCTCTATTGCTCCTGGATTTTCCATGTTAACAAGAACTACGAAATCTTCGCTTTTTATTCTCTTTGTTACTCATGGGGATGTGCTCTAAACGCGTCCCATGAACTAATTAATCTTTTTCCCAATCTTTCCTGGAGATTCCGTTTTAACGATATCTATGAAATCATCTCATTCTGAACATCTATACCAGTATTTCGTATGGTGATACGTGGTGAACGAGTTTCAGGAAATCGTCTCATTATCGGCAAATATGTATGTGTGTCGGGGATGCAAACTAAGCATCTTCACATTCTCAGCAGCTTTACTTCTCTCGGTGATGCGATTTTGTTTCTTTATGCTATGATGGAGAATACTTGTTGAAATGTGACATTTTGTCAGACGAACAACTTGTTGTCTGTAATTTCTCATAATACCTAGTAGCCTCTTGATCTGATCATTTCGAATGTTTAAGGCCATAAGCTCCTTGCTATGAACTGGATGCGGTCTTTTATATCCACGAAGTTCATGGTTTAGAAGTAGTTACGCCGCCTCTGCTACTTTTGGGTGGTCACACTCATTCTTCATGGTCAGTAAAGTTGAAAATGTTTAGAAAACAAAAACCAATTCAATGGTCACATTTTGATGAATATTCCTCAACTCTGTTTCCGTGAAACAATATTTGTTTCCTGATTATGTCTATAAAAATTATAATATTCACTAAAAATTCCTCAGCAATGCGATTGCAACTCCTAATATTTTCAGAAATGGCTTCAATTCAAGCAACATCATGATGCAAGTGGAAAATTTTACCGGGAAATGATTTTGACAGTAAACTTGGTCTGAAACTAACCTGACATTCAGATCAAACTTTTTTCGCTAAGTTGATCTGAAACGAAAAAATATTCAATTTCACCTTCCAAAATAAGGATCTAATGTTTTCAGCTAAATCATCTGACTCCAAACAACTCTGTTTCTGTTGGTGATGAAGCCATGATGAAGTTCCATAAAATATTGGTTTAAGGAGTTTGAGGAAACATATAATTCAAAACATCGCCAATTCTTATTTCGATGTCTTTCAAACAGTTGCAACGAAATCATCTCATTTTCATCATCTATATTTCAGCTGGAAATTTGGATATAAGGAGGTTTAGAAAACATCGGCCTATGGAGTTTCAAGAAATGTTTCAATCAGGACAAGTCAGTTTCTGTTGAGAATGCGGTTTTAATGAACTTCAAGAAAATATTGGTTTAAGGAGTTCCAGGAAATAACTCATTCATAGCCTCCCCGTTTATTCTTTCGATGCGCTCAAAACAAATTCAAGGAAATCATCTTATTTTCAGCATCTCTGGTTCAGCTGGTAATGTGGATTTCATGATGTTTTAGAGAATATCGGCTTATGGAGTTTCAAGAAATGTCTCACTCTCAACAGTCAGCTATGTTTCTGTTTCCGATGCGGTCATAATGAAGTCCTCGAAAATATTGGCTTAAGCAGTTCCAGTAAATATCTCATTCGCAACATCCCTTTTTTCTATCGATGAGCTTCAAAAAGGTTCAACAAAATCATCTCATTTTCAGCATCTCTATTTCAGCTGGCAATACGGATTTTAAGGTGTTTAGAAAATATCGGCGTATGGAGTTTCAAGAAATATCTTACTCTCACCAATTCTGTTTCTGTTGGCGATGCGATTTTAATAAAGTTCCGGAAAATATTGGTTTAAGGAGTTTGAGGAAATATAATATACCATTCACAAAATCGCCGATTGTTCTTTCGATGTCCTTCAAAGAGTTTCAACGAAATCATCTAATTTTTAGCATCTCTATTTCAGCTGGCAATGCGGATTTAAAGGTGTTTAGAAAATATCGGCGTATGGAGTTTCAAGAAATATCTTACTCTCACCAATTCTGTTTCTGTTGGCGATGCGATTTTAATAAAGTTCCGGAAAATATTGGTTTAAGGAGTTTGAGGAAATATAATATACCATTCACAAAATCGCCGATTGTTCTTTCGATGTCCTTCAAAGAGTTTCAACGAAATCATCTAATTTCAGCATCTCTATTTCAGCTGGCAATGCGGATTTAAAAGAGTTTAGAAAATATCGGCTTAAGGATTTACAGGATATATCTCACTCACAGCATTTTCAGCAACTATATTTCAGCTGGCAATGCGGAAATAAGGAGGTTTAGAAAATATCGGCTTCAGGATTTCCAGTGAATATTTCACTCACGGCATCCTTTCTTTCTGGAGATGAGCTCCAATTACAAGCAGGTTAACTGAAATCATCTCATTTTCAGCATCTCTATTTCAGCTGGCAATACGGATTTAAAGGTGTTTAGAAAATATCGGCGTATGGAGTTTCAAGAAATATCTTACTCTCACCAATTCTGTTTCTGTTGGCGATGCGGTTTTAATGAAGTTCCAAAAATAATATTAGTTTCAGGAGATCCAAGAATTTTTCTCTTTCTCAATCTCTCTGATTCTCCTGGATATTACCTTTTAACGAAACCTATGAAATCATCTTATTCTCAACGTCTGTTTTTCCTATCGATGAAGATGAACGAGTTTGTTCCTCTAAATCATCTCTTTCCCAGCCTCTCTGTTTCTCCTGGCGATGTGGGCCAAGTTCAACCGCGCCGAGCCAAGCCCGTGTCGAGTAAAAGAGCGTACATATGTATGGGTCTGTGCCGCCCGAGCAGAGCCGAGCCAACCGAACCGAGCCCTCATCTCATCTCATATTATCTCATTCTCAATATCTCTGTTTCTCCCGGCAATCCTGGCATGATGAGTTTCGCGTTCCCTCTTATTTGCTTATTCTTAACATCTATATTGTGTTGTGGCGATGTGCGTTGACTCCAGAGAACGAGTTCAATGAAATCATCTTATTATCAAATTTATGTTTCCCGGGGAAGCACACAAAACAAATTCCACGGCATCTTCCGCTTCTCAACAACATTAATTCCCTCGGGTAGCGTTATTTTCAACAGGCGATGTGGACTCAACGATATCAACGAAATCATTTCACTATCAGTATCACTGTTTCTGTTGGTAAATGCAGTTTAAGAGGAGCCCAGAAGATGTTAACTTAGGGATTTCAGGTAATATCTCATTCACAACATCGATGTTTGCCCAGTAAATGCGACTGAACTTGTCCACGAAATTATCTCTTTCTCAAGCTCTATTGCTCCTGGATTTTCCATGTTAACAAGAACTACGAAATCTTCGCTTTTTATTCTCTTTGTTACTCATGGGGATGTGCTCTAAACGCGTCCCATGAACTAATTAATCTTTTTCCCAATCTTTCCTGGAGATTCCGTTTTAACGATATCTATGAAATCATCTCATTCTGAACATCTATACCAGTATTTCGTATGGTGATACGTGGTGAACGAGTTTCAGGAAATCGTCTCATTATCGGCAAATATGTATGTGTGTCGGGGATGCAAACTAAGCATCTTCACATTCTCAGCAGCTTTTCTTCTCTCGGAGATGCGATTTTGTTTCTTTATGCTATGATGGAGAATACTTGTTAAAATGTGACATTTTGTCAGACGAACAACTTGTTGTCTGTAATTTCTCATAATACCTAGTAGCCTCTTGATCTGATCATTTCGAATGTTTAAGGCCATAAGCTCCTTGCTATGAACTGGATGCGGTCTTTTATATCCACGAAGTTCATGGTTTAGAAGTAGTTACGCCGCCTCTGCTACTTTTGGGTGGTCACACTCATTCTTCATGGTCAGTAAAGTTGAAAATGTTTAGAAAACAAAAACCAATTCAATGGTCACATTTTGATGAATATTCCTCAACTCTGTTTCCGTGAAACAATATTTGTTTCCTGATTATGTCTATAAAAATTATAATATTCACTAAACATTCCTCAGCAATGCGATTGCAACTCCTAATATTTTCAGAAATGGCTTCAATTCAAGCAACATCATGATGCAAGTGGAAAATTTTACCGGGAAATGATTTTGACAGTAAACTTGGTCTGAAACTAACCTGACATTCAGATCAAACTTTTTTCGCTAAGTTGATCTGAAACGAAAAAATATTCAATTTCACCTTCCAAAATAAGGATCTAATGTTTTCAGCTAAATCATCTGACTCCACACAACTCTGTTTCTGTTGGTGATGAAGCCATGATGAAGTTCCATAAAATATTGGTTTAAGGAGTTTGAGGAAACATATAATTCAAAACATCGCCAATTCTTATTTCGATGTCTTTCAAACAGTTGCAACGAAATCATCTCATTTTCATCATCTATATTTCAGCTGGAAATTTGGATATAAGGAGGTTTAGAAAATATCGGCTTTTGGAGTTTCAAGAAATGTTTCAATCAGGACAAGTCAGTTTCTGTTGAGAATGCGGTTTTAATGAACTTCAAGAAAATATTGGTTTAAGGAGTTCCAGGAAATAACTCATCCATAGCCTCCCCGTTTATTCTTTCGATGCGCTCAAAACAAATTCAACGAAATCATCTTATTTTCAGCATCTCTGGTTCAGCTGGTAATGTGGATTTCATGATGTTTTAGAGAATATCGGCTTATGGAGTTTCAAGAAATGTCTCACTCTCAACAGTCAGCTATGTTTCTGTTTCCGATGCGGTCATAATGAAGTCCTCGAAAATATTGGCTTAAGCAGTTCCAGTAAATATCTCATTCGCAACATCCCTTTTTTCTATCGATGAGCTTCAAAAAGGTTCAACAAAATCATCTCATTTTCAGCATCTCTATTTCAGCTGGCAATACGGATTTTAAGGTGTTTAGAAAATATCGGCGTATGGAGTTTCAAGAAATATCTTACTCTCACCAATTCTGTTTCTGTTGGCGATGCGATTTTAATAAAGTTCCGGAAAATATTGGTTTAAGGAGTTTGAGGAAATATAATATACCATTCACAAAATCGCCGATTGTTCTTTCGATGTCCTTCAAACAGTTTCAACGAAATCATCTAATTTTCAGCATCTCTATTTCAGCTGGCAATGCGGGTTTAAGGATTTACAGGATATATCTCACTCACAGCAGCCTTTTTTTCTGGAGATAAGCTCCAATCAGGTTCAATGAAATCATTTCATTTTCAGCAACTATATTTCAGCTGGCAATGCGGAAATAAGGAGGTTTAGAAAATATCGGCTTAAGGATTTCCAGTGAATATTTCACTCACGGCATCCTTTCTTTCTGGAGATGAGCTCCAATTACAAGCAGGTTAACTGAAATCATCTCATTTTCAGCATCTCTATTTCAGCTGGCAATACGGATTTAAAGGTGTTTAGAAAATATCGGCGTATGGAGTTTCAAGAAATATCTTACTCTCACCAATTCTGTTTCTGTTGGCGATGCGGTTTTAATGAAGTTCCAAAAATAATATTAGTTTCAGGAGATCCAAGATTTTTTCTCTTTCTCAATCTCTCTGATTCTCCTGGATATTACCTTTTAACGAAAGCTATGAAATCATCTTATTCTCAACGTCTGTTTTTCCTATCGATGAAGATGAACGAGTTTGTTCCTCTAAATCATCTCTTTCCCAGCCTCTCTGTTTCTCCTGGCGATGTGGGCCAAGTTCAACCGAGCCGAGCCAAGCCGTGTCGAGTAAAAGAGCGTACATATGTATGGGTCTGTGCCGCCCGAGCAGAGCCGAGCCAAAACCGAACCGAGCCCTCATCTCATCTCATATTATCTCATTCTCAATATCTCTGTTTCTCCTGGCAATCCTGGCCATGATGAGTTTCACGTTCCCTCTTATTTGCTTATTCTTAACATCTATATTGTGTTGTGGCGATGTGCGTTGACTCCAGAGAACGAGTTCAATGAAATCATCTTATTATCAAATTTATGTTTCCCGGGGAAGCACACAAAACAAATTCCACGGCATCTTCCCCTTCTCAACAACATTAATTTCCCTCGGTAGCGTTTTTTTCAACAGGCGATGTGGACTCAACGATATCAACGAAATCATTTCACTATTCAGTATTTCTGTTTTCTGTTGGTAAATGCAGTTTAAGAGGAGCCCAGAAGATAATAACTTAGGGATTTCAGGAAATATCTCATTCACAACATCGATGTTTGCCCAGTAAATGCGACTGAACTTGTCCACGAAATTATCTCTTTCTCAAGCTCTATTGCTCCTCTTTTCCATGTTAACAAGAACTACGAAATCTTCGCTTTTTATTCTCTTTGTTACTCATGGGGATGTGCTCTAAACGCGTCCCATGAACTAATTAATCTTTTTCCCAATCTTTCCTGGAGATTCCGTTCGATATCTATGAAATCATCTCATTCTGAACATCTATACCAGTATTTCGTATGGTGATACGTGGTGAAACGAGTTTCAGGAAATCGTCTCTCAATTATCGGCAAATATGTATGTGTGTCGGGGATGCAAACTAAGCAACTTCACATTCTCAGCAGCTTTTCTTCTCTCGGTGCGATTTTGTTTCTTTATGCTATGATGGAGAAATACTTGTTAAAATGTGACATTTTGTCAGACGAACAACTTGTTGTCTGTAATTTCTCATAATACCTAGTAGCCTCTTGATCTGATCATTTCGAATGTTTAAGGCCATAAGCTCCTTGCTATGAACTGGATGCGGTCTTGTTTATATTCACTACAGTTCGAAGGTATAAGACAGTAGTGATTCCCGTCCTCTGCTGTTCTTTTGGGTGGACACACTCATTCATCATGGGTCAGTAAAGTTGAAAAATGTGGTATATGATACCATCAAAACCAATTAAATGGTCAAAAAACATAATAGATGGAATATTCCTCAAACTCTGATATTCGTGTTAATCCACATTACTTTGTTTCCTGATTAATGTTCTAAAAAAAGTTTATTTAACTATATTCATAAAGAAATTCACCACAAATGAGCTATTTGCAACTACCTATTATTTTCACAAAATGGTTATAATTCCAAGCAAACATCAAGATGCTAGATTGGAAAATATTAACCGGGAACTGATTTTTGACAGTAAATTTATGTTCTGCGACAAACCTGACATTAAGAATATCTAAGTTTTCTCGCGCTATTGATCTGAAACGAGCGCGTCCTGGATTTGGTACAAGATTAATTCAGCTTCAAGTATTAAGGTATATAAATCGTTTAAAATGGAAACCAGCTGGTATCAGGGAGCGCACACTCGGTTTGTTGGGGCTGGGTTGGTGAATGTAAGACCGATGATGAAGTTTCCATGAAAGGATTATTGGTTTAAGGAAGGAGTTTGAGGAAACATAGTAATTCAAAACGAAGAGCTGTGCCAAATTTTCTTATTTTCGGATGTCTTTCAAGACACAGTATGCATACGAATCATCTCATTTTCATCCCTTATATTTCAGCTGGAAATATGGTTATAAGGAGGTTTTCGCTGGAAAGAAATGTCAAACTCTCAAAGTCAATGGATTAAGGAGGTTTAATGAAAATAAAAATATTGGGCTTAAGAGTTTCAGAGTTTCAAATTCAAATGTTTTTTCAATGCCTCTCAACAGTTTCAACTAAATTTCAATTTCAAATCATGTGGTCGTAATGTGAAGTCCTTTTAAAAATATTGGCTTAAGCAGTTTCAGTAAATATCTCATTCAATCAACAATTTTTTTTTCTGTCGATGAAGTTTTTCAATTCAAGGTTCAACAAAATCATCTCATTTTCAGCATCTCTATTTCAGCTGGCAATACGGTCTAAATGTGTTTAGAAAATTATTGGCGTATGGAGTTTCAAAAAGAAATATCTCAAATATTCTAATCTCACCAATTCTTTTTCTGCTGGCGATATGCGGTTTTAATAAAAGTTCCAGAAAATATTGGTTTAAGTTTCTTGAGGAAATATTAATACCATTCACAGAATCGCAATTAATTTTTTTCGATTGAGTCCTTCAAACAGTTTCAACGAAATCATTTCTTTTTCAGCATCTCTATTTCAGCTGGCAATGCGGAAATTTAAGGAGGTTTATAAAATATCAGCTTAAGGATTTCAAGTGAAATATTTCACTCACTCAACGGCATCCTTTCTTTCTGAATGAGCTGAGCAAATTGCAAAAGGTTCAACTGAAATCATCTCATTTTCAGCATCTCTTTTCAGCTGGCAATTTTAAGGATTTTAAGATGTTTTAAAATATCAACGTATGGAGTTTCAAGAAATATCTCACTCTCACCAATTCTGTTTTCACTGTTGGCGATGCGTTTTATGCGTTGAAATTTTTCAAGTTCCAAAAAAAATCATTCATTTCAGGATTTTCCAAGAATTTTTCTTTCCTCTCTTTCTCAATCAAATGAAATCATCTCTTCATGCATTCTTCAAAGGATCTTTTAACGAAACCTATAAAAATCTTATTCTCAACGTCTGTGTTTCCTATCGATGAAAATGAACGAGTTTTTTCCTCTAAATCATCTTTCCCAGCCTCTCTGTTTCTCCTTTCGATGTTGGGCCAAGTTCAACCGAGCCGAGCCAAGTCCGATCGTGTCAGTAAAAGAGCGTACATATTATGGGTCTCTGCCCGAGCCCCGATTTTTCGATTTCCAACCGAACCGGAGATCTCATCTCATTTATTTTTTCATTCTCAATATCTCTTTTCTCCCGGAATTCTGGCATGACTGAGTTTCACGTTCCCTTTTATTTGCTTATTCTTAACATCTATATTGTTTGTGGGCGATGTGCGTTTGACTCCAAGAAAAGTTCAACGAAATCATCTTATTTCAAATTTATGTTTCCCGGGGAAGCACACAAAACAAATTCCACAGCATTTTCTTTCTTCTCAACAACATTTTGTTTCCCTCGGGTAGCGCTTATTTTCAACAGGCGTTTGGACTCAACGATATCACACGAAATTTTTCAAAATCAGTAATCTCTTTCTGTTGGTAAATGCAGTTTAAGAGGAGCCAGAAAAGATCAATTTACAAGTCAATTGATTTTACAAATATTCTCATTTTCAAATCGATGTTTTGAATTTCAGAGTAATGCGAAAGAAACTAGTTCCACGAAATTATCTCATTTTCAAACAGATCTTTAACTTTCCCCTTCTCTCTGGATTTCCATGTTTAACGTTATCGAAATGTCATTCAAATTTTTTAACATCTCGTTTTTTCTCATGTCTTTCTGTGCTCTAAGCGCGTTCCCATGAAAATTAATCTTTTTCAATCTTCCTGGAGATTCCGTTTCATGCATTTTCTTCAAGTGCGATTTCATCTCATTCTGAACATTTTCTATTCCAGTATTTCTATCTTGATGAATGTCTGAACGATTTTCTCAACAAATTCGTCTCATTATCGGCAAATATGTAAGTAATGTCGATCTGCAAACTAAGCATTCACATTCTCATATTTTTTCTTCAGGAATGCGATTTTTTTTTTTTAATGCTATGATGGAGATCATTTTGTTTCAAAATGAACTCATTTGTCAAATCAGAACAACTTGTTGTCTTTGTTTTTCTCTTTTCCTAATTCACGTAGTTTTCTGAATCTTTGATTTTTCGATCTTTCAAGGCCATTTGAAATCTTCCTTGCATGAACTTTCATTTTGGTATATCAACGAAAATTCATGGTTTTCTCTGTATCTTGACGCCAGCTTGCTTTTTTGGGTGGTCACATCATTCTTCATGGTCAGTTCATGTGTGAATGCAATTTTAAAAATGAAAAATTTTCAATTCAATTTAATCGGTCACATTTTCATGAAATTATCAAGTTGCTCAACTTGAAAATTTGTTCTCAAACATATTGTTTCCTGAATTATGTCATAAAATTTATAATTTTTCATAAACATATTCCTCAGCAATTCAAAAAGATTTTAAAACTTAATTTTTTCATTCATCTTCAATTCAAGCAAATTCTGATTTCCTTGTGGAAAATTTTACCATACGTGATTTTGACAGTAAATTGAATTTAACCTGAAATTCAAATGCAATTTCTGTTTTTTTAAAATTTCATGAAATATCAATTTGAAACAAATAAGAACTTATAATATTCAAATTTTCAGCTTCATTCAATCATTTTTTCAATTGATTTATATGAATCTTCATCTTCCAAAAATTCATTTGACTCAAGAAATCTTTTCATTCAGTTTCAATGTTCAGCCTTTATTTCAAGTTCATGAAAATCTGGGATTAGCATGTTTGGAGTGAAATATTTTTCACAAAACATTCGTATCAATTCTTTTTTCGAATTTTCAAACAGATGTTTAATGAAAAATATCTCATTTTTTCATTATTTTTTGCTGAAATTTGGATTAAGGTTTTCGAAAATATCGGCTTAAGTTTTCAAGAAATTCTCAATCATGTCAATCAGTTTTTTTCAGTTCAATTTTCGTTTGAAATGTTTCATTCAATGTTGGCTTAAGCAGTTTTTAAATATTATCTGATTCAAAAATCAAGGAAAAACGAAATTCATCTAAAAGTTTCAAAAATCATTTTTCAAAATTCATTAAGCATTTCAAACATCTTTTTTTTCAGTTTTTTCATTTCCTGGTCAATATTTAAAAATTGTTTTCAGAAAATATTGGCTTATTGAAACTTTCCAATCATATCTTTCTTAACCAAAAACAGTTTTTTCTTGGCATTCATTTCATTAATAAAGTTTTTATTGTTTTTCAGCATGTTTGCAAAAAATATAAAATACCATTTTCAAAATCAACCATCTTGTATTGAAATTTCCAAGTTTCAAATATTTCACCAAAAACAAAATTTTTTCATTTTTGCATTCTTTTTAAAATGCTTTAAGGAAATTCAAAAATATTTAATATTGCTTTTCTATTTCATTTGCATTTTTCAACTGAAAATTTGCTTCATCACTGAAAATCATCATTTCTTCTTTTTCTGAGAAAAATTCAAGAGGTTAAAATAAATCATCTTCAATTTCAGCATTCTATTTCAGCCATCAATACGTGCCCGTTGTTTTTTGGCAAAAATAAATTATCAGCATTTTTTAAAAATTTTTGAAATTTTTAACTGTAATGCAGTTTTTATGAAGTTCAACTAATATCATGTAGTTAGTATTAAAGTGTTTTAAAAAATCAACAAAGTCATTTTTTTTCGTCAATTCTTTTGAATTTCAAAATATGCTCTTTTTAATTCAGAAACAACTATGTTTCAACTGAATCATTGATTCTCAACGTCAATTTTTTTCCTATTCAAATTATAAAGTTTGTTCCTCAAATCTCTCATTTCAACATGCAAATGGCGATGTGGGCCAATTCAACCAAAATTCTGTGTCTTAAAAAGAGCAGTATATTAAGTCTGTTTCAACAGCCATTGGTTGAGCAAGCAACCGAAAAGCCCAGCCAATCCATTTCTCATTTTGCAAAATTTCAATAATGTTTTTTCATCCGAGCAGATTTGCAATTTGAAAATGAGTTTCAAGAAAAAGAATCTCTCAATTCCAATTCATTCTAACTTGTCATACTGATTAAGTTTCAAATAATTTTCAATTTAAGCTGTTATTTTTTGAAATTCTTAAAAAATTCAGATTTCATTGGGTAAAAAATATATTAACAATCAGAAATGCATTTTAAAAAATTTATGTTTCCCGGGAAAAGCAACAAAACAAATTCATCAACATTTCTTTTTCATCAACATTTTGAAGTTTCTTTAATCGTTTTTTCAAGGCGTTTTGGAATCAACGATATCACCGAAATCATTTCACTATCAGTATCTCTGTTTTCTGTTTCAGTTTCAATGCAGTTTAAGATTAGCCCAGAAAATATTAACTTAAGATTTCAGGAAATATCTCATTTACAACATCGATTTTTGCCAATAGATCGATGAACCATTCATCGACATTCTCTCATCCCATCATTGTGTTTGAAAAAAATTTCTCATGTTTCAATGAACTAAAAAAATTTTTTTCTCTGTCATTTGGGGATGTGCTCTAACAAGTCCCATGAACAATTAATCTTCGATCAATCTTTTTTTTCCGTTTTTAATTATTGAAATGTGAAATATCTGCTCATTCTGAACATTTATCATATTTCAGTCAATCTGTCCTAAAATACGTGGTGAACGATTTCAGAAATCAATTCATTATCGAAAAAAATATTCATGTGTATCGGGGAAAACAAAAAGTTTTCTTTCAAAAAATCAGCATTTCTCATTCATCGAAAGATTTTTTATAAAACAGTTTGAATGGAAATGCAAACTTTGTTAAAATTGACATTTTCTCATCTAAACGAATGGAATTGTAATTTTTCATAAATACTTGTTAAAATAGCCTCTTTTCAATCATTTTTGTCAATTGTTGTTTAAAATTTATAAAATTTCAAGGCTATTTAATGCGGTCATTTTTTTATGAAACGACAGAAGGAAATAAAGGCTACGCATCTTTCTTTTTTTCCATGCATTTTATATTTCATTTCCTTCTTTAATGGTTTAGAACTAAAATCTGTTTTTTAGTGGTCAAAATTCTTCATGGTCAGTAAAATTGAAAATTTTTATTTTAAAAATTCAATTCACCAATTTGCAATGGTCAAATTTTGATGAAAATTTCCTCAACTCTGATTCTTTCAAAATCAATTTCATCATGTTTCCTGATTATGTCTTTAAAAAATTAATAAGTTTAAACATTCCTCAATTTGCAATTTGTCAGTGAAGATTGCAACTCATTATATAATATCACAAATTTTACAATTTTTTCAAGCAACATCATGATGCAATGGAAAATTTTTTACCGGGAAATGATTTTGACAGTAAACTTGCTCTGAAACTAACCTGACATTAAGATCAATGTTTTCTCGCCAAATTGATTTAAAAAAAAAATATTCAATTTCAGCTTCAAAAATAAGATTTTAACGTTTTAAAAAGTATTAACTCTGTTTTAAAAACTGTTGAAATCAAATATAAAAATCATTTGCATGAATTTTTGGCATGTTTGATGAAGTTCCATTAAATATTGGTTTAAAGATTTGAAAATATTATAATTCTCAACAACATCGCCAATTCTTATTTTCGATGCCTTTCAAAACAAAGCAACGAAATCATCTCATTTTCAATCAAGTCTATCTTTTAGCTGGAAAATTGCAATTTGGATATAAAATTTATTTCAATATCGGCTTAAGGAGTTTCAAGAAATGTCTCACTCAAACAATTCATTTTCTGTTTGTTTTCCGTTCCCGATGACTCCCAATGAAGTCAATTCTTGCTTGAAGCTTCTGCAGAAAAATATTGGCTTAAGCAGTTCCAGTTATTTCATTCACAACATCCCATTTTTTTGTCGATGAGCTTCAATAAATTTCAACAAAAATCATCATCTTTTTTTCAGCATCTCTATTTCAGCTGGCAATACGGATTAAGGTGTTTAGAATATATCGGCTTATGGAGTTTCAATTAACTTCAAGAAATATCTTACTCTCTTTACAAAAAGTTCAGTTTTTTTTCTTGGCGATGCGGTTTTTAAGTTCTGTTTCAAAAATATTGGTTTTTCAGGAGTTTGAGGAAATGGATAAAATACCATTCACAGAAATCTTTTATTCTTTCGATGTCCTTCAAAAAATTTCAAAAATCATCTCTCAAAAATTTTCAGCATCTTGCTATTTCAGTGGCAATGCAGCGGATTTAATAGAAGTTTCTTGAAAAAGTATTGGCTTAAGGATTTCCAAGTGAAATATTTCCTTTCACTCAACATCGCCATCTTTTTTCTGAGATGTCAATTGCAAAGGTTTTAACTGAAATCATCTCATTTTCAGCATCTCTATTTCAGCTGGCAATTGACGGATTTTAAGGTGTTTAAAAATATCGGCAATTTCAAGAATATTTTACTGTCATTTTCAATTCTGGAATGTTTGTTTTCTGTAAAAAAATCTCATTTTGCAGTTCTGTCCAAGAATAATTTAAGGTATGTTTTAAAAAATTTCTTCTCACCAATTCTGTTTCTGTTGGCGATGCGGTTTTAATGAAGTTTCCATAAAAAATACATTTCTTCAATAAATTCAAGAATTTTCATCTTCTCTCAATTCTCTGATTCTCAATGGATATCTCTTTTAACGAAACAGATGAAATCATCTTATTCTCAACGTTTGTGTTTCCTATCTTATAAGCAACGAGTTCAAACAAGTCTAAATCATCTCTTTCCAGCCTCTCTGTTTCTTCTGGCGATGTGGGCCAAGTTCAACCGAGCCGAGCCAAGTCCGTGTCGAGTAAAAGAGCGTTCATATTATTTTGTCTGTGCCGCCCGAGCAAAGTTTCCAACCGAGCCAAAAACAACCGAGCATCTCATTCATTTTCTCATTTTCTTTTCTCAATATCTCTGTTTAGGCAAATATCTTGGCATTTTGTTTTATGTCTGTGTTTACACATGTCTTATTTGCTTATTCTTACATCATTTGTATTGTGGCGATGTGATGTGCGTTGACTCAGAGAAATGAGTTCAACGAAATCATCTTATTATCAAATTTCAAATGTTTGTTTCCGGGGGAAGCACACAAAACAAAATTCCACAGCATCTTCCCCTTCATTCTCAACAACATTTTGTTTCCTCGGGTAGCGTTTTTTCAACAGGTTGTGGACTCAACGATATCACCGAAATCATTTCACTATCAGTAATCTCTGTTTCTGTTGGTAAATGCAGTTTAAGAGGAGCCCAGAAGATATTAACTTAGGGATTTCAGGAAATATCTCATTTTACAAATCGATTTTGCCCAGTAGATGCAATTGACTGAACTAGTTCCACGAAATTATCTCTTTCTCAAGTTGCATTTTGCTCCTGGAATTTTCCATGTTAACAAGAACTACGAAATCTTTCGCTTTTTATTATTCAATTTTTTCATCTCATGGGGATGTGCTCTAAGCGCGTCCCATGAACTAATTAATCTTTTTCTCTGCATCTGTCCTGGAGATTCCGTTTTAAAAACGATATCTATGAAATCATCTCATTCTGAACATCTATACCAGTATTTTTATGTATGGTGATAATGGTGAACGAGTTTCAGGAAATCGTCTCATTATTAGCCTCTTGATCTGATCATTTCGAATGTTTAAGGCCATAAGCTCCTTGCTATGAACTGGATGCGGTCTTTTATATCCACGAAGTTCATGGTTTAGAAGTAGTTACGCCGCCTCTGCTACTTTTGGGTGGTCACATTCATTCTTCATGGTCAGTAAAGTTGAAAATCTTTAGAAAACGAAAACCAATTCAATGGTCACATTTTGATGAATATTCCTCAACTCTGTTTCTGTGAAACAATATTTGTTTCCTGATTATGTATATAAAATTATAATATTCACTAAACATTCCTCAGCAATGCGATTGCAACTCCTTATATTTTCAGAAATGGCTTCAATTCAAGCAACATCATGATGCAAGTGGAAAATTTTACCGGGAAATGATTTTGACAGTAAACTTGGTCTGAAACTAACCTGACATTCAGATCAATGTTTTCTTGCCAAATTGATCTGAAACGAAAAAAATATTCAATTTCAGCTTCAAATATAAGGATCTAACGTTTTAAACTAAATTATCTGACTCCAAACAACTCTGTTTCTGTTGGCAATGAAGCCTTGATGAAGTTCCATAAAATATTGGTTAAAGGAGTTTGAGGAAACATATAATTCACAACATCGCCAATTGTTGTTTCGATGCCTTTCAAACAGTTGCAACGAAATCATCTCATTTTCATCATCTATCTTTCAGCTGGAAATTTAGATATAAGGAGGTTTAGAAAATTTCGGCTTATGGGGTTTCAAGAAATGTCTCACTCTCAACAGTCAGCTATGTTTCCGTTCCCGATGTGGTCATAATGAAGTCCTCGAAAATATTGGCTTAAGCAGTTCCAGTAAATATCTCATTCACAACATCCATTTTTTCTGTCGATGAGCTTCAAGAAGGTTCAACAAAATCATCTCATTTTCACAGCATCTCTATTTCAGCTGGCAATACGGATTTAAAGGTGTTTAGAAAATATCGGCGTATGGAGTTTCAAGAAATATCTTACTCTCACCAATTCTGTTTCTGTTGGCGATGCGGTTTTAATAAAGTTCCAGAAAATATTGGTTTAAGGAGTTTGAGGAAATATAATATACCATTCACAAAATCGCCAATTATTCTTTCGATGTCCTTCAAACAGTTTCAACGAAATCATCTAATTTTCAGCATCTCTATTTCAGCTTGCAATGCGGATTTAAGGAGATTTAGAAAATGTCGGCTTAAGGATTTCCAGTGAATATTTCACTCACGGCATCCTTTCTTTCTGGAGATGAGCTCTAATTGCAAGCAGGTTCAATAAAATCATCTCATTTTCAGCATCTCTATTTCAGCTGGCAATACGGATTTTAAGGTGTTTAGAAAATATCGGCGTATGGAGTTTCAAGAAATATCTTACTCTCACCAATTCTGTTTCTGTTGGCGATGCGGTTTTAATGAAGTTCCAAAAATATTATTAGTTTCAGGAGATCCAAGAATTTTTCTCTTTCTCAATCTCTCTGATTCTCCTGGATATTCTCTTTTAACGAAACCTATGAAATCATCTTATTCTCAACGTCTGTTTTTCCTAACGATGAAGATGAACGAGTTTGTTCCTCTAAATCATCTCTTTCCCAGCCTCTCTGTTTCTCCTGGCGATGTGGGCCAAGTTCAACCGAGCCGAGCCAAGTCCGTGTCGAGTAAAAGAGCCTATGTGTCTGTGCCGCCCAAGCAGAGCTTAGCAAAACGAGCCGATCCCTCATCTCATATTATCTCTTTCTCAATATCTCTGTTTCTCCTGCCAATAGTGCCATGTTGAGTTTCACCTTCCCTCTTATTTTGCTTATTCTTAACATCTATATTGTGTTGTGGCGATGTGCGTTGACTCCAGAGAACGAGTTCAATGAAATCATCTTATTATCAAATTTATGTTTCCCGGGGAAGCACACAAAACAAATTCCACGGCATCTCCCCTTTCTCAACAACATTATTTCCTTCATGTAGCGGTTTTTTCAACAGGCGATGTGGACTCAATGAGTTTAACGAAATCATTTCACCTTTCAGTATTTCTGTTTCTGTTGGTAAATACAGTTTTTAGAGGAGCCCAGAAGATAATATAACTTAGGGGTTTTCAGGAAATATCTCATTCACACAACATCGATGTTTACCAGTAGATGCGGCGCTAAACGAGTTCTACGAAATTATCTCATTTTCAACATCTCTGTTTCAGCTGAAAAGTTATTTTTAAGGATGTTTAGAAAATGCATTTTGTCAATTAAAGTTTATAACTGAAAAACAGTCGATCTTGCATTTTGTCAATTAAAGTTTATAACTGAAAAACAGCCATCTTGCATTTTGTCAATTAAAGTTTTGAAATTAAAGTTTATAACTGAAAAGACAGCCATCTCTTGCATTTTGTCAATTACTAAAGTTTATAACTGAAAGACAGCCATCTTGCATTTTGTCAATTAAAGTTTATAACTGAAAAACAGCCATCTTGCATTTTGTCAATTAAAGTTTATAACTGAAAGACAGCCATCTTGCATTTTGTCAATTAAAGTTTATAACTGAAAAACAGCCATCTTGCATTTTGTCAATTGAAGTTTATAACTGAAAAACAGCCATCTTGCATTTTGTCAATTAAAGTTTATAACTGAAAGACAGCCATCTTGCATTTTGTCAATTGAAGTTTATAACTGAAAGACAGCATCTTGCATTTTGTCAATTGAAGTTTATAACTGAAAGACAGCCATCTTGCATTTTGTCAATTAAAGTTTATAACTGAAAACAGCATCTTGATTTTCAATTAAGCATAACTCTTGCATTTTGTCAATTAGAGTTTATAACTGAAAGACAGCCATCTTGCATTTTGTCAATTGATGTTTATGACTGAAAAACAGCCATCTTGCATTTTGTCAATTGATGTTTATGACTGAAAAACAGCCATCTTGCATTTTGTCAATTGATGTTTATAACTGAAAAACAGCCATCTTGCATTTTCAATTAAAGTTTATAACTGAAAGACAGCCATCTTGCATTTTGTCAATTGAAGTTTATAACTGAAAGACAGCATCTTGCATTTTGTCAATTAAGTTTATAACTGAAAAACAGCAGCATCTTGCATTTTGTCAATTAAAGTTTATAACTGAAAAACAGCCATCTTGCATTTTGTCAATTAAAGTTTATAACTGAAAGACAGCCATCTTGCATTTTGTCAATTAAAGTTTATAACTGAAAGACAGCCATCTTGCATTTTGTCAATTGATGTTTATGACTGAAAAACAGCCATCTTGCGTTTTGTCAATTGATGTTTATGACTGAAAAACAGCCATCTTGCATTTTGTCAATTGATGTTTATAACTGAAAAACAGCCATCTTGCATTTTGTCAATTAAAGTTTTATAACTGAAAGACAGCATCTTGCATTTTGTCAATTAAGTTTATAACTGAAAACAGCATTTGCATTTTGTCAATAAGTTTATAACTGAAACAGCATCTTGCATTTTGTCAATTAAAGTTTATAACTGAAAGACAGCCATCTTGCATTTTGTCAATTAAAGTTTATAACTGAAAAACAGCCATCTTGCATTTTGTCAATTGAAGTTTATAACTGAAAAACAGCCATCTTGCATTTTGTCAATTGATGTTTATAACTGAAAAACGGCCATCTTGCGTTTTGTCAATTGAAGTTTATAACTGAAAAAACAGCCATCTTGCATTTTGTCAAATAAAGTTTATAACTGAAAAACAGCCATCTTGCATTTTGTCAAATAAAGTTTATAACTGAAAAACAGCCATCTTGCATTTTGTCAAATAAAGTTTATAACTGAAAAACAGCCATCTTGCATTTTGTCAAATAAAGTTTATAACTGAAAAACAGCCATCTTGCATTTTGTCAAATAAAGTTTATAACTGAAAGACAGCCATCTTGCATTTTGTCAATTGAAGTTTATAACTGAAAAACAGCCATCTTGCATTTTGTCAATTAGAGTTTATAACTGAAAGACAGCCATCTTGCATTTTGTCAATTGAAGTTTATAACTGAAAAACAGCCATCTTGCATTTTGTCAATTAAAGTTTATAACTGAAAGACAGCCATCTTGCATTTTGTCAATTAGAGTTTATAACTGAAAGACAGCCATCTTGCATTTTGTCAATTAAAGTTTATAACTGAAAAACAGCCATCTTGCATTTTGTCAATTGAAGTTTATAACTGAAAAACAGCCATCTTGCATTTTGTCAATAGTTTATAACTGAAAACAATTTGCATTTTAATAGTTTAAACTGAAAAACAGCCATCTTGCATTTTGTCAATTAAAGTTTATAACTGAAAACAGCCATCTTGCATTTTGTCAATTAAAGTTTATAACTGAAAAACAGCCATCTTGCATTTTGTCAATTGATGTTTATAACTGAAAAACAGCCATCTTGCATTTTGTCAATTAGAGTTTATAACTGAAAGACAGCCATCTTGCATTTTGTCAAATAAAGTTTATAACTGAAAAACAGCCATCTTGCATTTTGTCAAATAAAGTTTATAACTGAAAGACAGCCATCTTGCATTTTGTCAATTAAAGTTTATAACTGAAAAACAGCCATCTTGCATTTTGTCAATTAAAGTTTATAACTGAAAACAGCCATCTTGCATTTTGTCAATTAAAGTTTATAACTGAAAGACAGCCATCTTGCATTTTGTCAATTAAAGTTTATAACTGAAAAACAGCCATCTTGCATTTTGTCAATTGATGTTTATGACTGAAAAACAGCCATCTTGCATTTTGTCAATTAGAGTTTATAACTGAAAGACAGCCATCTTGCATTTTGTCAATTGATGTTTATGACTGAAAAATAGCCATCTTGCATTTTGTCAGTTAGAGTTTATAACTGAAAGACAGCCATCTTGCATTTTGTCAAATTAAGTTTATAACTGAAAGACAGCCATCTTGCATTTTGTCAATTAAAGTTTATAACTGAAAACAGCCATCTTGCATTTTGTCAATTAAAGTTTATAACTGAAAACAGCCATCTTGCATTTTGTCAATTAAAGTTTATAACTGAAAAACAGCCATCTTGCATTTTGTCAATTGAAGTTTATAACTGAAAGACAGCCATCTTGCATTTTGTCAATTGAAGTTTATAACTGAAAGACAGCCATCTTGCATTTTGTCAATTAAAGTTTATAACTGAAAAACAGCCATCTTGCATTTTGTCAATTGAAGTTTATAACTGAAAAACAGCCATCTTGCATTTTGTCAATTAAAGTTTATAACTGAAAGACAGCCATCTTGCATTTTGTCAATTGATGTTTATGACTGAAAAACAGCCATCTTGCATTTTGTCAATTAGAGTTTATAACTGAAAGACAGCCATCTTGCATTTTGTCAATTGATGTTTATAACTGTAAGACAGTTATCCTGTTTTTTGTCAATTGATGTTTATGACTGAAAAACAGCCATCTTGCATTTTGTCAATTAGAGTTTATAACTGAAAGACAGCCATCTTGCATTTTGTCAATTGATGTTTATGACTGAAAAACAGCCATCTTGCGTTTTGTCAATTGATGTTTATGACTGAAAAACAGCCATCTTGCATTTTGTCAATTGAAGTTTATAACTGAAAAACAGCCATCTTGCATTTTGTCAATTGATGTTTATGACTGAAAAACAGCCATCTTGCATTTTGTCAAATAAAGTTATTACGGTAACTGAAAGACAGCCATCTTGCATTTTGTCAATTAGAGTTTATAACTGAAAGACAGCCATCTTGCATTTTGTCAATTGATGTTTATAACTGAAAGACAGCCATCTTGCATTTTGTCAATTAAAGTTTATAACTGAAAAACAGCCATCTTGCATTTTGTCAATTAAAGTTTATAACTGAAAAACAGCGATCTTGCATTTTGTCAATTGATGTTTATAACTGAAAAACAGCCATCTTGCATTTTGTCAATTGATGTTTATAACTGAAAAACAGCCATCTTGCATTTTGTCAATTGAAGTTTATAACTGAAAAACAGCCATCTTGCATTTTGTCAATTGAAGTTTATAACTGAAAAACAGCCATCTTGCATTTTGTCAATTAAAGTTTATAACTGAAAGACAGCCATCTTGCATTTTGTCAATTAAAGTTTATGAACTGAAAGACAGCCATCTTGCATTTTGTCAATTAGAGTTTATAACTGAAAGACAGCCATCTTGCATTTTGTCAATTGAAGTTTATAACTGAAAAACAGCCATCTTGCATTTTGTCAATTAAAGTTTATAACTGAAAAACAGCCATCTTGCATTTTGTCAATTAAAGTTTATAACTGAAAAACAGCCATCTTGCATTTTGTCAATTAAAGTTTATAACTGAAAACAGCCATCTTGCATTTTGTCAATTAAAGTTTATAACTGAAAAACAGCCATCTTGCATTTTGTCAATTAAAGTTTATAACTGAAAAACAGCAGATCTTGCATTTTGTCAAATAAAGTTTATAACTGAAAAACAGCCATCTTGCATTTTGTCAATTAAAGTTTATAACTGAAAAACAGCGATCTTGCATTTTGTCAATTAAAGTTTATAACTGAAAGACAGCCATCTTGCATTTTGTCAATTGAAGTTTATAACTGAAAAACAGCCATCTTGCATTTTGTCAATTAAAGTTTATAACTGAAAGACAGCCATCTTGCATTTTGTCAATTAAAGTTTATAACTGAAAAACAGCCTCTTGCATTTTGTCAATTAAAGTTTATAACTGAAAGACAGCCATCTTGCATTTTGTCAATTAAAGTTTATAACTGAAAGACAGCCATCTTGCATTTTGTCAATTAAAGTTTATAACTGAAAAACAGCCATCTTGCATTTTGTCAATTAAAGTTTATAACTGAAAAACAGCCATCTTGCATTTTGTCAATTAAAGTTTATAACTGAAAAACAGCCATCTTGCATTTTGTCAATTGAAGTTTATAACTGAAAAACAGCCATCTTGCATTTTGTCAATTGAAGTTTATAACTGAAAAACAGCCATCTTGCATTTTGTCAATTAAAGTTTATAACTGAAAAACAGCCATCTTGCATTTTGTCAATTAAAGTTTATAACTGAAAACAGCCATCTTGCATTTTGTCAATTAAAGTTTATAACTGAAAGACAGCCATCTTGCATTTTGTCAATTAAAGTTTATAACTGAAAAACAGCCATCTTGCATTTTGTCAATTGAAGTTTATAACTGAAAAACAGCCATCTTGCATTTTGTCAATTGATGTTTATGACTGAAAAACAGCCATCTTGCATTTTGTCAATTAGAGTTTATAACTGAAAAACAGCCATCTTGCATTTTGTCAATTGAAGTTTATAACTGAAAAACAGCCATCTTGCATTTTGTCAATTAGAGTTTATAACTGAAAGACAGCCATCTTGCATACAGCTATCTTGAGTTTATAACTGAAAAACAGCCATCTTGCATTTTGTCAATTAAAGTTTATAACTGAAAAACAGCCATCTTGCATTTTGTCAATTGAAGTTTATAACTGAAAAACAGCCATCTTGCATTTTGTCAATTGATGTTTATAACTGAAAAACAGCCATCTTGCATTTTGTCAATTGATGTTTATAACTGAAAAACAGCCATCTTGCATTTTGTCAATTGATGTTTATGACTGAAAAACAGCCATCTTGCATTTTGTCAATTGATGTTTATGACTGAAAAACAGCCATCTTGCATTTTGTCAATTGATGTTTATAACTGAAAAACAGCCATCTTGCATTTTGTCAATTGAAGTTTATAACTGAAAGACAGCCATCTTCTTGCATTTTGTCAATTGATGTTTATGACTGAAAAACAGCCATCTTGCATTTTGTCAATTAGAGTTTATAACTGAAAGACAGCCATCTTGCATTTTGTCAATTGATGTTTATAACTGAAAAACAGCCATCTTGCGTTTTGTCAATTGAAGTTTATAACTGAAAAACAGCCATCTTGCATTTTGTCAATTAAAGTTTATAACTGAAAGACAGCCATCTTGCATTTTTGTCAATTAAAGTTTATAACTGAAAAACAGCCATCTTGCATTTTGTCAATTGAAGTTTATAACTGAAAAACAGCCATCTTGCATTTTGTCAATTGATGTTTATAACTGAAAAACAGCCATCTTGCATTTTGTCAATTGAAGTTTATAACTGAAAAACAGCCATCTTGCATTTTGTCAATTGATGTTTATAACTGAAAAACAGCCATCTTGCATTTTGTCAATTAGAGTTTATAACTGAAAGACAGCCATCTTGCATTTTGTCAATTGAAGTTTATAACTGAAAAACAGCCATCTTGCATTTTGTCAAATAAAGTTTATAACTGAAAAACAGCCATCTTGCATTTTGTCAAATAAAGTTTATAACTGAAAAACAGCCATCTTGCATTTTGTCAATTGAAGTTTATAACTGAAAAACAGCCATCTTGCATTTTGTCAAATAAAGTTTATAACTGAAAAACAGCCATCTTGCATTTTGTCAATTGAAGTTTATAACTGAAAAACAGCCATCTTGCATTTTGTCAATTAAAGTTTATAACTGAAAGACAGCCATCTTGCATTTTGTCAATTGAAGTTTATAACTGAAAAACAGCCATCTTGCATTTTGTCAATTAAAGTTTATAAATGAAAGACAGCCTTCTTGCATTTTGTCAAATAAAGTTTATAACTGAAAAACAGCCATCTTGCATTTTGTCAAATAAAGTTTATAACTGAAAAACAGCCTTCTTGCATTTTGTCAATTAAAGTTTATACTGAAAACAGCATCTTGCATTTTGTCAATTAAAGTTTATAACTGAAAGACAGCCATCTTGCATTTTGTCAATTAAAGTTTATAACTGAAAGACAGCCAATCTTGCATTTTGTCAAATAAAGTTTATAACTGAAAAACAGCCATCTTGCATTTTGTCAATTAAAGTTTATAACTGAAAGACAGCCATCTTGCATTTTGTCAATTGAAGTTTATAACTGAAAAACAGCCATCTTGCATTTTGTCAATTGAAGTTTATAACTGAAAGACAGCCTTCTTGCATTTTGTCAATTAAAGTTTATAACTGAAAGACAGCCATCTTGCATTTTGTCAATAAAGTTTATATAACTGAAAGACAGCCATCTTGCATTTTGTCAATTAAAGTTTATAACTGAAAGACAGCCATCTTGCATTTTGTCAATTAAGTTTATAACTGAAAAACAGCAGCATCTTGCATTTTGTCAATTAGAGTTTATAACTGAAAGACAGCCATCTTGCATTTTGTCAATTGAGTTTATAACTGAAAAACAGCCATCTTGCATTTTGTCAATTAAAGTTTATAACTGAAAAACAGCCATCTTGCATTTTGTCAATTAAAGTTTATAACTGAAAACAGCCATCTTGCATTTTGTCAATTAAAGTTTATAACTGAAAAACAGCCATCTTGCATTTTGTCAATTAAAGTTTATAACTGAAAAACAGCCATCTTGCATTTTGTCAATTGATGTTTATAACTGAAAAACAGCCATCTTGCATTTTGTCAATTGATGTTTATAACTGAAAAACAGCCATCTTGCGTTTTGTCAATTGATGTTTATGACTGAAAAACAGCCATCTTGCATTTTGTCAATTGATGTTTATAACTGAAAAACAGCCATCTTGCGTTTTGTCAATTGAAGTTTATAACTGAAAAAAAGCCATCTTGCATTTTGTCAATTGATGTTTATAACTGAAAAACAGCCATCTTGCATTTTGTCAATTGAAGTTTATAACTGAAAGACAGCCATCTTGCATTTTGTCAATTAAAGTTTATAACTGAAAAACAGCCATCTTGCATTTTGTCAAATAAAGTTTATAACTGAAAAACAGCCATCTTGCATTTTGTCAATTAAAGTTTATAACTGAAAAACAGCCATCTTGCATTTTGTCAATTGAAGTTTATAACTGAAAAACAGCCATCTTGCATTTTGTCAATTAAAGTTTATAACTGAAAAACAGCCATCTTGCATTTTGTCAATTAAAGTTTATAACTGAAAAACAGCCATCTTGCATTTTGTCAAATAAAGTTTATAACTGAAAAACAGCCATCTTGCATTTTGTCAATTAAAGTTTATAACTGAAAGACAGCCATCTTGCATTTTGTCAATTGAAGTTTATAACTGAAAAACAGCCATCTTGCATTTTGTCAATTAGAGTTTATAACTGAAAGACAGCCATCTTGCATTTTGTCAATTGAAGTTTATAACTGAAAAACAGCCATCTTGCATTTTGTCAATTAAAGTTTATAACTGAAAGACAGCCATCTTGCATTTTGCTATCTTGTATTTTGTCAATTAAAGTTTATAACTGAAAAACAGCCATCTTGCATTTTGTCAATTGAAGTTTATAACTGAAAAACAGCCATCTTGCATTTTGTCAATTGAAGTTTATAACTGAAAGACAGCCATCTTGCATTTTGTCAATTGAAGTTTATAACTGAAAAACAGCCATCTTGCATTTTGTCAATTGAAGTTTATAACTGAAAAACAGCCATCTTGCATTTTGTCAATTAAAGTTTATAACTGAAAAACAGCCATCTTGCATTTTGTCAATTGAAGTTTATAACTGAAAAACAGCCATCTTGCATTTTGTCAATTGAAGTTTATAACTGAAAAACAGCCATCTTGCATTTTGTCAATTAAAGTTTATAACTGAAAAACAGCCATCTTGCATTTTGTCAATTAAAGTTTATAACTGAAAAACAGCCATCTTGCATTTTGTCAATTAAAGTTTATAACTGAAAAACAGCCATCTTGCATTTTGTCAATTAAAGTTTATAACTGAAAAACAGCCATCTTGCATTTTGTCAATTAAAGTTTATAACTGAAAAACAGCCATCTTGCATTTTTGTCAATTAAAGTTTATAACTGAAAAACAGCCATCTTGCATTTTGTCAATTAAAGTTTATAACTGAAAAACAGCCATCTTGCATTTTGTCAATTAAAGTTTATAACTGAAAAACAGCCATCTTGCATTTTGTCAATTGAAGTTTATAACTGAAAAACAGCCATCTTGCATTTTGTCAATTAAAGTTTATAACTGAAAGACAGCCATCTTGCATTTTGTCAATTAAAGTTTATAACTGAAAAACAGCCATCTTGCATTTTGTCAATTAAAGTTTATAACTGAAAAACAGCCATCTTGCATTTTGTCAATTGATGTTTATGACTGAAAAACAGCCATCTTGCATTTTGTCAGTTAGAGTTTATAACTGAAAGACAGCCATCTTGCATTTTGTCAATTGATGTTTATGACTGAAAAACAGCCATCTTGCGTTTTGTCAATTGATGTTTATGACTGAAAAACAGCCATCTTGCATTTTGTCAATTGAAGTTTATAACTGAAAAACAGCCATCTTGCATTTTGTCAAATAAAGTTTATAACTGAAAAACAGCCATCTTGCATTTTGTCAATTGAAGTTTATAACTGAAAACAGCCATCTTGCATTTTGTCAATTAAAGTTTATAACTGAAAGACAGCCATCTTGCATTTTGTCAATTAAAGTTTATAACTGAAAGACAGCCATCTTGCATTTTGTCAATTAAAGTTTATAACTGAAAGACAGCCATCTTGCATTTTGTCAATTAAAGTTTATAACTGAAAGACAGCCATCTTGCATTTTGTCAATTAAAGTTTATAACTGAAAGACAGCCATCTTGCATTTTGTCAATTGAAGTTTATAACTGAAAAACAGCCATCTTGCATTTTGTCAATTAAAGTTTATAACTGAAAGACAGCCATCTTGCATTTTGTCAATTAAAGTTTATAACTGATAGACAGCCTTCTTGCATTTAATAGACACGTTAGACACGTTATAACAGGTACTCCCAAACGTTGGAATCAAGAAGTCAGAAAATTTGTCCTTGTTCACATTAACTTGAGCAAAGGTATTTGTGACAGCTTCAGCAAATATTTGGTTCAAAGTATTCTGTTCCAGTAGAACATCTGTCTTGGTCGGTTTAACTTCAACATGACTGTCGCTATAGCTAAGCTTCCTTTGTTTGCTAACAGGTTCCTCAGAATCTTCATCTGTTTCGTCGTCTTCATCTTCTGATGAAGTATTGTCTTCAGTCATCTCATCGCTGCTATCATCTTCCTTTACACACACAGCAATGGTATCATCAAGGAGGACATCTACTCTACCATGCCATGTATCTTGTGACCCTGTGAGGAAAAACAAAACAAATCATGCACAAGATCTATTCATCAAATTGTTTCAGCTTAAATGATTTAGAAACACTCTAGCAAAGTCAATCTTTGTAATAAGTTTCAAATGTGTTGCTTAAAATAGATCATTATCTGATATACCGTACCATAAGTCACATTACAGTCATATATCATGGCCATAAATTTGTCATACTTTGTTGGATTCCATAACAATTGTTCACATCTTTAAGGAAACAGGATTCCATAACAATCGCTCACATCTTTCAGGAAACAGGATTCCATATAACAATCGCTACATCTTTGAGGAAACAATCATTTGACACAAAGAATCATTGCTTTGAATAAGATTTATTTTTTGTTTTTAATAAAATCATAACAGAGAAATGAAATCGGTGTGAGCACTTACAATGTCAAAATATGCCTCTTTCCTGCACATGGTTTCTTTTGCACATGGCACTTGCCCACATCACACTCACTGGAACGTTTGCATAGAAGCCAAGTGACACCTAATATAAGCATTTTAGTGACAACCCATGGCCAGTTTCCGAAATCAACACTGTTTTTCATTACAGTCTTAATTTCATTACAAAATTGCGCTTCTGAAAGCATATAATATTTTATATACTTTATACTATTGGTCATGACGGCAGTTAGTACAGGAATTGCATTTCTTTGCGGAGTATTTTTGTCATATGAAATGTATAAGCCTTGGAAGCAGTGATCACTAATGCGCTGGCAGGAATCGCCAGACACATTCAAGTGTGAGCTGCAGACTTCAGTTAGAGGTTCAACTCCAACTCAGAGCCATGTCTGTTGGGTTTGTTGTCCTTGCTCATATTCTACAAGTTCACTTTCTCATCCTTCAGTCTGTAGTATACATATCTTACCTATTGATGTATCCCCTTGACTGATCCTGCCCCGACACCCACAGCCACTTATTCTGGGAATGTTTACGTTGTAGTATATATCTTACCTAGTGACGTATCCCCTTGACTGATCCTGCCCCGACACCCACAGCCACACACTCTGGGAATGTTTACGTTGTAGTATATATCTTACCTAGTGATGTATCCCCTTGACTGATCCTACCCTGACACCCACAGCCACACACTCTGGGAATGTTTACGTTGTAGTATATATCTTACCTAGTGGTGTATCCCCTTGACTGATCCTGCCCTGACACCCACAGCCACACACTCTGGGAATGTTTACGTTGTAGTATATATCTTACCTAGTGATGTATCCCCTTGACCGATCCTGCCCTGACACCCACAGCCACACACTCTGGGAATGTTTACGTTGTAGTATTTATCTTACCTAGTGATGTATCCCCTTGACTGATCCTGCCCTGACACCCACAGCCACACACTCTGGGAATGTTTACGTTGTAGTAGTATATATCTTACCTAGTGATGTATCCCCTTGACTGATCCTGCCCCGACACCCACAGCCACACACTCTGGGAATGTTTACGTTGTTCTAGTATATATCTTACCTAGTGATGTATCCCCTTGACTGATCCTGCCCTGACACCCACAGCCACACACTCTGGGAATGTTTACGTTGTAGTATATATCTTACCTAGTGACGTATCCCCTTGACTGATCCTGCCCTGACACCCACAGCCACACACTCTGGGAATGTTTACATTGTAGTATATATCTTACCTAGTGATGTATCCCCTTGACTGATCCTGCCCTGACACCCACAGCCACACACTCTGGGAATGTTTACGTTGTAGTATATATCTTACCTAGTGATGTATCCCCTTGACTGATCCTGCCCTGACACCCACAGCCACACACTCTGGGAATGTTTACGTTGTAGTATATATCTTACCTAGTGATGTATCCCCTTGACTGATCCTGCCCCGACACCCACAGCCACACACTCTGGGAATGTTTACGTTGTAGTATATATCTTACCTAGTGATGATGTATCCCCTTGACTGATCCTGCCCTGACACCCACAGCCACACACTCTGGGAATGTTTACGTTGTAGTATATATCTTACCTAGTGATGTATCCCCTTGACTGATCCTGCCCCGACACCCACAGCCACACACTCTGGGAATGTTTACGTTGTACTAGTATATATCTTACCAAGTGACGTATCCCCTTGACTGATCCTGCCCCGACACCCACAGCCACACACTCTGGGAATGTTTACGTTGTACTAGTATATATCTTACCAAGTGACGTATCCCCTTGACTGATCCTGCCCCGACACCCACAGCCACACACTCTGGGAATGTCCTTTACGTGACCATTCACTTTGTATTTGTTGCCTGGTACCAACTGAGAATACAAGTGATGTGCCATCGCTACTGTAATGTCTGTCACTTTACTTCCTGATGCTGAATTAATTGTGATGAGGCTCTTAATGGATTGTTCATGCCTGTCCTTATCTGAAAAATAAAATACATCACTTGTAAAACCAATACCAACAACATGTACACTTAGTAATAATTGTAACATGGAAATCAAACAACTCAACATGATGTACAGTATTCTGCATATTACAGAGTAATCTGCCCTTGCTGACAGGTATAGATTGACACGTCAGATGTTTGTGAGCATAATGTCATACTTTTAGGAATAAACAATTGCACTCACAAAAAAATGACTTAACAATTGATACTACTTGCAAGGGACCTAACTCTGTATTATGCAAAGATGGAATACTATATGTGAGAATCCAATTGATATCCCTGAAGAATTTTTATTTTTTTAAGATGCTAACCTTTTTAAAGTGCTATCTCACTGAAGCATGGTGCTGGAGATACTGAATAACACACCCCACCCTGTCACATTATCTTCCTCCTTACTCCAGGGGTTACTATCACTGACATTATATTCACCCCTGGGGCATCGAGAATGCATTATTATATACTGACAACAGACAAACCACTTGATCATCCAACATCTTCTACTTCTATCGGTTATCGACCTACTTCAACATGGTGAAGATTATGTCAAGTGGTACGTTGTGGAGCATGAAATATAGGAATTGGAAATTAGGCCTAATATTTGTGTTTTGAGATTTCGGATTTGAATGATGGTACAGTTTCAGAAGATATCATTTGTGTAGGGAGGTGGTTCCATTCTTTGATTGTTCTTGAGAAAAAAATTCTTTTCTGGATGTTGTTCTGCGTGATGTTAATTGGGACATTTAACATACACATGTACAAGATACCTAAATGTTAATGTACTGAACTGGAGCAGAAACTATCACTTTTATAGACCATATAGTGCGTAATGGCCAGGGGTCATAACCCAGAGCATTCCTCACATGGGTTTACTCGAGACCAAAGGTGAGGCGAAAGGGAGACATTAGGAAGAACAAAAATGATAGGCCGAAAACATGTACTGTAATACATGTAGTGTATTCACCGTAGTAATTCCCATATAAGTGTCCGTTCCCTGGAGAAGCTAGGAGTTGAAGTTGTATACCGGGCATATACTCTCCCCCTATAAGTGCCCTACCCCTCCCCTGGAGAAGGAGTTGAAGTTGTATATACACTCTATCCCATGGTATTAACGATGTTTTACAACATTAGATGCCTCTTACATCAGCATTGTATCCCATATTACATGAATTTGTGAGTCTCTAATATGTGAATTACGACATAATAATACATCTCAAAGGTTCAAAGGTTATATATGCATGTTTACTGTAACAGATAATGTGTCGTATTTGAGTACAGACAGAGATAATGCATGGCTGACATTTATATAAAAGTATCCCCAATTTAGTTGCTTTTACTATAATGTGTAGTGGAATTGGATTTAGTCGATCATCGATGACCAGGTAGCTCAGTCGGTAGAGCATTCAGAGGTCCCAGGTTCGAATCCTGGTCTGGCCGCTACATTTCCTCTTAGCTCTTACACATAGTATGCAATGGGTACATCATGCAAGTGCAATGTTTTTACACGCAGAGCATTGATCATCTTCGTTCATGCAACCATAAATAAAGTTATAATAATCATCTAGTCCAATAATAGATATTAATTTGTAATTACCATGTAAAAATTGTAAAAGGACTAAAAAGGCTTGTTGATAGTCGGTATATTTCTCAATAGACTTGACGCCACCCGTGACAAAAAGTTTAAGAATGGACTCGTCCACTATGTCTTTTAGGAAAACAAATCCACACTTTGGAAATCCGCATTCATATTGTTCTCGAACTGCTTTACGACATTCGTCGATCAGTTGCAAGTTGACCATGGCATCTGTGAAACATGTTCCTTGATCAGCATTGCAAGTTTTTATAATTAAATTATAAAATCCACACATTCCATGCGGAGGTAAATACGCCTCGGTGGTGATCAATCTCAAATATCGTATAACAATGGCTTCTTCTTTTGATCCTATGAAGTTGTGTATCGTTTGATAACTCGAATTCGATGCCATTTTCACTAATGCCGTAGCTTGCAAGCGCCTGATTGAACGAGACACGGCACGCTTTCTTTTATTCGGTCAGAACGATAGGCCTATCGATCGGATACAGGGCAGCGATGCCCGTCGATGATAAAAAGTTTTTTAAGTGCCTTTTAGCAGGGACGTATATGAAATCCTTGGCTTGTTTTAAACAATTTTAATGTTCAAGTTTAACAATAAGATTAGGCACAAGTTGCATAGACACAGAAATCCCTTATTTACGATATAGAATCAATATATTTATGTAAAAGATAATCCATTTTTTATTTATAAACAAACAGACCGACACATTTTCTTTTTGATACGCCTAGCGTTGCACCCATTTATCTGCGTGTTTACAAATGTAAATGATTTAATATTTTAATATAAATTAATTCTAATTGCACTGTACCCACGCCACTGAGCCGTATCACCTCACCTATAATCGTCACGATTGACGGATGGTGACAAACTAAAGAAGAATAAGAAAAGAAATGCACATCATTTTGATATGTTTTCCATTAGATAAAGTAATTATAGTTTATCTGTATGTTTTTGTGTACGCCCATGACCGTCCTTTAAATGTAAATTTGTTTGTTCTTTATTTGTCTTGACAAAGGGGCAGATCGCCTCGAAAATTCGATAATATTTTGTCCACACTATTGATTGTAAAACAATAAACATTAACAAGGATTTATAATTGTAAGTCACTTTTAAATTATTGACATTAAATAAAAATGAATAATAAAAGAACAATGTACTTTCATTTTGATCAAGGATTTATAAGTGAGAGTCCTTGGTTTTTGGTACAGAAGGATTCAAAAAGAATTGTTCAAACTGAATATAGATCTACTGAAATTAGATGGCTTCAATACAGATATGCGCTAGGAACCAATATGCAGTACTTGATTCACTCAAAGACTTATAAAACCTTGATTCACCTAACTGGTTGTTTTGGTGTTTTTTTAGATAGAAATGCGAAATCAATCACTATGGTTGTTTTGGTGTTTTTTTAGATAGAAATGCGAAATCAATCACTATGAAATAAAATAAAATAACTTTCAAAAACTTTACACTTAACAAATAAAGAGGTTCTTTTAGGCAATCCCATTCACGAAATGAAATATCTATCTAATTAGCAAAATATTATACATAAATAGTGTACAATTAATTCACTTCAGTAAATACTAGTGCTATTATCGAACCGAGGAATTTACACACAAGGAAAAATCAGTGGGCTCACCTGAAAAACTTTGTTATAAATTGTAAAACTTCAGCAAAATGAAGAAATTATGGAGAGCTCTTATGATAAAACCAAGGACTCTTATGATAGAACCGATACATTTGGACCCTATATATATGTTTATGAAGAGATATAGAAAATATATTTACTTTCTAAATCTCTGATGTATGGTTGTAAGATTATTTTCGACATCTGTATACATATCGTGTGATCCAATTAAAAAAATCGTCGTCATTTACCTGTACTTCCACCAAGGTCGGATCTCACTTAAAATCCTTGACCCCCACACATCACCGCGGGGGATGTTATTTGTACATAGCCCTCGGCGGCGATTTACCTTCATTTCTAGACCTGTACTTCGGGTGGGGGAGAGGGGGGGGGGGTGTTCACAGCAGGGTGGGGGTTTTGTATATATGTACACTGGTAATATAACTGCGATGACCAGCTGTGGACCGACGGCCCTCTGGACGATGGACGGATTGACAAGTATATCAGGTAGATGGTGTGAAGGCGGGGTATAAGATGATTATTGGTTGTAGGATGTCTGTAATGCGTTCCACCAGATTTCAGCATACTGATCTCAACAATTAACTCTAAAATGGAAGATTTCTATAAAGAGTGCTTTTATTTTGAAATAGACAGGTGAAAAAATATCAGTAGAATATTTAAAATGGAAAACAACATGGTAGTTTTACATTTAAAGCTACAGACTGTATTTCTGTATAATTATAATGTACTTGTATACAGAGGTACCGATAACAAGAATAAGGTCTGATCGATGTACATGGTACAATGAACGTACAGTAACAATGTACTTACAAGATAATAACTTGTACGTACAAGATACTAACTTGTACGTACAAGATACTAACTTGTACGTACACGATACTAACTTGTACGTACAAGATAATAAATTGTACTCACAAGATACTAACTTGTACGTACAAGATACTAACTTGTACGTAAAAGATAAATAAAATTACATACTGGCCCTAATACGCCGCCTTACTTTAAAGACTCTCTTGGAGAAGGAAATTTTAGCTTCTGTGATTTTTCCAGTAGAGAATTTAAGGTTAAGGACTGTTGACAAGTGGAACGTGGCCCTGATATGTAGCTTGAATTATAAAGCGAAGTTCTAAACATTTTTTCTTTTGAATGCCGTACTGGTTATACCTCGATCCATGTTTGCCGGAAGTCTGTTGTTTTTGAAGCTGCGCTATCGTGTACCAAAATGAACACTTTCTGGTTGAATATATATGATCAAGGATATCATTTTCGGTCTAAAATAAGACAGATCTTAGTGAAATAAAACTAGAACATAAAGTAGACTTTTAAAATTCCTGAGTTATGACGGAACATCAAAGATACAAGGCGGATTCGTTCCTGATATAGTCAACATTCTTCGCAAGTGTAATCTAATAAAATATATATCTTAATACGTAATTGATGGGAACTTCCCAAATCGACGCGAGTGGAAATATATAGTAAGAGTTCGATACACATCCGTGAAAACGGACAACTTAAAGAAAGAATGAACAATGACTATGATTTTTTAATCGTTTTAAAAATGTACACATGACATATGTGAACCATACAAGCTATTGAAATTATAGAACACAAATAAGAAAAAAATATTATACCTCCTATAGAACACAGTACAATATGTGTGAAGTGCGGAAAACCTTCCTATGACGTCATTCGGCATTTCGTCACTGAATGTACTACCACATTCATTTTCAGGGACACGGTTATGGACAAAATAATAAATTACTATGGTGTGCAGCCATATCTGATGTTGTAGCAGATACGGCGGACCGCCGATTTTTTGGACAATCAGTTTTATGTTACGGAGACTAATTTAAAGAAAACAAAACCATGCGATTTTATTTTCATTTCCTCTAAATACAACACTTCTGCGGGAGATAATAATTTGATTTATTTCAAAATCAATCCTGTTCATCTCTTCAACAGTCATGCATCACGATGTTTCGTTTCTCTGAAATAGAACTAAAAACTTTAGCAAGTATTTATACGATCAACCAGCAGTTCGTAAAAAATAAACAAGAGACATACAGTGTATGTTGAATAATTTGATAGTTTCAAAATTAATCCTGTTCATCTCTTCAACAGTTATGCATCACGGTAGTTTCTTCGATCTTCTGGTTCTATGATATCTGAAACGAGAACTGCAGGTTATGTTATTAGAACTGTTGTAACAGTAACACACATGACAAACGTAATAAAATACAAGAAATTGCTTCTAAATAGTAGCCCAGAAATGCCCATAGTAAGTATATTGGGACGTTGACCGACAAGTTAGCCGGCCGGACACATGTAAATTTGCTGTGCCAGCGAGGCATGGTCTCACAGCGGGAGTCTTCACACTCCCGGTGAAGAAGAATTGGTAATTTAACTGGAAAATTGGTAATTTAACTTTACAATTCGTAAAATAATTTAACTATTCGTAAAATAACCGGAAAGCCGTAATATTAACCAAATTTTTCTCATATTACCAATTTTACCAGTTATATTACCAATTTTTTTCTTAAAATACCAATTTTAGGCTTACCAGTGAGGCATCTTTTCTAATCAATCCAATTAATGTAGTAGCCGAGGTTTAGATACTAAGCGTATATCCAATCTAATTCTAAATCTCTTACAATAGTTATATATGGGACAATAAAGTTATCTTATCATGTAGATCGTTAAATATTCAATTTTCGTTATGGCATATCAAATTTTTGAACACATTTTTCTATGATCAGAGATAAAAATGCCCGTGTTATTTAATCTAAATTGATAGATATTCCATGGATGTACAAGAAACGTATACATGTTTTGCCGAAATTTGGGGGTTTGGCAAAGATTTGACAAGATCAGAGATTTAGATAGCAATGTTATACTTTCATACTTTCCCTGCAAGATATATTTATATAGAAATACTGTATGGTCCAAATAACCACGGATTAATAATTTATATAAGTTATCTAAATCTAAATGTTTGTCAAAATAAATTTTAAAAAAAAAGACTATTTACCATACTGACAAACTTGAAGTAAAAATTTTGTAAAATGTAAGTGAATCATTATATAGATAACATGTATAATGCAGTCCAAGGACATAAAGCGCAAAGGGCGAAATCGTACTGGACATAGCCGTGATGGCCAACATGCGATTTGACCGTTTCAACCACGTAAATGAAAGAATCCGGCTCAACCTTCAAGCGTCTGGAAGACGAAGACGCGTCGCATAGGATGCACTGAAAACAAGTGTCTGAATGACTGAGACTCCATGTTACGAGTCGAATCTTGATCATTTATTTACAGAAAAGGATATCGTACGACATTGGATTTTATCAGTTAGTTGTAAGTATTATATAAGATCACATATATCCAAATAGAATCAGAGACAGTATCGCGAGATCGATCCAGTTTGCAATTGTAAGAAATGCAAACTGCTCACATCTTCGTCGTCAGACTCGAACAACATTGTCAAAAACCAACTGACCAAGTTGTCACACTAGAACATTACAATACAAAGATTTGTTTACGATATATCTTAGCTAGGAAAATTGCTGAAAAATTACAGATTCCGAAGCGTATGTCTTCTCAGTACTGAATTGATTTAGGTGTCAAAACCTGGGTCAAGTTTCTCTGATATTGGACTACTGATGATCATGTTTCTTGCATTTCAATCAATTTGATTGTATACTGAGCCCTAAATAACAAAATGATTGGGCACCAACTAGAACACATGCCATATATGCATTCTGTACTGATTGAGCCATATGTACTTGCAAGTCTGCATGAACCACTGATATTGTAGAAGAACAGGGAAAATACACATTCCTGTCGAGTGCCCCGACCAGGAATCGAACCCGGGTCTCCGGCGTGGAAATCTACGGCTCTACCGACTGAGCCAAAGAAGCATGCTCCGTCAGCTGAGTGACAGAGACCGTATTTAACACTATGTACAAGTCACACCGACCCGCTCCTTTTACACTACTCCCCCTGTTTTTCTTGAGATTTCTTAAATCTCAACCCTTGACTCTTTAACCACTGCTACCATGGGTTATTTAGTTGGGTGCCAATGTAGAAGAACAGGGAAAATACACATTCCTGTCGAGTGCCCCGACCAGGAATCAAACCCGGGTCTCCGGCGTGGAAATCTACGGCTCTACCGACTGAGCCAAAGAAGCATGCTCCGTCAGCTGAGTGACAGAGACTGTATTTAACACTATGTACAAGTCACACCGACCCGCTCCTTTTACATTACTCCCCCTGTTTTTCTTGAGATTTCCTAAATCTCAACCTGAGACTCTTTAACCACCTTTCATGGGTTATTTAGTTGGGCGCCAATGTAGAAGAACAGGGAAAATACACATTCCTGTCGAGTGCCCCGACCAGGAATCGAACCCGGGTCTCAGATGTGGAAATCTACGGCTCTTCCTACTGAGCCAAAGAAGCATGCTCCGTCAGCTGAGTGACAGAGACCGTATTTAACACTATGTACAAGTCACACCAACCCGCTCATTTACATTATCGATCAACCCATTCCAATGTGACGTCGACTAATTCACAAACCATGTGATACCTGAGAATGTTTGAGAGGGACTATTGTTTCTATTGATCCATGGATGGATTGATGTTAAAAAATGATATTCTGCGCTAATGTCATTTCAGCGGGAAGATCACCATTGGAGATACCAGTCCTGCACAAACTTTATCAGGTATCGCGTGTAAAAAGAATTTAGCCCCATTCCACTACATTCTTCCTTGCTTCCTCTAAGTCTTTGCCACCGACGACACATTAATTTATCAATTCATAACTTTGCATATCCCCCTGCTAAACATACGCCTAATGCTTAAAACACGGGTTGGCAAGTTTACCAATACCAGGGTTCGAACTCGCGACCACCAAATACTAGCAGATGCTCTACTGATTGAGCTACCTGTATGGTCAGAGATGATCCACCTTATCCAATTTCACTACATTTCCTTCTCCTAGTTTTGTCACCAAATTAATTAATTTGCAAGTTTACATATCCTGCTACACATGTTCTCAATGCTTAAAACTAGTTAGAGAATGGCAAGTTGTTGTCAAATTTGTAGCAAGAGAGCTCGAAAGACACACCTAGTATACAGCGTCCATACCAGGTGTAACATGTCCAATAGTGTGTTATCGGATAATATCCCGGTATTAGTTTCTAAATTGTAAACCGGAAATTGTATAAATGCACATACGTTGTTTACACATCACTTGAATAAAGTCAGCCATGCATGTTGTTCAGTTTAAACACTGTTATCCAGCGATGATTTCTACTTGTAAGAATCTTGACTAACAAGTGAATTTCATGCGTGAACTAAAGCATGAAACACCAGGGTTCAAACCTTAGACCTCCAAACACCAAACTTTGCTCTACTGGTTACCGATGGCTGACCCAGTCCAATACAGAAAATCCCAAAATGATGTGGGTATTGAAATTGAAATTATATTTTAATGTTGATTAGTCCCATCATCTGATGATTATGATGTCATCATTTGACCTGAGTTTTGTGATGTCATAATCACTAGAAGGTGGGACTAATCAATGGCAAATCATACTTTACCCACATTATTTTGGGGATCTCAAAACTTGCATATTCTGATAAATCTGGTGTTTGGGCCAAAGAAACTCATGAGTATGAAACCCAAGGCTATATATACTTTACTAACCGCCACTGTCTACCATTATCTGTCAAACTCATGTTCCTATTTGAACCATTGCATCCTACCTGATCATGATTGGCTATTGATACTATGTACATACGTGCATAGAGCCCTCAAAAGTTTCACTATTGTTTACTGTTAAAATGTAGTCAACAACGGAATGAGGGATTACATGTCATACTTTGGGGAAAATCCTGGGAAAAGAGAAGGCATACAAAGTCAGTAGGCTATGGTACAGATAGAGTTTACTTTAATTTGTAATCCAAATTTACAAGGAACTAGCTGTTTTAGTTAAAGCCTCTTTGAAATGCCACTTTTATCGTCATTATGATAAAGTTATCTGAATAGCTCAATGCATGCACATCAGATCAGTTTAGGCAACAGTACCTCAACTAGTAGAATTCCTTAAAGAATATATATATTTGAACAATTGATTTTATACTTGTTTGGAATTTTCTTTGTAAAGTTTCTATTCTTTTCATGATCAGTTGCAATTTGTATGCATCATTCTGATCAAGATCCTTTTTGTCTCACCTCCCCAAAGGGCAAAAGAGCTAATTATATAGCATATGGTTCTGTGTCCATGGTCATATAATTAGCCATCAACTTTTCCCTTAAAGGGCCACTACCTTTCCGAAACGGCTTTTAATTTTTAAAATAGGAATGTAAAACGAGATAGATAATTTTGTAGAGTCGCAGAAGTTATTAACTATACGTTTACTAGCACACTTATCATCACCTTCAGAACTGTTTAATTAGAATAAATAAAATGTTAATTTTCATAACGTAGGTCGTTTTATGTTTCCCGCCGTCGTCCTAAATGCCGCGCGGTAGTTGACTATCACTGCGCCAGACGGCAAAACAGCGAAATGAATCTCCTCTGTTATCGTACATTAGACAGGAAATCTTGCATATGTTTGGTGTTGTAACCTCATCTTAAGCCATCGATATATATTTTCTTTTGTTATTTATGTTTTTAAGAAACCTTTAAATTTTGCTCCGGAAAGGTAGTGGGTCTTTAAAGACATTGACTTCTGAAAAAACCAAGAAGCTCGGGGACATAATATGTATTGCACCTGCAGCATTGTTGCAATAAGGACTTTCAAGTTTTCTTTTGAATGAATTACTTTAAGAGTCAAGGTCACAGGGTTCAGAAAGGCTAAAACTATTAAAAGACCTATTTTCAATAACAAAGAGATTAGATACTTAATCAGAAATAGGGCTATTGCATGGTTTGAAGAAGATGTAAGATTGTTCAAATGAATTACCCTGACCTCCATTTAAGGTCACAACTAGCGATTTACAAGAAGACCGACAAATTTTGACCATTTGTTTTTGTTAATGACTGTAAGAGGTTTTGAAATCTGATATTCAGTCATTGGCAGTTTAAAATATGCTTGAATAAATGAGGGCTACTCTATTTGTTCAAGGTCACAGAGTGAGGTCTATCTAGAAAAAAAATATTTGACCAATATGTTTGTCAATAGCTATAAAGGAGCCTAGAGACCTAACTGATATTTGGGCTGGGGCATGCATTGATGAAGTTCTACCAAGTTTGTTTACATGAAAGATCCTGACCATCATTAAAGGACACAGGGACAATTGATATTAAGCTAAATGACTTCTGTCGATAACTAAAAGGCCTTGTGACCTGATATTTGAGCTGTGACATGCAGGAATGAAAGTTTAGAACTTGTCAGAAGTAAATGACAGTTAATAAGGCTATATTTACTGATAGAGTACAATACCTATTGGTAATATTGGCATTAAATGTAGTTATAAACATTGACACAGGCCCATTAGACCTCTTGTCATTATTGACAGTGATCAGGAAAACCATAGACACAGGGCCATTAGGCCTCTTGTCATAATTGACCGTGACCAGAAAAACCATAGACACAGGCCCATTAGGCCTCTTGTCATTATTGACAGTGATCAGAAAAACCATAGACACAGGCCCATTAGGCCTCTTGTCATTATTGACAGTGACCAGAAAAACCATAAACACAGGCCCATTAGGCCTCTTGTCATTATTTGGAGATAGTGAAACACAGACAAACCATTTGTCATAAATAGACACAGGCCCATTAGGCCTCTTGTCATTATTTGGACATAGTGAGACACAGAGAAACCATTTGGCATATATAGATGCAGGCCCATTAGGCCTCTTGTCAAACCATAGACACAGGCCCATTAGGCCTCTTGTCAAACCATTGACACAGGCCTGTTAGGCCTCTTTTCATTATTACTAGACCAGGTAAAACCTTGAACTAATGATCTTTGACCTATCTTGTCATACACTGTAACCGCCCCCATGATTTACCTGTGATTTACCTGTGATGAATTCATCATCAGCCACAGATTGCATATAACTTACAACTCACTGAGAAATATCTATATTAAAAAAAATATATATATAAACAAATTTTCATTTTCATAACAGTAACTTATACCATTTAGGATCAGGAAGTATGCTCCATTTATACTGTAACTTATACGTATATATATACTTATCATGCTTATTTCATATTATTACGTGTTATTATATCATGCTAACTAAACTTTGACAGTTGAGCAAGGTCTGTTATCAATGTGCCTGATATAATTGATACCATATTGTCTGTAGTAATCAATATTCAAGTCATACCTGTAAAATCGGTAATTAAATTTTTAAAATTACAGATATTCAAATTATAATGTCATTTTGATGAAACATTGTATGTTTTGAGAAGGTATTTGTTTTGATTATATATGTAACAAACAAACTAGAAATACATATTTTATTATTCTTATCTTTTTACAAAATATGATTTTTTTCTTAGCTAGGATAAAACATTTTTATGGTTCTATAAAATAAAACCTCTGAACATGTTAGTATTTTAAAGATCTCAAAGAATACTTCATACACTGGTTCATCATCCTTAACACTAATGATCTAAGGGAAGTAACTCTGATAGAAAATCAACTTGAACAATATGCTTACTAGCTATATATTATATACAAAATATACAACATATGTACATTGTAAATGTCTCTTAGCTTTTGATTACTATCTACTCATATTTCATTTAATTCTGGATCAATGTGCTGTTTCTAAGCATGCAACCACAATTATAAGTAACGTTAGGGAGCGGTTTGTTTGTTTGTTTGATTAATTAACGTCCTATTAACAGCTATGGTCATGTAAGGACGGCCTCCCATGTATGCGGTGTGTTGCGTGTATGTTGTGCGAGGTGCGTGTTTTGGGAGACTGCGGTAAATTCATGTTATGTCTTCTTGTATAGTGGAACTATTGCCCTTTTTATAGTGCTATATCACTGAAGCATGCCGCCGAAGACACCAAGCAACACACCCCACCCGGTCACATTATACTGACAACGGGCGAACCAGTCGTCCCACTCCCCGTTTGCTGAGCGCTAAGCAGGAGCAGAAACTACCACTTTTATAGACTTTGGTGTGTCTCGGCGAGCGGAATGTTAGGTGCAATAATTAACATTTAGTGACTACCCTCATAGAAACTTTTTTGGCAAAAAAATTATTTTAAAGCAAATGATTCAATTTACACAAATCCCTGTTACCTATAAATACTTGCTGTCCTTATTAATCATGTCCTACAGCCTCACATTTCTTTATGGAGATTTTGCCTGTTACGATAAGTCATGATCATGTTTCTTTGTGTCCTGAAATTGGGTCATTCTCAGATAAAATGGAGTCTCGAGCTCTAGCTCTGTTTAATTGGAAAATGGAATTTCAGAAAAAAATAGGGTCCTTTTCGTTTTCTGTTCATGAAAAGGATATGGGGATGGCCTTGACCCGCATAAACCCTAATTTTGTCGATGATACAGTGTTAATGTCCTTCAGTCTATAGACTAGTTGTAATACGACCAACGCTAAGTTATCTGATCACCCATCCTCGTTTACTCAGTGTCAGAAATATTCTGTATACTATATATCGCCCGGGTTACACAGAAAGATGATCATATCCTTTTCATAATACCTTAAGCAAATCAATTATACTTGGTAGTTGTTGTGTTTCATGTGGAGAAAATTTCCTGATTTTTTATTTATACTTTTATTGTTTGGTAGAATTTTTTGTGCATTGTCAATTTTAATAGTAAGGCGAAAATTAAAAATATCTTTGTTTAGGGTTACATTTGCAAAAAAAAAATAGGGTCTGTCGGTCGGTTGGGAGGATTTTTTATTTTTCTTTTTAATGTCTTTCACTCTAAAATGATGGCCGGAACCGGAGTCTGAGATCAAAATCCCGACTTTTAGACTTTAAAAATTTTTTTCGAAGAAACGTGGGAAAAAAATTAGGGTCGGGGGTAAAAATTTAGGGTCTGTCGGGTAACCCTAAACAAACATTTTTTTTTTTGCCTAATATATTATACAGGTTATCATTTCGTTAATATTGCCATTATATTCAGGGATACATGTTTTTAAGTTCACAGAAATTTTGCTTTACCTCAAATACAGTGAAATTTAATCTCCTGCGAATAAAAGCTATAGAGACACAGACAATGGTAACCTGATATACAGAAGATTAATAAACCAAAGCTCTATAAAGAAAGTGGAGACATGACAGACAATGTATTATATAGTTCAGGATCGAGTGTTAACTTGAGGTCAAATACGGTAGTGAATTCATGTAAGATAAATCTGATTGTGGCTGCTGATGTAAATAGATAGGGGTGAAGCAACTTCACTACAGACAGTGTGTATACTCACAAAGGTCAAAGGGCGTCATTGACAAGTCACCTTCTGAAGGTCATAGCCTTGTCAACTTGACAAGTATCAGATTTACAATCACTACAGAATTTATACTTTAAATTTTCTTTATGTATACACAAATTTTATAGATTATTGTTCTATTATCATTGGAAGGGAATTTGAAAAATGATATTAATTTCTTTTGGAGGAAAAATTTGAAAATTAAATTTACAAATGGTTTTTTTACATTGATAAGCTAACAATAACTTGAAGATGAAGTAAGACTGGAGAGTTCAATAATTCAATCTAATATACTATACTAATTGTCTAGCCCATAGAGAAGATACATAGACCATTTACTACTGTACTACCAAGTCTATTCTATCTACTATCTTGCTCTCATGGGTTTAATTGGAAGGTTTTTCCGAAGTCTGTTTGTTTATCAATGGTTCAAATGTCAGTTACGGACCTACCAGAAAGGAGTGAGGCTTGAGGTGTCACATGGGACCAGGTACCAATCTTTATTTCTGTTCTGTGTGGCCACTTTTTATATGTAAAATTATTTCTCTCATAAATTTCATTAGTGATCTTGGTTTTTATATTGTACAGCATGTAATTAAATGTACACGTGTCTATCTCAGTGTTCTTAATGACTTATAATACTGTATACATACATACATATATATTGTGTTAAAGGGAAAATTCAGTCAAAGACAACATTAAAATTAGTACATATATCGAAAAAAAAACCCAGTTGTAATGGAAATTAGATCAGCCGGTTTTACTGTGATATGCCAGAAAAGCCCATGGTGGTGAAATGCGTATGAAAAGTTCAATCTAGCTCGCTGTCCGTCATTACACATTGTGGTCGAACATCTTGTATGCCGAACCCCGTCCCTTGCTCGAATGAAATCGCTCTGACAGTAATGTGTTTACCTTACTAGGTGAATTGTCATGCCTATAAAATTATTTTATCACCTCCTCAGTGGTTATGTAGTTCATTTGTTTGACGTGCTTGACTTTGGCTCTGGTATGGGTACAGCGTACATATTGTACCTGCTTAAGTGCATTAAACAACGATTTGTTATTACAATGGTATCAATTAAAATACTAAACAATGATGTGGAATTTGTCAATAGTTTATGTTATATGTTTCATAAGAAATATAGAACAATACATTTATGCCATATTTTGCTTCATGGTTATGTAAAAGAATTAGCTAGAGTGAATTGTCCCTTTAAAATTAATATACAGTATATAAGTATGAAAGCTACAGAGAATAGTTGAAAGAAAGAAATTCTTATTTTTGGTGGGGAGGGGGGCATTTGGATGGAATATTTTAAAACAATTACTTTGAAAACATAGATTTAATGATTATTTAAGCATTAAACTATCTTCCTATGGCATCTATGGTCTACATAGATGCCAGAGCTTTGCAGACAATCTTCATAATGCGCGCTAGACCATAGATGTCATAATGGTCATATTTTGGGTGTCAGTTATACCGTCATATACTTCACTTTGCCTTGGTTAGTTTACATAGTAGAAGTGACAAGTAAATGTAAATATATAATTATTTACCGTTATTCACCATATACCTATATAAATATCTACAGTGAAACCACAACAATCCAAACACTTGAGTCTCCAACCAAAACTATCCAGACTGTGAGTTTTTTGGACAGCAGAATTCCATTTTTAATACTTTATACTCAATAATCAAATTGGTTTCCTGACATTGCAGTTGTCTGGATTGTGAGTTTTTCGGACTATCATTGTGCAAGTGCATTCTATTGTACGAGCATTGTAGCAAAAATATAAACAAAGTTTTTCTTGAATGACAAAAACAATAACCATGTTTCAGGTATCTTATAAATAATTACTGTGTGTATCATATGAGTTCACACATCTCCAATACAATTATTCAGGTCTTGAACTGTAACGTATAGCTATAAGATAATTAAACCTCATCCATGCAAGGACCGGTACCATGCTATAAATATTTAAGAATATATTTATGCAACAGAAACACAAGCTATGAATATATATAATATACATTTATGTTTGTCACTGAAATTACAAGTACAAAATGGTATGAATTATTTAATACTTGACCTACAAACTGAGATATTTTATGTCTTTGTCATGCCATAGGCTACAGGGGAAGGGGGCATATGTACCGGGTAGTTACACCCACATCCCTCATATCTAGTCACATATCTCAGATTTATGTCTCAATCAAAGATATTCTCTGTTTATCCTAATCTTTTGGAGACTTTGAAATAAGCCTGGTTCCTAGCCCAAACTTGGTCCTTGGGTTATATATAATTAGACAGTCGTGAATCCCCTCAGAAGGTAGAGATCCTACCCTCGAAATAGAAACAGATTTTCTCTCTATATCTTAGCATTCAGAGTAAGATCCTATAAATCATACGGTAAACCTTTCTTTTAGACCAAGGTTTCCAAATGTAGATACTGTAATCCCTGTGTATCAGTTTTATATCTATACATATATGTATTCTTCCTATCTGATTCCTTGTTTGTTTTGACTGTTCCAGAGAGACCCCCAGCATGCAGTACCGCGACGCCTACGCATTCTTCGTCTTTCTTGTCTTTATAATGATCGTCTTCAACTACAAAGACTACACGGAGAGACTGAAAACTACGTCGAAACCTTTCACGCCAGCTAAGGTATCCCCCTTACTGTCAAACATCACGCTGATTCAGAGGCTCAATCGTTCCCTAACGTTGACACAGAGCGATCGCGTCGCTGAGTGCATCACATCTTATCGCAACTCTAAGGGATCTGCTCCAAATGAAGTGATGGACTCCGCACAATATCTCAACGCGCATTCCTATCTAAACTCCAACAGTCTGATCATTGACCTGGGTGGGAAATCGGCAGAGGATCTGATTCGTCGGTACAAACCTCGTCTCACTGTCATTCTGGAACCAGTGCCATACTTTTATCAACAACTGGTGAAAAAATTTACAGGTATCCCAAACGTTGTGATTTTCAATTTTGGACTTGCTTCGAAAAATGATGTATACAGAGCGAACATGGACAATCATCCAGATATGTCTACGGACGGCGACAGAAACGTCATCGTTAAAGTGGTTAACGCCAGGGATTTCTTTGTTGAAATGGGTGTTGGATTTTTCGATGTGGATTTGCTGAATATGGACTGTGGAGGATGTGAATATGACGTGTTGGACGTCATTCTTTCCTCCACGCTCGTCAAACACTTTAAAAACATTGAATTTCAGCCACATCCGAAGAAAAGTATTTACGACTCGGTGAGGAGGTACTGCCAGTACGAAGAGTTACTTAAAGACACACACCAGAATATATTTAATCATAAATTTATAAAGGAGGGCTGGTCTCGCCTGGATCTCCAAAGCTGATCTCTGCAACCAAGTGATATTCCGTCTTAGTAAAATAGAGTTATCTGCTCTTGTGAGTCAATGTTTATTGTCAGGTGATTTGTTTGTTAGAGAGAGTAGCATCGTTAATTTGTTAGAAAATTGAATTATTTTGTTTAGTAGACAAATGACCTACTTAATAAATATTGTTTCATGAAAGCACAAAAGATCAAAATATGCTACAAAGATATAGGTTCATGCATATTTGTACTCAATTCTTTTCTTCACAAACTTTTTTTTGAATTTTTTTCTTGGGTTAATAAGTTACAAGCAATGTGTTGATTCTAACTTTGTAAAGTAATCAGCAGTATTTCGTGTTTGTATATTACATAGTTACCTCCCTTGTGGATAGGTAGCCATTTTGACATCATTATTTAGTGATCTAAAACTTACTTTGTTTTAGTCTGAGAAATATGACATTGTGCTCACAAACACATTATCATGATGTGACAAAAAATGCCAAGCTACCCACAAGAACAAATCTCTAATTCTGTAATACGCAAATGCAGAATAAGGTAGTACATAAGGTACTAATGATTAATTTATTTTAATTAGCTTGTATTTCATATAATTTTCATGGAATGAAGAAAAAATTAAAACTGGAAATGAAATATTTTGATATCTTATGTTTCGAGTTACAAGATATAAAATGCACATAACTTCTACAAAGGAGGAGAAATATACATGTAATACATATATATATATAATTTAAAGATAGTAAAAAATGAAAATCAGACACAAAATATGTGGGAACCCATATTTAAGATTCCATTTCTAGATATGTAATTATATAAATTATTTTAAATATTTCTTATCAAAATTTTCTGAAGAAAAAAATAAAAAACAGAAATATTTTCTTCATACCATCCTACCAGTAAATATATATAATTTCTTGTACATACCTGTTAGCTGGCGACATCTTTGTGATACATTTTCACATATTATATGTATACAATAACCACGTTAATTCACATAATTGCCATTTCCATGTGTAATCAACGTTGGGTATATTCAGCCTGTTTTTTATATGTTTCATTACACATCTTATAGTTGACATTAGTTCCTATCGAAAGCGATATTTTAAGTCATGCATGTTGTTATACAGTGTATATTGTATATATGTATATATGAAATAGAAATAGAGGATTTATGAATATGTTCAGTAATTTGTTATGCTTTGAGCTTTTATGTGAGTGGCATACCAAATTATTTAACGAGTTTAATAAATTTCATATAACACAGTCACTAGTGTAAGATATTGATCCTGTTTATCACATAACTAGTATTTTTGGAAATACATGTATGTTCAATAATTTGTTATGCCTTAAGCTTTTAAGTGAGTGGCATATCAAATTATTTAACGAGTTTATAAAGGACTGTATGGTTTTTGGGCCGTCTTTGCCCTCAAATTTTTATAAAAAAGAGGAGATAATTTATAAGGCATATTTAAAAGTTTGAAATTAAACACTTGACAATTGTTTAAAACTCAGAGCCAGTGTCTATTCGTATGAAATATTTCAAAGACAAGAAAACTCTCAACGTATATATACATTATCTAATAAATGAAATTTAGTTTTATAAAAGCTGATCCAGCTTGTAATTAAGCAGCTTTTGACTTGTTTCAATATTTTGTATTTCTGTATGTTTTTATTGTGAAACTTATCAAGCACCAGTAGAGTTTGTGTCTCAATAATCCGTTTGATATGCTGACTGTGAAACATATTTTCAGGATCGGGCACAATGACAATTTATCAATATGTTATATTTGTAAAATTCAGTTTCAGGTTCCAGTTGTATTTCCTGTTGTGCTATAGTATTTTATTGAACACTTGTAGTGATTGTTTTTGTAGCATCTATAATAGATCTAGATCTGTGCATTGTAGACAAGTACATCTGCCAATTTTGTCTTTGCATATTTCAGAGTTATCTCCCTTGCGAGTACATCGGAACAATTCTTATCCTTTACTCCGAAAAATATTACGTTACGCTTGCAAACACAAATACCTACCTGCAAGGGTAGATAACTCAGTAATATGCAAATAAATAATACTGCATGTCTTTGCATTTTATGGAGTAATCTCCCTTGTGGTAGTTATTGATGGTACAAAAGTATTATATTACAGTCATATATAAAATGGTGTCTACCAGCAAGGGCAGATAACTCTGTAATATATGCGAATATATTATGTAATTATTATGTGTACTTGTATACTGCATGACATTTGGATTTGATATTATTTTATAATCATTTCAATCAAATTGCTATACCAAGAGCACTTACATCAACACCAGTCAATATGGGGGTTTCGAGATCCCTAAACCATGTGAGTAGGACTAATGGACGGTAAATTGTACTTTACCGACGTTTTTTTGGGGATCTCTGTATTGAATCAAGTCATTTGCTGCTCATATTGGAAAGTGTTAATTAATCATCTCTCATTTCTTGTGATTTGTTTGTCAAACATGTTTCAAAGGAAAAGAGAAGGACAAATATAAATCTGTGGATTTTGGAGTGATTTTTATGTGTACTGGATTTTCTGTTTGTTTGGGTCTTTTTTTCTTTTCTTTCTTTTTTCTCCAAAACAGTTTAACATTTTGTTTATTTAAGTAATGACTTTGTTGGTTGATGGTATATACAGTATAAATATACTTGTGTACTTGTTATTGTTTTGTTTATTTTTACCAATAATGTGTAAACTTGTTGTTGACAGGTTTCTAATGATCAGTTGTAAAATTTTACATTGAAATAGGTTTGTAATACACAAGAGATACTGAAAAAAATGGTTGTAAAAAAATTATTTTACTGACAATTTATGATTATTATTGTAATTTGTTATCTTAGTAAGAAGGTAATTTTCTCAGGTTGTTAAAAGATGGATACTTAGCTAGTTGTATACATTGGAGGGAATAAAAATGTTTTTATGACATAGTACACATCGTACTCCACCTGCTATACAGAACTCTATACAAGTGTTACTATTACACAGAGTCACAACACAAACATACCGCAGTCTCCCGAAACATGCACGCACTTCACACACAACACTCCCCATACACTTAAAGCCGTCCTTAAATGATCCTGGCCGTTAATCATGGAAGTTAAATTTATCAACCAACCAATTAATACTTGTATGATAAATGATAGTTGTTTGTTTCTAATATACAGTCAAACCTGATAATCAGAAACATATATACATAGAGATTGGAAACTCCTTCTTTGTCTTTGTTGACAGGCAGAGGGACCTCCGGTTTATAGGCATTTCCCTTGGCTAACTACTTTTAAGTGTATTCTTTTAAACATGATATTTTTGCATGAATACAAAGTTTAAACATTATATCATGGTTTGATGTGACCAAATTTCCCGATTGATGTTATTTAATATGATTTTTGAAAGCATGAAAATCAGCAATTTTACCAGGTTTTTCGAAAATCAGACTTTCAAAATCAGAAGTGCATTTTGTTTTATTAATAAACAAGTTAAAAAATATTTTTTTCTATCCAAAATTGTATTCAAACCATCTGAAAATTATGGAACTTTTATAACATATCAAAGTTATTCTGCTGTATTCAACTATTATTATTAAAAGTTTATCTAAAAAACCCTAAGCACATACAGAGGTACATCTGCCTATCGTAAAAATGGCGGAGTTGCCAATCTCTATGTATATATGTTTCTGCTGATAATGTCATAATGTCACACAAGAAGAAAAAATAACTTTATACATATGGCCAAGTGTTTTTTCGCAAAGGTCAAAATGTGTTGAAATTTACTATTTTAGACACTGAGAGAGTGGTTAAAGCAGGCATTCAGTACAGGTGGGTACTAGGGCAGGTTTGACCATATGTTGTTTTTTTTTCTGATGATTTTTTCCTGGAGATTTCAAAAAAAAAAAAATATTTAGAGATTAAAAATTTTTAAAATTGAGGATGTACACAATTGTCATGAGAAATATGAATAAGTGGTGATTTTATAGCTTGATTTATCTCCCCTTAACACATTCACCCCTGAAAACACATTTAGGCTCTTCTAAATCAAACACTAGACCAGTCCATTATGGAATTTCAGGGGTGAATGAGTTAATATGTATATATTTCCTGCTGATCTTGAGTTTGTGATTAAACTGCTTTACTAATTTACTGTATAGAGTGCTAATCATTTTCCATTTCATTTTTTTTCTCACATTTACACTGAAATCCATTCTATGCTTTTGTAAAAACTGTATAAAAATATAATGTCAAGTATAATTTGATATAAAAATCAGATTTTAAAATTGTATATTGTGTACAGTATTTGTTTTGAATGCTTGTAATATATTTAATGAAGAGAATAATAGTGTTTTATATATGTTTAAGAGAATTAAGTAGACAACAGAGTTTTTTTGTACTTCACAACCAGGGTAGATGTTACTGTGTATATATAGAGTTCAATTTTCAGGGGATCTTTGTTTATAAGGGTCAGTTATTTTCACAAGAATTATATTTTTATGACATTACAGCATATTGCAACGATCTCTGAAATTTGATTTTAAAAAAATTAAAGATTGGTTGAATCATGTATACACTTAAAGCCAAGCAAATATCAGAAATTTAAAATGCTAAAAGTTTTTTTTTATTTCTAGGTAAAGTTCTAAAACATTTTACTAGATTAAATAACTGGTTATGTAAGTAATTAACACGATTCAGAAGGTCATGGAATAAATTATGTTTTGATTTTAGTTTAATGTGATGAATTATCCAAAACGGATATACTGGGTACTCAATCAAAGATTGTCAAAATGTCAAAATACATAATATATTACAGTAGCTAGAAAGAGTCATCACATCTGAGTCACAAGTTCAAATTCCATCTTGGGCAGTTGTTTGCCTTGAGGTTTTTTAAAAAAAAATTCCAGGCACTCCGGATTTTCATCCACTATCTTAAAATTCTGGCATGTCCTTAAATGATTCTTTCTGTTAATATTAAGACATTAAGCTTTATAAACCAACTTATAAAACCAATTTTTTTGTTGTTGCAAATTTATCTGTATTCAAAATAACCACTTCAATCTTGAGTGATAATGGAGATTGTTCTTTCATTTCTTCGAAGAAAATTTTGATTTTTGATGAGAGGCAATTAGTATCAATGTATTCAAAGATGCTCCATTGCTGACAAATGGTATTTTTTCATTATCAAAAACAGGAGCAGAAAAATTAGGTTTCTTCAGTTACAAAAGTTACTTACTTTACACCATTACCGCCATTGAAAAGTTTGAGCTTCTAATTTTACTTCAAGATAAAAATATTATAAATGGTTAATTGCTTCCCCAAAAAGTTCTTTGTCACAATGTCCTGTATAGGATGCATTCTGATTGCGCATGCACAGAAGCAAAATAAATGATATTATATAATATTTTGTGTTAATAAGACATATATTCATGATTAAACACCAATTATATTTCAAATGATGAGTATCGTTAGTGCTCTGTCGGCGATGGAGCATTAAAATTAGGATTGTTACATTTCAATCACAGCTGGGATGAGCGTAGATGTTTTATACCTGCACATAGATTTACATACATTTATTAGATATAATATAATGATATACATGTACCTTGGGCAGTAAGTTCTAACAGAAGCATTTTGTAACTGGAAATTTTTTTTTCTTTTAATTACTCCATTTTGTTCTAAATACTCATTTTCCCATGACTGTAAAGTGCTGTAGTATTGGATAACACTGAATTTGACACATTGATTAAACTCGGTATCTGCTTTGTGAACATTATAATATTGAACTAACTGCCTACATATATGTAACTAATATGTTATGCTTTTAAGTGCAGTATTTATTTTAAGCAATATTTATGTTTACTTTCCAACAGTTTAGAATTCTGATGAGGAGAAAAAATTTAAATATATAAGGATGTTTTGACCTGATAATAACATGACCTATATGCATTGCACAAAATCAGAAAAAATAGAAGGGGAGATAATGCTGTCATACTATTTTAAGTATACAGGTCATCTGGACCTCTTATTTGTTTATACAAGGTAAAACCATTTAAATTGTTGTCTGGATTGACTATGTTGAGTTTATGTCGTATAATACAATTTACTACTCAATTTATTATCTAGATCTTTTAAGGTATCATTCATTCTCTTGGTTGTATGCTAATTTTACAATACTGTGTACCATCTATTTTTGTGGGGTTGTATGCTAATTTTACAATACTGTGTACCATCTATTTTTGTGGGGACTTACTATCAAATTTTCATACCAAACAAAATTTCACAATTTACATGTAAAACACACTACTGTACTTGCAGTTGAATATTTTCAATATTTTTTCAGTGATTTATTTTTTTCAAATTATAATTGCCCATAAACATAATTATCACACGAAAATAAGTTGGTTTGCAGAATGTTTTTGTTAAGTGTTTAAGTTTCACTAACTGAATAAGTTGCATGTTCTATTTATATGTATTTACAAGAGTGGTTTCACACACTTGAATAGTGACTTTAAATTTGTATCAAAGGAGGTAAAGATCACTTTGGAATGAAAGAGATACATGTATGTTTATTTTAATCACAAGTTGAATATCAAAAGTAATTATAGAAGGATATGTTTAATAAATAACTTGATATTTAGGTACGTTTTCTACAGCTTAGCAACCAGATCATACACATAGCTACAGTGTTTATAACATAGCATTGTATAGACAAAAAGTGTGAACTTTCCATTATTCCCGAGAGATTTTCTGTACCCACTCGAAAATAAAAAGTGGGCTATTTTTAAGCTGTATAAATTTTATACTAATTAATTTCACGTCACAAGAAGTATATTGATTAGTAGTCACAGAATAGTTTACAGAAAAACCAGAAACCCATCTTTGAATTAACAAAGAATTTTATATGTGAATGTTTTCTTATATATTGAGCAATATGTGTTGACTAATGAAATAAAAACGGATTTAAACGTGCATCATTTTAGTATTTGTTTGTTTTATTAGGATATATCATTTGGTACTTATAGCTTCTGTTTAGCGCTCAGCAAACCGCATCGGAGAGTAGGGCGACTGGTTAGCCCCTTGTCAGTATAATATGACTGGGTGTGGTGTGTTGCTTGCAATTGGTGTATTCGGGGGCATGCTTCAGTGATATATCACTATAAAATGAGCAAGAGGGCAATCTCCCAAAACACGCACCACACACTTTTTATACGATTTTACGTCCTTTTCTCTTCAACCTGAACGTCCATTAAAGTGGAACGAACGTCTGATACCTTAAAGGACACAACCGTCTTTAGGAAAGCCGGCCGAAAAATATACCGGATACGTAGATATTGTATTCGTTGTACATCGTTCTTTGCAGAATGAATGAACCACCTGGACCATGTCTTGAAAAGAGGCTACGTGAATTCGATTTTGTTAACAATATCGTCATATTACTGAATTAATGATATAGGACAAAAAACATAACAGGTTCGGCTCAATGTTATCAGTATCTAGATTCTAATGCTCATGGCAATATCAAACGAGTCATTTCGACCACAGGCATTTGGCTCTATAGAAGTGTCACGGTATTACATATATATATAGAGAGAAAATGTCTACAGAGTCAAATGCCTGTGTTTCGACTAAGTCCTTGGCATTGACAACATACGCTGAACAAGCACAATTATTTCATCTACTCAGGAAGCTACTTCCGGTAATAGTAAGGTCACTGTTTTTATAGCCATCAAGTTGCATCAACACATTCAAAAAGTGTCTCGTTCGCGCTATACCTCAAACGTTTTTTACCTTGGAAGCAAGATGGAGACAAAAGGAAACTCTAAGTCCCAAGCCCACATCCCCAAGACCAGAACAGAGCGTGACTAAAATGCGCGTGTCCATGAACCGCTACATTTATTTGCAGGTTACATACATGTTCTACATACAATGTTTATATATAACTTCCTAAGTGCTTTTGATTGCTGCGATCGTCATACAACTCAACTTATCACGCCATCCATCACTCGTACAATATTCACATATACATATTTGATTGCGCGATAATACAACTCACTTTCACGCCATCATCACTTTGTTGTTAGATATAAATCAAAACAATAATGTTTTGTAAAAACAATGGTATGATAAACTACTGACAAGGTCAATGTCAAATGTATTTACTATATAGTTATTATATTCGATAATGTACATTAAAGAGGATAAACTAAGCATGCAACAAGGTTTATTAAGTAACAATGTTAATGGTAAAGAGATGAAATGTGTACACTGATAAGCCTGCATGTACATTCCGGAAATAATCAGCGCCAAGTGGAGCGCAAACCTGAAACGCCAACGCGTTTCCGGTTTGCATTATGATATCCGAATCACTACTTTTGTGCGGTTTATCTGGTTATTTCGCCTGAACTGTGTGTGCTGGTTTCGGCGTTTACACCGAAGAAGTCCTGCCCTACGTCATGATAAAATGGCATATGTTCGGTGGATGGGAGTCCAAACTTCAAAGATGTCTGTGTCGGTTGTTTGAAATGTTTCCTTGGGGACGGAAATGGTAAAGATCCCCCAACGTCCAATGAGGTTGTTGGTTTGGTGGGCTGAAGATTAAGCTGTTTGGTGGTCCCTGAGTTGAATCCCTGATGACGGAAATGTTGTGTTCGCTGATGTCGACTGGGCCTCTGAATGGGTGTCTCACATACGCACGGTTGGCAGTGGTTCATATTGGACAGTGTATTGGCTTTGTTGGGTGGCATATTCCATGGAGATGTGGATCCAGTACTTCTACCAACGTCCGCAAACTTGACATCGGAAGAATGCAGTTTCTGATTATGCATATTTTGTGACTGCTGACTTCCTTGATGAAATATCCTGTTTTTGTTTACTGGTACCATTGTAACACCCCGTTGCTGTTTTGCGTTGTGTTTCGGGATGGGGTGAAGCATGTATTGTGGAACTGTGTACTGAGGCACCTGAGAAGTTCCAAACCCAGACCCGAAAACGCCCCTATTTTTGTTGTTCCAAGCCGAGGATTTGTCTTGCCATTGATTGATGTGAAGCGGTGAAATGCCATCACGTCTGGTCCTTACAGAACCTGTCACAAATGTCCCTATCATCACAGCTAACACCGCCATCAACAAACGGATACTTCCGGTTCCGGTGGACATGGTTACACTCTGCTTCAGTATACCTGCATGGAAGAACAAATTGATAATTAATGAAGCACTGAATATTGATGAATTTATTAATATAAATATCGATACCATGCAAAATTCTTCAACGAATTCTGAAAGATGAAATCACCACTCATATGGAATCAAACGGCTTATTTTCAAATTACCAGCATGGTTTTATAAAAAGGGGAATCCTGTGTGACACAACTCATCGAGGTCACAGATTACATTTCCAATGAAATGGATGAGGGGAAAAACGTTGACATCATATACCTCGATTTCAGTAAAGCTTTCGACAGGGTCCCTCACAAAAGGTTACTTTTAAAATTGGAAAAATATAGTATCAGAAGAAATATTTTACATTGGATCAAAAACTTTCTCATTGGAATGAAGCAGCGGGTCTGTATTGACGGTGAATTCTCCTACGTAAGTGACGTCACAAGCGGTGTCCCCTAGGGGAGCATTTTAGGGCCAATATTATTTTTAATTTTCGTGAACGACATGCCGGAAGTAGTGCAAACTGCAATTAAAATATTCGCCGACGACGCAAAATTATTGAAAGGAGTAAGCAACAAGGATGACAAAGAGGATCTACAGAGAGATGTTGAGAACATTTGCAAGTGGACCGAGATCTGGAAAATGCAACTTAATGCCAAAAAGTGTAAACTTCTGTGTATCGGTAACTCCAAGGACAACATTAACAAATATAACATCGAAAATGAAGGTCAAAAGAGTGAAATTACCAAAAATAAATCCGAAAAAGATCTTGGCGAAACTTTTGATAGCAAAATGAATTTTAGTGAGCATGCCTCCAACTGTGTTTCAAAAGCTAACAGATTAACTGGCCTGATCTTCAAACCTTTACCTACACCGATACAACGATGTTCTTTAACTTGTACAAGTCCCTGATTCGGCCAATTATGGAATGTGCATCCTGCATTTGGAACCCTATGTTACTTAAGGATAAAATTGTGATCGAGAATGTCCAGAGGAGAGCGACCAAAAGATTCAATGGATTAACCAACTTATCCTACGAACAGCGACTAAGATCCTTAGGACTACCAAGCCTTGAGTATAGGAGAAAACGTTCCGATCTCATACAAATTTTCAAGATTATCAACAACATTGATAAAGTCGACAAAGATAAATTGTTTACAATGTCTCCCATCACCTTCACAAGAGGTCACTCTAAAAAGATCTTGAAGCCAGTATCCAGACTAGAAGTAACCAAACATCGGTTTAACAGCAGAATTGTAGATATTTGGAACAATTTGCCAGAAAACGTAGTGTCTGCAAAGTCTGTGAACTCCTTTAAATTACGCCTTAACCATCACTGGTACAATGAGCCCTCCAAATTCTCTCCTACTTGTTATAGTGCTACCTGATCGATTATTTGATCACATACATGGATACGCCTCCAGAAGTCAGAAGGACTTACATTGATGTTTTAATAACATGATTATATGATTATAAACGCACTCTAGAAAAAAAGCACAACAAACTAGTATTTATATGTTAATATGCATCTTCTGCGGGTTTTGATATATCTGGGTCTGTGACTGTATTTTATATCTTGAAACACCCCAAGTATTCATTTCAGGCATATCTATTAAACTGAATAATATCTTAATCTTATGGTATGAATATACACGATTTTAAAATAACATACCTTCAATCAGAAGCTGGGGATAACCCAATTGCAACGTAGTGGTCAATTAAGAAATACCAAACACGTAGACCTGTGCTACTGGTCATTCGAACACAACTGGACATACTGGTCATTTACTGGTGCATATAAGGGTTTATGTGGGCTTACAACATAGGGATAAGATTCAAATTTATCACTGACGTATTTTGGCGTAGAATCACAGGGGCTTGGTACGAATAGTTGGTGTATATAGCACATGTCCGTTTATTTATTATAGTGTATAAACATGCTACACGCACTGTCTGTCGCCTATAATTCCTTACAAAACCCCTGTGTACCTATTAATGTAAATTATTGTCTAAGCAGTGGATATTATGATTAATTACGTGTAGTGTTTTGTCTTACACACATGTATACAGTGTGGGCGTCTCTGTGAAGTACATTTGATGTATTTCCCCTTACATAGCCGACCACTGGACATCAAAGAATTGGCCGGAGAACTGGACAACACTTCTGCCGCAATTAAACCGATGATATTTCAAGAAACATATTTTCACATCCGCCATTCAAACAATTATGGGTAAGAGAAATTTTGATGGTCACTTTTTTTACATGACCAATGTCACGCGCTCTGCCATATTAACGGACACTTTACATCGATATGACCACTAAGATTAATGGCGTAATGTTGAAATGTTTAATAACGCATGGATTAAAATTTAAAAAATGTCTGGTCATCAGAGAAATACACATTTGAGTTGATGTGAAACATTCTGAAAAGAAGTAAATATTACATTTTTGCAAATTAATAACGGTCAATATATTCATTCATTAAAGATGATCCGCCGCCGTCAGAGCATAAACGATACTCACCATTTTAACAATAATTAATGTTTAATTATGTACAAATATGTGTAATTAACACAAACAAACAAAATCTTTTGCTTTTGGTGCATGCGCAATCCGTGCTTCATCCCATATAAGACATAGTGCACACAAACGTGCAAATGCACCAAATATTTCTTTTTTTCTTCTTTTGATTGCATGGATTCCTTTTTAATCAACCATATTGACTGTCGACAGAAACCGTTTGGATCAAGTGCATTCATTAACTTCCGTATATTACGTACAGTGTACATGTACCCTGCAATTTCAATTGAACATCGTGCAGACATCGTTCGCACATCATGTGATGTAGTGCTATAGTCAATTCGTGTTTTAAAACCTGAAATGATTATCTTTAAAGGCAAGTGTTTCTGAAACAGCTTTAACATTTTAAGATTGAAATGTGAAATGACACTGATAATTTTGCAGAGTCGCAAAAATATTAGCTCACCGTTGATACTACACTTATCATCACCTTCTATACAATTTAATTAAGATATACCAAATGTTAATTTAAATAACGTGGGTCGTCTATAAAGACTATTTCTCCCTTAGGCATTCACTAAAAAATATGTGTACGTAATCCTGCAAAAAATAAAACGCACACAAATAAGAATAAATTGAATGCAAAAATTGGTGGAATCAATAAAATTTACTTAAAGTCGTGTATTTATTATATTTCCAGACTAAACTTGAACCACGTGCATGTTAGAAAAAAAAGATTAAGATAGTATCAAATTATCTACATGTCTCTATTAGAACTGAACGGGCACCTGCATCTGGCCTATATCGTATCGAACACGGTCATTAAAGGGGATAATAGTTTCATGTCGAACGCACCTTATATTTCGTTTCAACATCCGGTTTATGACTGGAGATCAAATTTGCAGACGACGCGCCAGTTCAGGTAACAAATGTCAATCATAGTAATTTAAAGTTAATAAATTTGTCCATCGCTTAATTCTTTAATTTCACGGACTCCTGAAAGCAAACGTGGGACAGTCATATGTGTGGTAGCCTAACAGAAGTTATAGGTCCTGATGTCCTCTTGACATTCAGTTGATGTTGGAAATTGCAAGTCGTGTTAATATTATCACAAATATGTGATATGCATAAGTATCAAATGTTAGATAGTATGCTGTATTCTGTCGGCCTGATGTTTCAGCAAATACTGGTTTGTATTAAATGATGAATAATGTTAGATTAATTATCTTCATGAAATAAGATTTTATTGTAATTTCAGATCTGCATGAGAAGTAAATCACACACTGGACATTTGATCAGTGGAATATAGGCATGAAGGGTGAACAACAGAATGTAAAACCCTGGACCACAGGTTATGAAATAGCAAAACATTGAAGAAAATGTGTACAACCTTGGACAAGTGCCATAGACTTGGCTCAACTTTTGGCAGGCAATTCCGTCTCTCAGGACTTTACCTCCAGAAAGATACAGGGGAGACAACTCACCAGAAACAATGTTACTGCTCACTGACTGCTACAAAAGAGCTTTCTATACTACATCGAAACAGGAAAGGGTTATTGCGTTTAGAAAATAAACTGCCCAGGTGTTCTTTGAGACAATACTCTTGCATAGTACCAATAAATCTTAGCCAGAATGGCGTCAATCAACGCAAAATTCTCATACAGAATACACATCCTTCTATTTGTGCCAAGACAAGACAAGTAGGTGTTCTTTCTGACCCAGAAAACAAAGGAAAAAAACAAGTTGGGATCAACTTTGATACCATCGGAAGCTGGAATAATCGTATCAGTATGCCCATTCTTATAAAGGAAAGTATTCAAACAGGTAAGATTGATTTATTATCACAGCTCAATACAAGCCAAATATGCTGGTCCCAATCATGTCCGGTTTACACAAGTTATACTACATATGTATCTTAGTAAAATCAACAGATTGGTACATTGAAGTAAAGAAACCTCGCTCTGTTTAACACGTATCATCCTTTTTAATTTCCATTCACTACTCATCTGTATATACCCTCAGGCATATTTACACATATTATGGTATCATAAAGTGCATGTGATGTCAAAATGTATGATCTTACTCTATATGTCTAACACTTCATGATAATTTTGACATGGCAAAACAGGCATAAGTAAAAGATTGACTGAAGTCAAAACAATTAACATAAGTTACATTATATATTCGACCAAAGTTTTGACAAACATTTTACAGGTAGACTCATTCCCAAGATCCCACTGGAAAAGATCGGAAAAGCATCCCTCCTTGGTCGTCGGAACAGGAACGAAGACAGATATGCCATACAACAGTTATCCTCAGAATATTTATATTTTGGGATATTTGATGGACACAATGGTGACGTTGCAGCAGAGTACCTACAAAGTCGGATGTGTGATAGCCTGTCATTCTGGTTGTCACGGGAACCCGACCAGAGTGTGGTGTTACAACAGTCGTTTATAGATCTCAACAACAGTCTAGCTCGGCACCTAACGTCCTACTGGCTAGGTATTATATCTCTTTGATACTTTGTTTATTTTGATTATGTTGCGGCTTTTTATATCATTTTTATAATTCATTTATTGTGTTTACATTGATTCTATGTATACTATTTCATCTTTGCATTACTCTATGATATGTTATAAAGATGAAGTAAACATCAATGGACGACAGTTAATGAATCATGAAAGGAAACTCAAGTATTCAACCTTCGTATCATTAATTGACATATACATTATGACATGCACTCTATACACATGTAATATATGTAATGCATTTTGTCAATACATAATTATCATAATAGATTAACATAATTTATGTTATCGTAACAATTTGCAATTTTTGCAGGTTTGCATCATTTGCTTTCATATTTAAAGAATAAAATCTATTTTTATGAATATTGCTCTAGATGTCAAACATTACCAGTATTTAAGTCCATGTTCAGCAATTTCTTTATTTGTTCAGTTGAAGCCCTGTAAATTATATTTAGTATACACATTGTCAATATTGAGTATTTATTCAATTGGTGGGCATCCATCATTTTAAAAGTACTTAATAATTAGAAGGAAATTACAAAATGATGTGATTATTACTTGTATTTCTATTACTGGTGAAGCAAGAATAAAAGAACACAAATTTTTACGATCCTCACATATCCCACATCTGTTAACATTAAAATGTCATCCACTCGTGAATACACCAGCTGTGTAATAAATTGATAAAGTTAAAAAAATATTTCAGATGATGAACAGTTCAGTACGGGAAGCACAGCTACAGTTTGTTTGTTACAACACAGTACGGAGCTGACGATAGGCCATGTCGGGGACACACGAGCTCTCCTGTGTCGTGGAGGTAAAGCCATCGCCCTCACACAGGACCACCACCCTGACGACGTGGAGGAAAAACGTAGAATCGAGTCCTGTGGAGGGGTGATAACTCCAAACAGTCTGGGAACTCCCAAAGTCAACGGAAACCTAAGTATGACCCGTTGTATTGGTAATCTCCCCTTGAAGAAATATGGTGTAACAGAACATCCAGAAATACACAGGAAAAAGGTTTGAGGAATTTCTTACTCTAAAATAGTGTTTTTGTTTAATTTAAAGATAAAGAAATGTGTAGGAATATCACTTTTCACATTGTAGTTGTTGTTGAATATGAATAAGAATTGATTGTCTTTTAGCAACTACACTGTAAATGCTAAGACAATGTTTTGATTTGATTTGATTTTTTTCATTGACATAAAAAAATAAACAATCGCAGGTTTTTAATTTAAGGCCTTTTACTTGCTATTGTATATTTGTGTTAAATTTTAAGCCTGGATATTACTTTTATTGCATTTATTGTCGTCATTATCTTTCTTATCAGAACACTTTGAAATCAGATATTTTGCAAGACATTTTTAAAAGAGTTTTTTACTTCTTTCCAGCTTGACCACGGCCGAGATGCCTTTTTAGCCCTGGTCAGTGACGGGGTCAGTTTTGTCCTCAGTGACCAGGAAGTGGTGGACATCACCTGTAGCTGTACTGACCCCCAGGAGGCGGCCAATCGTGTTACTGACCAGGCTCTACAGTTCGGGTCAGAGGACAATACCACATGTGTGATTATCCCCCTTGGCGCTTGGGGAAAATACAGCACCGATACAGGGACTATACGATATAGCTTTGGTAGAACATTTGTACCCCTGAGAGATTCGTAATAAGGATTATCTCCCTTGGTTCTTGGGGAAAATACAGCACCGATACAGGGACTATTCAATATAGCTTTGGTAGAACATTTGTACCCCTGAGAGATTCGTAATAAGGATTATCTCTCTTGGCAATTGGGGAAAATACAGCACCGATACAGGGACTATTCAATATAGCTTTGGTAGAACATTTGTACCCCTGAGAGATTCGTAATAAGGATTATCTCCCTTGGCAATTGTGGAAAATACAGCACTGATACAGGGACTATTCAATATAGCTTTGGTAGAACGTTTGTACCCATGAGAGATTCGTAATAAGGATTATCTCCCTTGGCAATTGGGGAAAATACAGCACCGATACAGGGACTATTCAGTATAGCTTTGGTAGAACGTTTGTACCCATGAGAGATTCGTAATAAGGATTATCTCCCTTGGTTCTTGGGGAGCATTTTGTATCTCTTGAGGTTCATCATAATGGATTATCTCTCTTGGCACTTAGGAAAATACAGCATCTCTCTTGGCACTTTAGGAAAATACAGCTTTAGTAGAACGTGTGTACCCTAAAGAGATTTGTAATAAGGATTGTCCCCATTTGATGCTAGGGAAGCCCATTTGATTTCTGAGTTAGATGTATCTGTTGATGATTGATTTTTCCCCAGGAATTCTACATCTACGTTTGCTACCAAAAATGGTCATGTTCTTGTAAAGGTTTTGTGCTTTATTTTCAAAAAAAACAAGCAGTCATGTAATCTCAGAAATGATGCAGAAAAGTAGTATGATGAAATTATCTTATTAGATTATCTTGGTGTTGTGGCCATTTCTCACATGAAGAGTGACAGCTGTGATACTTATATTTATACATGTTACAGTGGCACATAAAACACTGATTGTTATATTAAAAGACTTGTTTGTTGTTTGTGATTAATGAACTGTATTTTTAGGTCAGGTTAGCCATCGTGCTTTGTCGGACTATATATTGTTTTGGGTGCTTTTTGGCCCCCAAATCCATAAAATTTCCAAACCTGTTATTTTGATAGTAATTAAATTGTTAAATATCAAGTAAATCTTTGATAGAAAAGGCTTGATAGTTATGTATCATTGCAGATGTAGTTGCTTTGTCAACCATTCAAAATATGCAAAATTTATGAAAGGAAATGTAGTCATGAAGTTTTTGATCTAGAAACCATAGAGCGCATCCTTGAACAAAGTTGATATTTCTCCTAAATATGTGTCTAAGGTATGTCTACTGAATAAATAAATTTGTTCCAGATTGGGCTCTTTTGTTAAGACAAAAACTATCAAAAAATAGACAAAAAATGACAAAATTTTCAAATTTAGTTAATTTATGCATATTTTGAATGGTCACCATGGCAACTTTAATAAAGCTGCAAAATTAGAAAACTTTAATTACAATTAAATCAAGGATGTACTAAATATTTCAAATACAATAATTTTATTTCATAATACTTATAATAATCAATGGATTTGGGCCTTTTGGGGGGCCAAAAATGGTCAAAAACCATACATAGTTCTTTTCATTCAAACAACTTTTCTATAATCAAAATACTCATATTGGGGTCTGTAGCTACCAAGTTTGTTCAAATGTGACCTTTATATTCATTCAAGGTCACAGGGGTCAAAAAGGCAAAATGATTTCTTGTAGATAATGTAACTATGAGGCAAAGAAACCAGATATTTGACCTGTAGCATACTGGGATGAAGGGATATATAGTTTCTTCCAATGAATGAACTTGCTTGTTATTCAAGGTCAAAACTTAAATAAACTAAATGCCTTCAATGACTTCTTGTCAATAACTAATTCATATTAGAGGCCAAGTTACAATGTACCTAGTTTTGGGTGTGTAGCATGCTTGAAGAAAGGTCCAGTAAGTTTCTTCAAATGAATTACCATGACCTTAATTCAAGGTTACATTGATCAAATAGGCTACTATCTTTGAGCAACTTCTTTTCAAGATTCGCTGAAACCTGATGTCGGACTGTGACATGTTAAATAAAACAGTGACCTAGCCTATATACATGGCGTTTGTTAAAAACTGAAAGATGATAATCCTACAGTATTTTCCAATTCTGTGGAAAAATATTGAACACATCTTAACCAGGATGTGATTTCTTCGTGTAGATAAAACACGGAAAAAAAAGAAACATGATTTTTCTGTCAATATGATATCTTGATAAAAAGTCCAGGTGTGGTTTAATTTTACAGATGGTTTCCAAAATCTGACTCCTGTGTAGGTTTTCATAAGTTCCTGATGTACATAAAGATAAAGGCGTTGTTCAGAAGAAAAAAAAGATAATTCCAGTGACGTGCACTATAGGTGATAAAGAAAATGTTTATCTGCTGGGTTTGGTCCCTGTAGTGTTAAAGAGAAATTATCTCATTTTGCTTAGTTGTTTAAAATGACTACCACTATTTTCCTGTTTGGTTGTGATTATGCAAAAAAAATATGAATATTACCTGATAACTCAGGTGTGTGGGCCATATCTGGTAGAGAAATGAATATTTAGACACGTACCCTAGATTTTGGAAGAGGAATGTTATTTGACTTATTTCGTATAAAATGACTTCCATCGGTTTTCTGTGGAATTGAGATGATATCCTGAGATGTAGTCAAGTAAATCGAGAGTCTTTTTCCTCCAACTAATTGCAATATATCAAAATATATTCTGGGTTGTAAGGGTTTCCTCCCTTACTATGCTTCACTAGTATCAATTCATGTTCCAGCGACTTGAAATACAGCTTGTACAGTTTAACATTATCTTTCAGCAGATACAATACGGTTTTCCTCTAATTGATCTAGTCTTAAAGATACTTGTCAGCTTCTTGAACATATGTCAGTAAGATAGAAAAATTAAACTAAATCCACGCATTAATTTTTACTTGATTTGGATATTAAGCTCTTAGACTGTCAAAGGATTTTAAAGTTATCAAACTCAGAAACCATTCTTTACTTTGTTCCAAGAAACTTTGTGTATATGTTATATGTTCTCAAGTTCTACCAGTATGATTAAGCCGAAACTTGCTAGAAATGATCCAGACATGGCAATGAACAAATGTTTGTTTTGGGGGTTTTGACCCGAAATCCAAGATGGCTGCAACAGCCACCATCTTGAAAACTGTACTTATTTACTCCTTTTCCTAATTAATTGAATTGATGCCAAGGTTGTCAGATGACTGTCAACTAATTAGGTCCTAAAGCCTTTAGTGTTATGATCAATCGTGTAAGTCAAATTCTTTTGGCAGAATTTAGGAACTTACTTTTCATTTATTTGGTTTATGTCAAATATTCCAAAGGGGAAGTGAACTCTATTGTTTCTTGGAACGAGCTCCGGCAATGCAAGTGTGGTAAGGAATGGATTCATGAATGTTAAACAATATATACAAGGTTTTATTTTACAATAATTTACATGATGTTTTTGGTTTTTACATATGTTAAAAACTAGAATTTACACTTTTTGCACCGAAAATTAACATATGAAACATATATCAAAAGTACCTATTAAAAGTTATTACTACCAACTTGTATACATTAAACCCCCATAGAGTCTTCAGATAGGTTCACTGGGGTTGTCGTGGTCTGTATTCACAGGTTGGGCTTACAGCTGATACTCTTTGTGGTTAAGTTGATGCTACCTCGGATGCTAGCACACATCAGATAGCAGATCTATGTCGATACAAAGTTCGAAGTTCATGACGCGTTGCCATCAGCATTGAAATAATAGCATAAGTGTTAAACATAGTACGAAGGACCCAACAATCGGTCACACAGTAAACTGGCAGGACGTCGCCCACACAGGTTGACCGCCAATCAAAGCATCGATGCAACCACCCTTTTGGAACTACATGTATATAGATATACACTTGGCTGCAGTGGTAGTTGTGCCTGGCAAATATGATCCACAATTCGTCAAGGTTTAAGTGCTAAAATATACGTATTGTCAGATTTCAATTAGCACATGTTATCTATATTCGAGTGATAAAAAATATAAGAAATAAATAACGATTTAGGCAATATATATAAACGCTAACACTAATGTAACAAAATATTACTGTGCATATCCCGCCTTTTAATGGTTTGGCGCATTTCCACTGGTAGCGGTTCACTTCACACACGTCGACGTACTACTACGTTTAAATAAACGTGTCATTGTAAACGATTCTATCAGAATTAAACAATTGACTAACTTTACGTGATCTAATTGTTGTAATAATAAAATAGTTTGCTATATTACGCACATCATATTAGTATAAAATGTGTCACCACGAGACAAATATACGAGTATAGAAAATGTCAAATTGCATGTACCATGTTGCGCTCATGTGGAGATGTGTAAAACAACACGCCACATGTTTTACAATACACTACACAGGTGAGTTTAATTAGGAAGATACCTTGCTAAACTGAATCACTTGTTTGGACTCTACAAGATAGCAGATACAAAGGTTTGAGTGAGTCGAGTTGTACATATTGACATATTGACAAATGGTGTAAAAAACTCACTCTCACAATCTGATAGTTTGTGCTCTTGTATACATATCTGCAACGATGGATATATTATCAGTTCACTTCATGGATTTTCTACCTGTCCGCTTCAACAAGTTATAGATAAATAACAGTACCGTGGCTGCGTATAACTTAACAAAATTCCGTATTTTACAATGTGCGAGAAATACAATACAAACTGTAAAATGCTTAAGAGATATATATGTGACCGTAACTTATCTAATGCCAAGATCCATTTAGCTATTTCATTCGTCCGGTGATCAATTTTAACAATATAAAGGTAAAACAAATAAATAAATAACTTTGCCTTTTCAAATGTAAGGAGGTCAACAAACCTGATATTGCAACTGCATAACATGCTAGGGTGAAAGAGCTAGATCAAGTTGTCCGATGTCCTTGACCTTCATTCAGAGTCATGGGGTTAAATAATTTCCTCTGGATTAGTACGATACCGAGATATTTTTGGACTTGTGAAATGCTGAGGTATCGGGATTATCAGATTTCTTTAAACGAATGACATTGACTTTATACCAAGGTTACACGAGCCAAGTGGAATTCACTCAAGGGACTTTCACTTAGGTGAAAGGTTATGATGTGGTCCTAATGGACCTTTATTTAGTCCCCATCTGACCCAGAATCGGTTTTATTAGTTTAAATCTATTTTATTGTTATTTTAGCAACAGGATCGGACACAAGTTAACTCGAACTTACAAACACCCTCTCCATTAAAATTTACAATACGTATACATCATAAGATGGCTTTATATTTTAAATATATTATACCGTAATTGTTTTTTTTTTTAAAGAGGAACAGATACGAGAAATGAAACAGTTATACCTAATCCAATCACAGGCGTTTGTCTCTAGAGACAATTTTCTCTCTATTCATGTATAAATAGAATATAATACTGTGTCACAGTATTACATTAGAAAGAAAAATGTCTATAGAGCCAAATTCCTGTGATCCAATAATATTAAAGATACACCGAAATGAGAAACTTTTGATAGGCAACGTCGAGACACGACGTAATGATTCAAAACTGTCTCGTCTTCCTATACCGCTGATATATATATATACATTATGTACACATCAACATCATTAAATCTCCATATAACATAACGGCACAGTGTGCTAAATTCTTGAATAAAGTTTTTTGTTTGTCGGAGAGATAATTTCATTTGGTGACGATTACTTTCCTTTATTTGTAAGATTTGATTTGGGACCGCCTTGCGTTTCTTTTCAATTTAAGTTCGGTAAAGCAACTCCCGGGAAAGACGCCCAAATTAATTAAAAAGTAAATAGACCAAAGGAAATTAAGTTGAAATGATTAGTACTGCGGAGACAATGTTTTAGAGCAGTGAAAATCTATAAAATCACACCAGATGTATGGTAGGTATAATTGTCAATATCTGTGCTGGCAATGAGTTTCCTCAGTTCAATTAGGCCATCTTCTCTTCTGTTAATAGGAGAAAACTCCCTGGACTATCTGTATGTCATTGTACATTGTAAAACTCATGGCGTCTGTCTATGACAACGGATGAACAATTAATTTGGTTATTTGTACATCAAAAGAATCAAATAACAGTACATTGTTGTTGATTTTGTGGCGTAACTCTATATAATCGCCAAAGGACGTTTCTGCAGATTTAGGCTGTGATTGGATAGGGGATTTTTTTGTATCCTTGACTGCCTTCAGTTTTCCAAGGTGGAATTGACGCCAGTGATAGTAACCTCTGGATTATCGAGGATGCAGTTTTTGTTACTTCTCAGTTTTAATATTAGAGAAAGCTGACGTCGGTACCAAGACATCTTTTAATTCATTTACCCCTGGGAATCCATAATGAACTATTCCAGTCTTTGAACCAGAAGAGTTCAAATGTGTCTTCTGGGTTTAAAAATATCCATTGACGAGTCCACATCATTGTTACATAAAATGCCTGATGGAGTTGTAATTGTGTGGGGTATTTTTAATTATGAAGAACTAAAACGTTAGATACATTTATGGTTTAACTTAAACCTAACATAAGAATCTGAGCATACTCTACTTAATTCGATATTGCTTATAACGGACATTTTCATTGGCTAAATAAATTCAGTCCACAAAGAGAAAATGACGTTGTCATTTGTAACCTCACTTATGATTGGCTATTGCAAGGGCGCGAATATGTCGCGGGGGAAAAAGTCCCTATTTGAATCTAAAAGTTTGATAGAGGTTATATTTAGTAGTATGGAAAATGCTGACAGGTTTTAACCGTCAAACGCGGACATATTCCTAGCTTACGATGTGTTTTGGTTTTAACAACGATTACAAAACGATATTTTCCTGGCAAAAGTACAGACTCCTATTTCTTGGCAAATATGCAATGTTAAATTCCAGGTATCTCATATGAGATCCCAGAGGAATCTTGGCGCACACCATTTAACGATTTTATCGGTCAAAAGAAACGAGGGATTTTACTGTGTTTTCCATTTTCCCGTTAAAACATTTGATAAGATGGGAAACTATTCATATGCGATGTAAAATTGCTATAATAAGAACACTAACATACTTTCAGAAAGGTCCTTTCTGTACTTTCTGGGAAATAACGATAACGAATAATTTAGTTGTTAAAATCAAAGATAGCTGCCCATCGGTATAGTCATACAGTTTCCGGATCGATCACTCCAAAATGCATCTGGCACATTGTGACATGCATCAAGGGACCAAACGGAACATATATATATATATATACGATTTAAGTACGATCCTTTTGGGATTTCCCGAGAAATAGCTTTAAAAATGAAGTGCCAATATCAAGTGTCGATGGCAGGTTTCAGACATATCTCTCCGTGACTTTTAAAAAAATAATGAGAGCAAGGTCTGTGTACGAACGAAAAACGAACACTGATTTGGATGTTTATACGTGTATATGGTATCCTGGGGAAAATAGGAAATAAATCTTGGTATCTGTCAACGAGACTCCTCATTAAAAGTATTCTTTTGAGGGAAAAATAAGGACCCTGAAGATTACGTCTTGTCGTGAACACAGGGATCTGAGAATTAGTTACAGATTATATAATCATTGACCCATCAGAGTGCCCTAAGACCATTTAAGACGTTTTAGAACTCTGAAGGGTCCATGATTATATAATCTGTAACTTATTCTCAGATCCCTGTGGTCGTGAACCGAGCTGAAGCTTGCAGCCTTAATTTCTGTTCTACGTCTGAATAAACGCAATGCAATTCGCAAAAGTAGTGCGTTTATCTTTTCTACATATCTAATTTGGAACCAGTCATCCTCGATACTGCAGGAGCTACTATCACTAACGTTATATCCACCCCGAGACTATATCATAAAAAACTGAAGGCACAGGTACATTGATTATTTAATATACATTTAAGGAATTGTAAAAGGGTACACGGTGGTTGGTTGTTCTGCTTTTAAGTCTGGCGTCGCTGTCTCTAAAATTTTCAAAGGAAGTCTCTACATACATGTTATTGGTCTTTTTTTCTCCTGAATTGCCTCCAGTTTTACTATGAGATTGTGCCTGATGTGCCTGTATGTCAGCGGTTTTTCTCTGGGTTCTCTGGACGTCAGTGATAGTAATTTATGGAGTATCGAGGACAGCTACCATATTATTGCCATCCTTTGAACAAGAATTCAGCTTCCTAATGTTGTGCATATAACAGCAAACCAGACAAAGTGTCCTAACGTTGTCGCAAGACACATATTATCCCACTGTTCCTGTCGCCAATCACACACACATATTATCCCACTGTTCCTGTCGCCAATCACACACACGTACACTTGTGATGTTCATACTGTCATGTATTGGCAAAAATACTGTATAGTAAAATATACGAGCATAATAGCCAACAACACAGTATACATTCATTTGTGTTATAATAACTAGTATCATATTACTAAAAATCAATGAATTAATAAATAAATAAAAATAATATTTCCATGTGAATGTTTTAAAGAGTACCTTTTATGCTATGACAATATCTAGTATTTTAAAAGTAATTAAAGACTCACTACCTTTCCGAAACAAAACAAATTGTAAACTCTTAAAAACTTTATAAATAAAATTGATAGAGATCACGCAACATGAAGTTACAACACCAAACAAATGCAAAAAATCTCTGCGTAATTTATGTTAACTATCGCGCAGTAATTAGGACGACGGCGGGAAACATCGCAAAATTGTTCAGCAGATAATGATACAATTTATTAATTTTGTTTTACATTGTTTTTTTTGAAAATTGAACGCCATGTGTTAATCAAGCTATTCTCTGATTATTCCTGGGGCCGGGAAATAATTCGCGATAATTGGGACGTGACAAAATAAGCCAACCAACAGAAAACCTCCAGAATAAAGGACAGTTCTACATAAACACAAGTCCGTTATCAACCCGCTACACGTACTCATGCACGTACTTTTGGTGCGAAGAAGTACGAATTGATAGTCAGTAGTAAAACGCCGGCTTAATTCATAGATATCTCCACATCATATGATTTAGTTTGTCAGTAAAGATTTTAATCTCGCCATGAAAAGAGAGAAAAAGAGATGTCTGTTTTACAGAACAGTATACGAGTGATTCCGACCGGTCTCCCTCGCTGTTTAGGGCGGGGCGAGACTGCTTAATTTCCCGGGATGACAAAAGTACAGTGTGCTGGAATGCGCATGACACCACTACCGGATGTGTGACCTTTGACACGTGATCAGGTGATCTGGCTGGCATCACGTTATCCATTCGTGTTTATCCAATCAGAATTCTAACCACCATCATGTCACCATCGGAGATAAACGTGTATTATGACAAAAATAATTTGAGGAATATCCGCTGTACCATAAGTATATCTTAGAAAGAAAAACAGATAAACACTGTCTTGGCCGGAAGTTCGACCGGAAGTACAAATACTGCTGCACCAGTGGAGCCGGAAGTGAGCACATACAGGTGTGTAGAAAGTTGTGCATATAAAAGAGCGATACAGCATGAAATAGTTTAATCCTGCACATTTTGGTAAATGCCCGAAATTTGGCATGCAAGAAATACTTATAATCGGAAACAATTTCAAGGCGGGAACATTGCAAAAATAGCCGCAAATATCACCGTCTTCTGGTAATTTTCAAGATGGTATCAATGGTTGTAGTCAAACAGAACAGCAGAAGGTGAGCAGTATAAAAATAATTTTCATTTATGAAAGTCATCAGCATAATATCATGCATATACATGTATATTTAAAGGCCCACTATCGTTCCGAAACAAAAAATGAAAGTTTCTTTAAAACAATAATAACACAAAAATCTGATATGAAAATATAAAACTGAAAAGATACGAAGGAACAACACCAAACAAAAGCAAGATTCCCTGCGTAATAAAATATAATATGACTGTTCAAGGCGAGGCCTTTTAGGGCGCAGCCAAATGTTTCAGTAGCCATAAATTATGCAAAAAGTGCAATTTTATGGAAATAACGAAGCCGAGCTTTCTGTTAATTTTTTATTCATATATCAACACACTATCCTTGTCCCAAAAGTTCGTCGGATCATAAATTAATTATAAGAGCGTTTGAACAGCACGATATATAATGAGCTTACTTCAAAGCATCATATCCAAGGCGATTACCCTCCCCTTAGGTATATAAAAATGGCGGACGCAAACTGAAACTGTCAGTGTGTAGGATTGGATTTTGAAGATAGATTTCTTCTTCTTAAATTTTCATGTACGTGTACGTGTTACCTTAGAAGTGCTTCGCACTTCGTGCCCTTCTGTGATATGACCATAAAATGAAAAAACAAAACAAAAAACGAAAAACAAAACCGGACAACAATACGGTCTTAATGACGTTTTGAATCCTGCTTATTGTTATTTATAACCATTAAGTACCAGAAATACTTTCAAAATAATTAAATACAGAAACGTCATGTATTCTGTATATGTATATTACAGAGTTGTCTGTCCTTGTGGGTAGGTATTGATAGTAACGTCAAATGTTTGCGAGTGTAACGTCATACTTTTACGAGAATGACGTGAATTTCGCTCTCACAAAATATTGACTTAACAACGGATACCAACCCAAGGGAGCGAACTCTGTGATATGCAAAGACGAAATATCTCTAGTAATAAACAAAATGATGCTTTAAAATATTTTTATGAGCTTTAAAATTGAAATAAATCATTGTATATAAAAAAAATCCCAGTATATGATCTCCGCGTATGAGTTTTATCAGTTTCTCTATTATCTAGATTTACTTCAGGTTGATTGATTGTGACTTTTCTCTGTTCATTGTAAGACTCCTTGGATAAATATATCGTTTGGCACATTTTTCTCATCCGAACAAGTTGGATAGAGTTAATTAGGATGGGGTACAAGATATGTGTATCGTTTTAAAAACTGGCTCTGATTGTAAATGTCATGACTGACGCACAAACAGATAGACGGAAAGTGAAGATGGCAGGGTAAAATAAATCACGGTCACCTCTCCTGCGCATGTCCTTTCGAAAGAAAAACAATCAATCTAGCTTGTAACGAGCTTTTTTATAGGCCTAAAATATATCTCATTACGTAAAAAAATGACGTCGCTGATTGTAACGTCGCTTCTGATTGGCTGAGACAACTGTGTAATGATTCCATAGAAAACCAATCACATGAGTGTGCATCATGATTCGGAATCTATTAATTAAATTGTAATAATTAATTTTTCTTTGTTTTCATACAAAATCTGGCTTTCTGATTGGCCAATATTTTATTTGCATACCACTATGAAAAAAATCCGAGAATGGCGCGAAACCCCGACGTTATCGTGACGTCACAATAGAGACATTGACGTTGCGTATTGATTCGGAAAAAAGAATCCCTTGAAAAACATTTAAGCTTTTCATTTTATTAAGCATTGAAGTCACTATTTTTTAATTTTATCGGGATATAAAATTAATTTTGTTTGCAATCTTTTGTAAGAATCCGCTACAGTTTGCAAACAAAATTTCTTTCATACCCCGATGGAGTTAAAAATTAGTGACTTTAATAAAATGAAAAGCTCAAACTTTTGAATTATTGTAAAAGTGTGAAGTTATGTAACTTTTGTAACTGAAGAAAAATGCTAATTCGTCTTCTCCTGTTTTTGATCGAGAAAAATACTATTTGTCAGCGGTGTAGCACCTTTACTTCGCTATTTGTCAGCGGTGTAGCTCCTTTACTGCGCTATTTGTCAGCGGTTGTAGCTCCTTGCTGCGCTTTGTCAGTGTGTATCACCTTTACTGCGCTATTTGTCAGCGGTGTGGTGCCTTTATGACTGCGTATTTGTCAGTGGGGTGGTGCCTTTTACTGCGCTATTTGTCAGCGGGGTGGTGCCTTTACTGCGCTATTTGTCAGCAGTGTAGCACCTTTACAGCGATATTCGTCAGGCGGTGTAGCAATTTACTGCGCTATTTGTCAGTGGTGTAGCACCTTTACTGCGCTATTTGTCAGCGGTGTAGCACCTTTACTGCGCTATTTGTCAGCGGTGTAGCACCTTTACTGCGCTATTTGTCAGCGGTGTAGCACCTTTACTGCGCTATTTGTCAGCGGTGTAGCACCTTTACTGCGCTATTTGTCAGAGGTGTAGCACCTTTACTGCGCTATTTGTCAGCGGTGTAGCACCTTTACTGCGCTATTTGTCAGCGGTGTAGCACCTTTACTGCGCTATTTGTCAGCGGTGTAGCACCTTTACTGCGCTATTTGTCAGTGGTGTAGCACCTTTACTGCGCTATTTGTCAGCGGTGTGGCACCTTTACTGCGCTTTTGTCAGCGGGGTGTGGCATCTTTACTGCGCTATATTTGTCAGCGGTGTAGCACCTTTACTACAGCGATATTTGTCGGCGGTGTAGCAAAATTTACTGCGCTATTTGTCAGGCGGTGTTGTAGCATCTTTACTGCGCTATTTGTCAGCGGTGTAGCACCTTTACTACGCTATTTGTCAGCGGTGTAGCACCTTTACTACGCTATTTGTCAGCGGTGTAGCACCTTTACTACGCTATTTGTCAGCGGTGTAGCACCTTTACTACGCTATTTGTCAGCGATGTAGCACCTTTATTGCGCTATTTGTCAGCGGTGTAGCACCTTTACTGCGCTATTCGTCGGATGTGTGGTACCTTTAAGAATTGAAAAAAAAGATGGCCTACTTGAACTAGAATGTCTATTCGACATAACGTTAATACAATAATCCATGTTTATCTCTACACTAAATATACGATTTCAATCTTGCCGAAAGATTATACTGTTCTCATTTATAACAGTTACGGTTTTGCCAAAACTCCCGATATATTACACATGATTAAATGTAACGCGGAAACCGCAGTTGGTATCGACCTCCTACTTCCGGTTCGGCTTTCGGTACCTGGCATTTTATCAAAATGTATCTGTCTGGTGTAATGGTAAGTACGTATATATACTGTATATTATACTCTATAAGTACTGTACCGCTGTCTGTAAGGCTATAGCCTTAAAGGCCCACTACCTTTTCGAAACGGCTTTTAATTTTTAAAATGGGAAAGTAAAACGAGATCGACATTTTTGTAAAGTCGCTAAAGTTACTAACTTACCGTTAATACTACACGTGTCATCACATTCTGAACAATTTGATTAAAATAAATAAAATGTTAATTTTCATAACGCGGGTCGTCTTATGTTTCCCGCCGTCGTCCTAAATACAGCGCGGTAGTTGACTATCACTGCGCCAGACGGCAAAACAGCGAAATAACTCTCTCTACTGTTATCGAACTTTCCACTGGAAATCTTGCATATGTTTGGTGTTGTAACTTCATCTAAGGCCATTGGTATATATTTTCTGATGTTATTAGTGTTTTTAAGAAACATTCATGTTTTCCTCCGGAAAGGTAGTGGGCCTTTAAATGTTATATACATACATGTATGTAATTTCAAACAATTTTCATCCAGGGGAGAGAAATTTTCTGTCTTAAAAATTTAAAGAGACATTTGTACTGTTAAAAAATTACATGTATATATCCTTTTTATCCCCCGAGAAACGCGTTTGCGGGGGTTATTGTTTTGGGCACCGTCCGTCCGTCCGAGATCCTTTTCCGGAATATAATTCCAAAACCGTTCAACTCAGCTCCTTGAAACTTTCTGTATACTTCAAACAAGTGCCCTAGTTGTGCCGGTTGCTATTGCGGACCATTCATATTGGGGATATTTTCCATTACTATGGAAACACTCCCAAAAATACCAAATTACTGTTTATTTTTGTTTCCGGACTATAACTCCAAAACAGTTCAACGCAGCTCAATGAGACTTTCTGAATATATCAGACAAGTGCCTTAGTTGTGCCTTCTGCTGTTGTGGACATTCAGTTTTTTGGATTTTTTTTCTGTTACCATGGAAACTCAGTCAAAAAATAACAAATTACAACTTCTTTTTATTACCCGCTGTTATTTTTTTCAGTTTTACAATACTCACATACATTTAAAGTTATACTTGAATAATTGTCACTTGGACCTTGATGTATTTGGGTTTTATTACAACTGCGGGGAACAATAATGCCGACGCTGCGGGTTTCCTCTACGCCTTGGTGTGATTTTGGGTGTGTGTAATTGATGTATGCCACGCTTTGCGGCTCTTTGTGTCTTTTTTCGTTCTGTCTTTGGATTTTTTTGTGTGTGTGTGTAATTGAGTGTATTTTTATACTTAAGGATTGAATCTTGCTTCGGTCGATTTCATGGGGTGATGCATTTCAAATTCAATTTGTTTCAAGAGGAACTCAATTCATCACCCCATGAAATCTACCAAAGTAAGATTCAATCCTTATATTTCCATTGAATCGTATTTGATTGTTATTTTTTTTTCATCAAAAAGTTTTGCGAGTCTCTCTGGGGTTGTGCAAGTCTACAACAAGAGACGTAAAAAATAGTCCGTAATTAGAATACAACTAATTAAAATGAATAGCGCAAATGTTTCAATTTCCCATAAATTTATTCAGAAACGATTATCCTATCAGTGTTTTTACAATTCAGATGAAACATAAAACATTTACAATCGATTTAGAAATGATTGCAAAAATCGTCCGCCAAAGTGCGGAAGGATAATATCTGGACTGTGTGATACTGTTGTCTTTCATTTCGATTCAAAATGGATTGTCGCCGTAGTGTAATTGAACCGGACCGTCAGACATTGTTCTGATGATTTATATAAATAGCCTTTAGCACTGACTCAAGTTAAACAACTGATTAAAGGGTAAATTAACATTCATTGACTTTTATATCACTTCAGCTTCGGATTAAAACACAGATCCTTATAACTACTCCGTTCAACAGAGGATCTGACAACATCCCATAAAGGGTCATGTTCAGATGACCTTTCTACCACGTGTACTTCAGATCAAATACATTTTCTACACATTGCTACGTCAATTGATAACGCCATTTCGTCCCAGTAAACATATATACAATTTAGCTTGGTTGTGTTCTTTTGGCGAGATGACTACGTACACGAACATAATTCTGACAGCTATTCGCTGTCAAAATTTTGAATGCAGCAATTTGATGGTCATTTCCAAAGGTCACCTGGGCATGACCCCTTATGGGATTTTCTCAGATTCTCTTACCAAACGTAGTGATAATAAGGATCTGTATTTTAATCAAATTGCTTCGGCTTCATCATTTGAATGAAACGGAGGCGTTCCTAGGCCTACACGTTACGACACACGTCACACAGGGATTATTCGGACTTCGGTACCGCTTTATGTTGCTCGATTCGAACGATAAGAATGGGTCAATAAAACAATAAAGGACAGAAATGTATCCGTTACAGATGTGTAGAATATGTCTAATGCCAATGGTTAGGCCTGCAGCCCCCACCCCCACCCCGCCCCCACCTCCAAAAAAAGTAACACGTCTCTCCTGTACTGAGGACGTGAACAAAACTAATGCTAAAATTGCAAAAAGAGAGTTCGTGTAAATACTCTTAAAATTATAGAAATCTGTCCGTGATATTTCCCCTTTTTCATACAACTACTGTTTGGATCTAGGTCTCTAGTAGGAAGCTATGTTTACTTAGAAAAAAAAGTAGATTTAGAATATTTTCTTGCGCGAAGACCGATTTTAACATACCCATGTTCATGAGCAAATGAAACAGGATTTATTAAGTACAGTGTAGTTTCATAGATTAATAATTGAAATATTTATGAAAAACTTGCATTTAGCCCATGCTTAATTTTACTTTACTTATTATGATTTTTTATCCGGATCCAACTTCGCTAGCCAATGGTATTAAGACCGATACTATAACTAGAGAAGTTGATCCGGATACGGGTTTTATGTTTTTAAGGTAATTTAATACCTCCCCCTCAATCCCCACCCTCATTCACTATCCCCGTCACCCATCCCTTCAAATACTTACTAAAGACGGAGTTGTGGTTTATAAAATCCCCCCATAATACTGTAAAAATAGAATTGTTCGTGGTGAAGAGATTTTCGCTTATCTTCTTTTCATTATATCTCCACGAACATATTATTTTGTTTTACAAAGTCGATTAGCCAACGTCATCCTCGATACTCCAGGGTGAGGTCAGTAACCCCTGGAGCATCGAGAGTTAAACAACATGAACAGTGTGAAAGGGGTTTAGAAAAATACCGATACACAAAAAAGTATGTCGCCGGTATGGAAGGGGGGCTTCTCCAATCTATGACCTACTAGTCGTGTTTCATCTGTTGTCGGAATAAACCGTTAGGCGTATCAAATGTAAAAGTGAACGTTTTGCTTGCCGGGATGATGTTATCTTGGCATCCTCTGGTTTTATAAAGGCAGGTTTCAAAACTGTTAAGTTCGTCATAACTTAAAGATAAGAATAGACAGTTTTAAAGCCGAGACATTTTACATCTTATCATGCTGTACTTATCTGAAAGATGCTGGTCCATCGACTTTAAACAAATCCTTCGTGTTAAAATCGAAATGCTGCACCATTTTACAAAAAAATGGAAATCCATTGTCATATCAGTGATTTTTGTTCCTAATTAATTGATTTGAATCCAAGCAACAAAATATATTTGACCCCGCAGAACAGAATTTGGATACCTTGATCCGAGTTCGATAAAAGCTTGTATTTGGGCTAGTGTTGAAGTTTATCAGACACCAAAAATCGGGCTCGTGCGCACGTGACGTGTCTTACAAATAGCTGATTTAGTTATAAAGCAGTATTTCCTTCTTCTTTCCGATATCCGCTGATGATTTAGATAATTCTAAAATTTCATATCATGCTATTTAAAATGATAAAAGTTTTTGGGCGGATGCCAGTGTAGCGCTTTAAATGGACAGACCACTGTTATTGGTGCGCGTGCATTTCACGATGTGAAATACACATTCGATAGCCTTCTGACATTGGAGGAGCTAGATACGATGGTGGGGAAACATTCGTGCTCACCTTCAAATCACGCTCACCCTTTCACCTCTAAATTATCTGAATTAGATATAAAGATTGACAAGCAGAATACCTGACAATCTGTAAATTTTAATTAACAGGTGAGTAAACCAATCCCGGTCTTAGGAGCATCGTTAACGAAAGCCTTTTTATACAATTTCAAAACATTTCGACTGAATTTTGCAAAGATTCAAAGTTATTTTAAGGATTGGTTTTTATAGCAATCAAGTGGCTGTGATATCTGAAACTTTCACAAACGCTCACTGCACGCGCTGCACGTGCCTTTCAACACGACCTTGGTGCTGAGGTAAGCCTAAACAACATTCTGATCCCTCTCTAGACGTGACAGACGAACACCTTCCTTGATTGTCTGTGTTGTGTCCAAGTTTTAAATCAGCTCTTTGTTGCGACACATTTCATAAATATTTAAAAGTTTTTCGTATAAATTCAACATGTGTGTTTTGTAAACATATACACGTACATCATATAGGTTTACAAACAAAAATAAGAAGAGAACCCCAGATTCAAGTTTATTATCTTTCGTTGGGTTTCTTTAAGTATTCTGAATAGGAAATTTAAGTGAAAAATTATGCCTGTCCATACCCATTTCATGAAATACAACACAAATAAACAAATACCAATTCGATATCCAATAAAATGTATATATATATACACAGTATATACAATATACTGGTAATTGTTATAACCAGGTAAATGGTAGTTATAATACTGTATACAGGCAATATTACCTGAAGTTAAATTCACTTTTTTATGCCCCTGTTCACGTGAATCAACGTGAAGAAGTATTATATGTGTAGGAAGAGGGCTTCATATAAGTTTGAAAACTTGCGCCCAATCCTATTGTCTTAAATTTTACAATAAAATATTTTCAAATCAAATTCCATTGTGCAAAAATATGAGCTGGAGCGATATCTTACTGGAAGACTCCGAAGAGACTAACTACTCGGTAATCCTCGCACCTTTGCGAGCTGGAATGAGTACATTTGTTGTTTATTTCCGAATTGCATGCTGCTAATTGGCAAATAACCTACATGTTACCACATGAATCTGAAAATTAGTTACAGTTTATATCAATATCGAATAATTGAGTTTCAGATAATAGAGTTACAATATACGAGTTACAATTTAGAAAGCGTGATTTGGTTCATTTTACATGTATGTATTCCTATATTATTTTCAAAATGTCATTTGAGATTCGATTATATTTGTAAAAATAGCGCATGCTCTCTTGGCCCTATGATCGACCAACTCGAGTCCAATCGGAAAACAACTCGGTCCTTTTTGTCATATCGTCGGAGAATATGATGGTCCTTTTATCAGATGTGAAAAGCTTCTAAATTCAGTCTTCTGAAGAACAACAACAAAAAATAGTTTATCAGACGCTTTTACACCTTTTATCACTTTTCATCAATAAAGATATATTTGTATTTCATTGAGACGGGGTCGTAACCAATCGGAACTCCTTGGGCATTCTTCAAAGAATCATGCATGTCGGAAAGGCCCAAAATGTCCGAATGAATCGCAACTTCAATTTCACTCCTGACTTTCTGGTAAATTGCCTTTAATCTCCGAAATTTGGCGATTGAGAGCAACTTTACTTAGTCTCTTTTTTTGCATAGCCAATCAAAAATGGTGTTTTATCTCGGATTGACAAAACGCTTGATTCCACATGATCTTGAGAACCGAATTCAACGAAACAGAATTTCCTAATAAACACGTGTTTTATGTTTCATACAGAATGACATGTCTTAGATAATAAATTTGGTTAATTGACAAGAATGCCGAAGTTTGACTAGGGTCAGTGGAATCACCCTGGTCGATATTTTAATCAACTCCTATCCGATTATAAAAAGGCAGAGCTTTTTTCCACAACTGTCAGATAAAAGTTACTCAACACATTATTGTGGGCTTTCCTTATCTAACCTACAATATATAATATCACTAGAATAGTTTCAGACCTTGATGACGTCATCAGCATCAGAGCGTGCGGGTGTCGCACCTTCGATATCAGACGATACACAACAGGAATTTTGAAAAGATCAGAAGTTTCCGGAACTTGAGGAGTAAATTTAAACTATCTGGAGAAATCTTTTGGGTTTATCCGAGAGAGATTCTTTGACATGTTAGCCAGATTTAACATGACCTTGATGTATCAGCCTTCGCATCATAGTATCAGAACTGGAGAAAGATATCGGAAATAAATTCAATTTATTTGATTAGAGAGTACGTCACGCCCACAATCTGTGACGTCATAGGACATTATTCACGTATGGAATGTTTACTTTGATCACAGGCGTTTGACTCTCATATATATGTAAGTAATACTGTATCAGTATTGTAATGATATATGTAGAGAGAAAATGTCTATAGAGCCAAACGCCTGTGCTAAGATAGTGATTATTACAAAGTTTGTAATGGTACTTTTGATGCTTGCATGAAAGATCGCTCCGGGACCGTCCTCAATCACAGGGATCGGGGAATTGGTTACAGTTTATATAAATTTGATCCCACCAGAGTGTCCCATAGACCATTTTAGACGTTAAAGGGGTCTAGATAAAAAATGATAAAATTTGTATTATTCTACAAGTACTATGTACATATAGCTCTCATGTATTTGTACGAATTTTACCAATTTTTATCTATACTCCTAAAATGGTCTATGGACATTCCCGTGAGACCGAATTGATTTATATAAACTGTAATTATTTCTCGGGCTCTGTGTCCTTGACACAAAAGTTACAGCTTTTACTGTAATATCCACTTTTCTCTTTGCCATTGCAACATTGAAATAGAATGAACTTGGTGTACTTTGATGTACTTCAAAAGAAATCTGGTGATCGACTGGTTGATTGGTTCACCATAAAGTTGGGCGTCGCTCTTTCGTAATCTTCAAAAAGAAGATTCTTTAGATCCGATGCTTGTCAATTAGTTGTTAACTACCATCGGTTTTACTATATGATATAGTTCAGATATGAATATAACGACAGTGATAGTTTGTTTGTTTTGTTTGTTTGATTAATTAACGTCCTATTAACAGCTATGGTCATGTAAGGACGGCCTCCATGTATGCGTTGTGTTGCGTGTATGTTGTGCGAGGTGCGTACAACATACACGCAACACAACGCATACATGGGAGGCCGTCCTTACATGACCATAGCTAACCCCTGGAGTATCAAGGATTGTGTGGATATAAAGACATTGATAGTAACCCCTGGAGTATTGAGGATGGGATATATAAAACATCAGTGATAATTACCCCTTATGTATCAAGGATATAACGACAGTGATAATTACGCCTTGTGTATCAAGGATAGGGTTAGATATAACGACAGTGATAGTAATCCCTGGAGTATCGAGGATGGCGTTGATAAAACGACAGTGATAGTAACCCCTGGAGTATCAAGGATTGTGTGGATATAGAGACATTGATAGTAACCCCTGGAGTATCGAGGATGGTGTGGATATAACGACAGTGATAGTAACCCCTGGAGTATCAAGGATGGTGTGGATATAACGACAGTGATAGTAACCCCTGGAGTATCAAGGATTGTGTGGATATAATGACAGTGATAGTAACCCCTGGAGTATCGAGGATGGTGTGGATATAACGACAGTGATAGTAACCCCTGGAGTATCAAGGATTGTGTGGATATCAAGACATTGATAGGAACCCCTGGAGTATCGAGGATTGTGTGGATATAACGACAGTGATAGTAACCCCTGGAGTATCGAGGATGGTGTGGATATAACACAGTGATAGTAACCCCTGGAGTATCGAGGATGGGATAGATAAAACGACAGTGATAATTACCCCTTGCGTATCAAGGATGGGGTAGATATAACGACAGTGAAAGTAACCTCTGGAGTATTGAGGATGGGGTAGATGTAACGACAGTGATAGTAACCCTGGAGTATCAAGGATGCCTCAAGACCAGCAAGTCACACAGAGGCTTAGTTCCATTGACTGCTTCTGTAAACTTATTGCATGCCTTAAAACAATAAATATCACAATATAATTCACGTTGGAGACAATAGAAACTAAAGAAGTATGTCAGCAAGACCACCGTTCGTATTTTTACCGATTGAGTTCATTTGATCCAATCGTTACCACACGACGTTGGTATCATCACGGTTTATCTCCTTTTACCAAAAGTCAAGTCATTCCATCATACGGACACAAACAATGAAATACAAATATTCGTAATTTACTTTACTCCCAATATTTCAATTTTAAGAACTTTGATTGCAAAAAGCAAATGAATTTGTCATCAGCCAAAGTCTATTTAAGCCATCTCCTAGATTTCGTTGATAGCTGGACTTAACGAAAGTGAAAACTCCCTTTTTAACCAATTTACACCTTTTACACCGGAAGTGGTCTGTCACCATGACGTCATTACTAATGTCGATTTTCGATAGTAATATGTCACGTGCCCTTGTGGGTGATCCCTTATCACAACTTGCAATTCCACCGACATATGCTCAGGAAACACACATGGCTATTGCATTGGCCTTGAAAATGAGGGGGGAGGGGGAGATTTAATTGAAATGTTCGTCCCTATTTCTGAAGAAAACCTTATGTGAAGACTATTATTGTACGTGGGTGAAATTTTCGTGATTTGAATTGAAAACGAGAAAATTTTAGATATTTTGGATTCGCAATCTGGCTTCAAGGGATTATCTCTCAACTTTAATAATTCGCGGACCAAAATTACGCGATCATAGCAACATCCACTGGAAGACTGTTAAGGCCAATTTTGATTGCCCTGATTTCCAGAATGGGCCTTATATTGATAGAAATTGATCTAATAATCAGAATAAGTATAATTCTTAGCAAATGGCCTAAAAGTAAACACCAAGGTACTGATTATCCTACGAAATCGCAAAAATTTTATCCCCAAAGACAATAAACGGCTATAACCGAAAATGATATCTCTTGTTTTGTTGTAGGTTCGCTTGTAAAAATATCCACACTGAATTCTTTTGTAAGTAACCATTTCATAAAGAGCAACCATCCATGCATTTGTAGTTTACAGATAGGGAGAACTCAACATCCTCGTTTTAATCTTATCACCAGAAAGGCTGAGTGTTAAAGGGAATTCATATCATCAATAAAAAACACTGGTTAACACCCACAGACCAAATCACGGAAGGGTCTGTCTCAGTAATACTAGAGGTTAATCTTCAAGATTGACAGTTGTAGACTATATACCGTTTCACGGATTGATTTTCGTGAATGTCCCAGTACCACAGGCACAGTTTCCTTACAAAGCCATCGTGTTTTGTCAAAGTTCACAGAATCGGGCATATTTAAGGCTTTTCAAACGCCGTCTTTAGACTGGCTCCACACCAGACCCTATAGCTGTTGGATAAGAATTTTCTAAGCTGATTTTTAATTGCTAAATTATGTGCACCTAATTTGAAACATTAGATCAACAATACAATATTAAGTGAACATTTTTGATTAATGTGGAGGACTAGTAGCCATTCAATCGATCATGCATGTATGTTCACTTTCTTTAATGAAAGAATTCGATCTAGATTTGCAACCATCTACCGTCTATGTTTTCAAAAATACCGGATATTACCACTCAGTTTCTCAGTATGTACTTATTTACATTGCGCCAAAACAGACCATGGTAACTACTATCTATTTACTATTAGGCCTATAACAACCTCCTACACCACATTACGTGTGTCAACAGTGTATAGACGCACCGAATGAATTAGCTAACTGGTATGACCGAATTTGACTCGGTTCATGGAAAAAATTGTTCCGCCCGGAAAAGAATTAACTTTTTAGTGGTAGCTCGGGGATTTCAATGTTGAATAGTAACTGAAAATCTTCCAAACTGGAAAGACTTGATGTTGGCTATACAACCTACGGGCAATCAAATCACTGTACCAATACGCGGGAAACCAGAGGGACACCTCAAGGTACCCTCATTGATCAGTATCTAATACATCAGACTTTATTGGGCATATTGTCTTCCGGGGTTTTATTCCCTTTGGGATATAGTGACGCATCACCTTGTAAGCTTAGGGAAGTGTCCCCCATTAACTCTCGAACAAAACTGTCCAATACCGGAAATTCAAAGGGACGTTAACCAAAGGTTCCTTGAGAGTTCTATTGAGGTGTTTTGAAGGTAATGAGAATGATGTATTGGACGTGCATTTAAAGATCTTTTTCTCTGTGTGTTATAAATAAACATGCAACCTTTGGTGTTGAAAAAACGTAGTTAAGACACATTCTGCTCACATGGATTAATGGACGACTTATTCTAAAAAGAAATGCATAATCAGTGAATATACTTGCATTGTCAAAGCCAGATGTTCTAAACTTAGAATCTGAATTGGTCCATGTACAGAAAGCTGTGTAGAAACAGAGTTCGTTTTGAGAAAATTTAGGCACAGCCAAACAATAGACTATTTAGATGGATACTGTTATGCAATGTTCTAAGTAATTCTAAAGAACTGAGAAAAAAAGATTAAACGGAATTTTTCCTAAGTAAAATAAATCATACATTCGACCGTTAAATTTAAAAGTTGACGGAAGTACTATTTCTGAAAAAGTAGAAGTTGCTAATGCTTTAATGATTTTTTTCTGTAATATTGGATATGTAACTGGTAAAGCCTTTGATGATAGTTTATCCAACAGTAGATAATTTTTTTACAGACAGTCCTTATTTTATACCAAATATTACACCAGATTTTGTTCTGGGTGTAAATCAAGAAAATGGCTGATGGTAAGGCTACTGGAGTTGATGGTATTTCAGTTGAAACTACTTAAAATAGCCGGTGACTCTATTGTGTCACCATTGACCTTTTTGTTTAACCATGTACATTTCTAATGGAACTTTTCCTTCTGAATGGAAGAAGGCCAAGGTTACTCCTATTTTTAAAGCTGGTGAATCCAACTTGGTCAATAACTACAGACCTTTTCTGCGGTATCAGGTTTCTTTGAGTCTTATCTGACAGACAAATCACAAGCACTAAGCTACAAGGATGTCATGTCTATTTTAAACCTATAGATATTGGAGTACCACAGGGTTCAATACTTGGGCCACTGCTGTTTATTTTGAATATAAATGGTTAACCTAACATTCTACTGTAATTATGTATGCCGATGATACCTCACAAAGTGTGAGAAATAGGTCAGTAGAACTTTTAGAGGCACAAATGAAAGATGATTTACATTGTACAATCAAGTGGATGAGAGAAAACAAACTCAGTCTGAATTTGAACAAAACTCCGTGCATGACGATTGGATCAGCACAGAGGTTATCCAAATGCCGAGAGTTGAACTTAAATATAAATGATTTTCATATTGAATCTGTACATTGCACAAAACTCCTTGGAGTTTTTGTTGACCGTTTTCTTTCATTGAAAGACCATATTGACCATGTATGTAAGAAAGTCTCAAAAAAGATCGGCGTTCTGAAAAGGCTAAGGCCATTTATGTCAAATGATGTTCTGAAAAAAGTTTACCAATGTATAGTTTTTCCACAATTTATATATTGCTCAGTTGTTTGGAGTGAGGCCAGTAACAAATCTTATATTCATAAATTTTGCAAACTGCAAAAAAGAGCAGCAAGAGTTTTACTATATGTTAGAGATATTTTAACACCATCCAAAGTACTTTTTACTCAGTTGAAGTGGCTGCCAATAGAAAACTATTTTATTTTTAGGAAAGCTGTTCTTGCGTACAAAATTTTACATGGGGATACTCCTATTGTCTTCAGTAACATGTTTACCTACATTAGGGATGTTAGTATGAGAAATACCAGATCTTCAATTTTAAATAAGTTTTATATTCCTAATGCTAGACCAAGTTATTTTAAGCGTTCATTTGTTTACACTTGTTCCAATTTACTAAATGGATTGAACAATGATATTAGAAATGCCCCCAGTGTTGCTTTTTTAAACAAAAATATTTAAAGGATGTGTTTTCACAATTTTAGTTTATACTTTCTACCAATATTTTAGAAAGCAACCATATTTACATGTTGATATGATTGTATATGTCTTTTAAATTAAGGTATTGCCTGTATTAAACTGTTGTCTGTGATAACTGTATATATTGATGCAGGGCCATATTGTAAATTAGACTTGTCTAAATATGTAACCCTGGTTAAATAGAAGATTTTATTATTATTTATTATTATTATTTAGAGATATCACCTGGCTTAGTACGACCGGGTAGGGTGTTTATATTTATCGCATACACACATTACACCTATTTATTTCATGTTCTCTGATTAATTGCTATAAATTCTGTGAAACTATATTTTATATGAAATGAAGTACTGATTACGCATGCGCCAAATGCAAATAATTTTTTATTATATTATTTTTGGTGTGCTATATATATATATAAACTATTAAACACGTAATGCTTTTGAAATACAGATGTAATGGAAATTGTGTATGCTCTTATGGTGAAGCATATCGATAAAACGAAATTATATTTTTTGAAACGAAATCTTATTTCGATAAAACAAAATAATATTTGAATTCGTTCACACGAAATATTATAACAAAATATTATTTCGATAAAACGAAATAACATTTCGTTAAAACGCAATAATATTTTGACATAACGAAATAATATTTCATTCAAACGAAATATTATTTCATTAAAACAAAAGATTATTTCGATAAAGCGAAATGGTGTTTCGTTAAAACGAAATAGTATTTCGATCAAAATGAGTAAAATAAGTTTGTGGAATGTCAGTCAGTGGGCTCCGTAGTTAAATATGTATATATTTACTACAAGTATATTCTAAAATGATATTTTATCTGCCATTACATGTACGAAAGGCTGTTTAATTATTATACTTTGTACTCAGTATGAATTATTTGTGTAATAAAAGAGATTCTTTAGTATCTATTTAAACAATAGAAGGTTCATGCATGCATGAACTGCGCTTGCAAATAATCCAACTGGAAAAGTTCAAGGCGGGAAACTGTGTAACATGTCATTTTATCAAAATTACGCTGGAATGTGTGGCGTCAGGTTTCTTTACGTTACAGTATTAATAGTGGTAAGTTCCATTTTAGTATCAATGTCTGTTAAAAAGCTCATTTAAAAATCATCAACTTACATAGAAAATATCAGAGGTTACAAAATTCCACCTTGAAACAAACCGTTCTTACAATAGAAGAATTCTGATCGGAAGCATTTTACCTTCTGCACCATCTTTTATGATCTTTAACCATAAATTATGTCTATTAACAAAATCAAATGTTCTCCTGTAATCAATAAAACAACAGTATAACCTTTTTATGTTCTTAAGAGTTTTACTTATTAATGATTTTAACGAATGTTTGTTTGTTAGTTTGATTTAATTAACGTCCTATTAACAGCCATGGTTATGCAAGGACGGCCTCCCATGTATGCGTTGTGTTGTGTGTTTGTTGTGGGAGGTGTGTGTTTTGGGAGACTGCGGTATATTCATGTTGTGTCTTCTTGTATAGTGGAACCGTTGCCCTTTCTATAGTGCTATATCACATAAGCATGCCACCGAAGACACCAAGCAACACACCCCACCCGGTGGGTGTATGGAAATAACTGAATATATGTAATTATAATAAAAGTAAAACCTTAGGTATATATAAGTACATGTATGTGTGTGTGTGTGTGTGTGTGTGTGTGCATGAAGGTGTGTAAAAGAATGAATGTGAATGTTATGTAAAATTGGTGTAAATGAAATACTTTTGTTATTCTCACTATTATGTTAAATTGTTCTCTATCTTTATGTGTATTGCCTGCAAATTGAAAAAAAAAGATTTCTTGCATAATTTATCAAATTAATTTCATGATCATGTAGGAAATTGGTTACAGTTTCATTCTTTTGTGGATCAATGGAAGATAAATCTTGGAAATATCTAAAGAAGATTTGGTCGATATTTCGTCTATGTGACATATTCTAGGTTTCATATCACAGAGTTATCTACCCTTGTGGTAAGGTATTGATTGTGACATCATGTATTTGCGAGCGTAATGACCTGGTTTTCGGAGAACACGACATGAGTTGCGCACACAAAATAATGACGTAACAATCGATAACTGCCCGCAAGGGAGTTAACTCTGTAATATGCAAAGACGGAATGACGTCACCTCCCTTTTGGATTTTTTTTATGAAATTCCTTCGGGTTATGTTTTCTTATATAATAAAATTGCTTTGTTGCGCTTAAAGGGACAATTCATTCTATGAGAACATTCAAATCTGTTTATATATCGGAAAAACCACAGTTCTAATGGAAATTAGATCAGTCAGTTTTACTGTGATATGTCAGAAAACCCCATGGTGGTAAAAATGCGTATGAAGTGAAATGTTCAAACTCACTCGCTGTCCGCCATTACACATTGTGGTCGAATATCTTGTATGCCGAACCCAGTCCCTTGCTCGTAGAGTAATGCTACTTTTGTCTAGAACTACTCAAATTACTCTGACAGAAGTGTATTTACCTTAATAGGTGAATTGTCTTGCCTAAAAAATCATTATATCACCTCCACAGTGGTTATGTAGTTAATTTGTTTAACGTGCGTGACTTTGGCTCGGATATGGGTACAGTGTACATATTGTACCTGCTTAATCGTATTGATCAGCGATTTGTAATTTCAAGGGTATCAATTAAAATACTAAACAATGACGTGGAATTTGTCAATATCTTATGTTATATGTTTCATAAGAAATGTATTGTTCCATTTATGCCATATTTTGCCTCATGGTTATGTAAAAGAATTAGCCTGAGTTAATTGTCTCTTTATTATTCCCGTTCTAACTTACATTCAAACAAATTGTATATACGTTTATATGTTTTCTTTCTTTAGAGTGCTTTATGATTTTTTTTCGATTTAAAATAATAAACAAAGCTGTCTGTAGTCAACATATAGCTTTTTAACATCTTTCGTTGAAGGTTCATATTCCATTTTTTCCTTCTTATTACAATTATCTGTACATTTATAGGTTACAACTGTAAATAGTAAAAATAGATCGTTCATTTTATAGTAAAATGTTCAACACATTTATCAATATCTTCTTGTTCATTTACAGAACCTGAGCATGCGTCCAGTAGTGCGTCACTGTTATGTTTTTATGTTTTATGTTTTTCGTTAACGATTCTTATTTATAGATTTCACTTATAACATCATCATGAATATAATAACTTGGACAGGCCGTTTTACTATTGAAATCATGAAAGATAATAAGATTTTCCGATATCTTAATATGTATATACAATTCTAAACAGCTTTAACATTTAAGTCGTTTTTACATTTTGTTGTAGAATAAACTACTGATTGGAGGAAGTTTGTTTGTTTGTTTGATTAATTAACGTCCTATTAACAGCCATGGTCATGTAAGGACGGCCTCCCATGTATGTGGTGTGTTGCGTGTGATTGGAGGAAAATAGGAGGCCAGAATATAAGTATCAACAGCAACATTTGAAACAATTCTGAATAGCTTAATAAAACAATATTGTCGTTAATATTGTCCCCAGTTATACTACGTAGTACTAACAAGTGTGATCTAATAAAAATAACCATACCCTTACCTTTACCGCGTTGTCTTGGAAAATCATATCTTTTCCATTCCTAAACATCTTCCTCTTTCATCCGACAACAAATAACATCATATTTACAAATTCTATTGATATCTATTTAAAAATCTTGTAATTACAATTTTTCCGGTATACTTCTACAATTATTTAAATAACATTATACAGTGTATCTCAACCTACAGAAATTAAAACCGCATCCCGATGCCATGTGTCGCCAATACAGAAAATTTCAAATCTCGTCATGCTGATAACGAGAATCAAAACATGGCTGCCTACATAGAGGCCCGAGACTTTCTCAAAGTCCAACGGTTCTGCAATGTATTGGAATTTATATGTTTACACACGTGTTACATGTATCCTTAATAGAGCTTCGCTCTACGTGGCCTACGGTCGCACAAAGAGCTGCGCAGATATATGTTAGTTAGCTATACTATACTTACTGATCATCACCATATATTTTGATAATAATCTCCAATAAGTTAACATGCTTTCCGATCTTCGGGTTTCTAGAGTGCCAGAGGGCCGATTGGGCCGATCTTCGGGTTGTCTCAGAGTGCCAGAGTGGGCCGATTGGGGCCGATCTCAAAAATACTTACCAGACCCCATTTTGCTTTATGATTTTGATATTTGCGTATATATGACTGAATTAACGTAAATGACCGTAAAATAAATATCATCCGAAATTTCAACCGAGCGTCATTTTATGAACGTCAAATATGAAGCGTAGCATGACGTCATTTACAAAGGATAGACGTCATCTTGATCCAGACATTTCCACCCTTTTTTAGGCCTATTATCATTTGTTTTCATTCAGTTTCATGCGCATTTACACCGAATAGAGGAAGAACAATTTTATTAATGTTATATCACTATATTTCTTATCAATACACTTTGCTGCTCATTTATTCTTGTATTTGAATGCATAGTGTTATATTTTATTCTCCTCGTCATCTCTCAGTCAATAAAAACGACATAGGAGAACATGTTTACAGGATGACCGGTGGTCGTACCGAAACATTGCTGTCTAGTCAAAAAGCTATTCTCCAGTCTTTATTGTGGTCACAGTACCACTACTAACTAATTCGTGCGGGACGCTTAACACACATATTCTATTTGTACATGTATTATATGGGATTCCATAGTCGTTAAGGCTGGCATACATTCCTATATAAACCAGTCGGGACAATATTTCGTGTAAATAAATATAAACACCTCACGTTTGATAGAACTTTATTACATTACTTGCACTGCATGTCCATCGTCATTTTTGTACATAATTATGTTTTATGAAGCTTGAGTTTAATATATACTACAATTGTATATATCAAGTAAGAAAATCGCAAGTTTAATTGACTGTCCACAGAATATGATATCTGACTACAGACCAAAGAGATTTTTGACATATAAATGTGTGAAATACATACCTCAACGGTACCTCTGGCGTCCATTATTAGTATCACACTGTCAAGTAGGAGTTCAAGTGTGCTGCAAGTGTACCATTTAGTTTTTGCTGGAAACTCCTGGCGTTTCATCATACTACTTCATTCCTTGTATCATCTTGGGGTGTAAACACATATTACATATAAGGGGAGTTTAGTTTAGCCAAGTCGTAAAACTGACCGAGGGTGAGTGTGTCGGGCATGTCAGTTGAGATAGTCTATATAAAATGGACAAGAGATTCCACTAATAGCAAAAGACATAGCATGAATAAAAACTATGGATGCAAATGGATCCTAATCAACAACTATATTAATGACCCGTAAATCATATTGCAACAGAATATACTGTCCAACAGCATTTTCGTAACGGTACATAAACTTTCTAAACAAAATAATCGATCGGTCGAGGCTACAACGGGGGCTTTGCCTCAGGGGTTCGCGATAAGGAGCACTTGTTCTGAAGTCTGTCTTGTCCAGAAAGTTAGGTCGAGGATCAGAATGTCAAAAGACACTGCAAAGAGTGGGTCCAAGAGATGCGAGTGAAACTGCATATAAAATCGTACATATAGCTATGGTTATCCCCCCATCGTCGGTTATTCCCCCTTCTCCCCCCCCCCTATCGTCGGTTTATCCACGTTAATCAGCCTACAGAGCGTATAAGTATAGACACTGGAGGTTTCCAATGGTACTATCCCCTACAAACATATATCACTACAGTATTATGGTCACTGCATATATATATATACATAATTACAATATACATAATATACGGAATATTTCCACTGCCAATATCTAAAGTAAAATATATCCGTTAAAAACAGCACAGAAACTAGTGACCGCCTTTCCAATATCATCCGTCGTTAGCCAGAAAAAAGGGGGAAAGAGATAAGGAAAGGGGGGGGGGGGGGAAAAAATTATATATATAAAAAAGAATAAATATATGCGATAAACATAATATACAATGTATACTTATTGCAACAAAGCAGGCAGCTCCCGTCTCATGAAAAGAGGGCCTATTTGCAGACCGTCGTGCTAATACTTAGGTAGTTGGTATCATTCCGAAGATTTCAAGCATAATTCATCTACTAAAATTAAAATATAAGAATCGGCATAATGTTCCAACCTTTAGTGGCACAAGAGAGAAAACAAAACAAGTGGGAAAAAGTGATCACTGAAAAATCCTTACTGAATAATGATCAGCGCGCGAACTTAATGTACATTAATAAGTATAGACATAGACCCTAACATCTAGATTCTTAATTTATCCCATATGTTTTAGTGACCACTTGTTGATTTATCAAGTCTTGCTGAATATTAAACCAGATAAACCAGATTGTCCGCAGACAAGTTAGAACACGTTTTGTGGTCTGAGGCCTGTGAGCACCAAGTGATGTGTTCCGGAGAATAAGTTAAAGTTTATATCAACTTGGACCCACCCGAGTGTCCATAGACCATTTCTAGAGGTCTTAGGGTTCTAAGATTAAAACAGTGAAGTTCATTATTCTATCTGTACACGAGAAAGGAGAAAAACTCCCCGAGACCAAAACATCACCACACCAAGTTTTAGAAACAGAGACCTGGCACGATTTTTTTAACCAACAGTTTACAATATATATATATATTATAGATACTATAATAATATATATGTATACTGTTAAAAAAATCGTGCCAGGTCCGTGTGGTTTTAGCGGTTTAAATAGTCATTTTTCGAGGTGGGTATTATTACAATTTCAATTTAATTCAATTTTATTAACACTTTTACTATTACACATGTAATTCTATAGCTATACTAATAACACTACCACATGACACAATATACATACAATAAGTGCCAAAATGGTACAACGACAAGTTGGAAAGAGAGTGATAATTTTCCATTCAATATATAATCATCCTTCACGGAGACAAAATATAAAGTGCGTCACTAAGATGACACAATCCTTGTGCTATACCAGGTTCCGATCACTTACGATCTCTACACCCCGGACCCTTTTCATGGTAATAATTGGATGCAGCTCATCGGGAAAAGAGCTGGAACCAAAGCCCAGGCAAGTTCCTTTGAAGTGACAACAGAGAGAGGCGACGCCAAACATCATCTACGTCCACACAGCCACCACATTTAGTGTGAGACACCCTTATAACCCTACGGCCGCAAAGGCCTAAGGCCAGTAAGTCCGTAGGCCGGTAGTCCGGAAAGGCCTCGGTTATCACCTCAAGAGTCCGATATTATTAAATATTGCAAGTTAGGAGAGTTTGTTATAATTAACGGTATATTGACGAAAACATTTTTCGCACTGATGATCTACAAATTACTATGGAACAGCAAGTTGTCATTTCTTCGATGAGCAATGCCTAGGTAGCAACTGAAAACTGTAATAAATCGTTTGTGATTCATTTCAAGTACTATTCCATATAAATCCCAATTGTATTACCTGTTTATCCGTAACTAACGGGCCATCGGACTATTGTCCTTCTACTAACGGTTTCCTTAGGACTGAATGGGCCTTCGACTGACGGGACCATCGTACTATTGGGCCGTAGGGAAAATAAGGCGGTCACCCCACAGTTACGCGATTACATGGCTCGTTGCAGTGGATCGATCCCTCTGGAGTATCGAGGATGACATGACACAGAAGTCCCAAAAATCGGGGGTTTGGAATCAGCTTGCGTAAACACCTATACATGTATTTCCTGAAATTACCAATCGAAAATTATTCTTATTAATAGAATATACAGCAATCAGTCTGAATTTTTTGCTACTGAAATGGGAAATGAAACCATGAAAATTTTAAAATTTGTCCATGCATGAAATAGTATTAAAAAAGGACGTGGTCCGAATCTTTTGGTCACGGTCGCCCAGTATGCATCGACTCTATCTAAGTGCGCTAACAGAGTGAGAGGACATGCAACGTATTGAACAATGCGGTACATCGGTACAATGAGTCAATATAGATGTGCGAGGATTTTGGCCTCAGGTACTTTTTTCGTGGTCATTTGCAAACAAGGTCATTGGAATCTGGCAAAGAATTCGGGTGAAAAACCCATAAATACACACGTTCGATTTCACTTCCATCAGCGATATCGCGCCTCAAATTCTTAGAAGTGATTCACTCTCGGGACGAGTCTATTTACGTCGCGTCGATCAATTTTTGGACGTCCATCAATTATTACGCTCATTCTTCTGGCAGAATTCAAAAATTTCGAAAAGGGTTAAATATTTAAAACACGATTTTTTTATACAAACCGTCTAGTATGTGTGTTCTGGTTTTGTTTCATGATTTTGGAACAAAATCTCACCTTTTGCCGATTTATTCAAAGTATGTACTCACATCTGGCAACGTACTGAGTCTGAATCAGAATAGGTGAAAAAACACGAGAAAAAAACCAACAACATGTTTTATCATCAACGTCTTTGTACTCAGTATGAATTAAATGTCGACACGAAATCTACATTTTGTAATAATACTGTGGCGTTTGTGGTATAGCAAGTGTGTTGTAGATATACATTTCCACAGGAAAGTCCACATGCTTTATAAAATAAAAAGACTTTTTGATATAAACCGTTTATTATCATCGCGAGATACAAAAATTCAGGATATTCCTATATCAATTCAAATTTTTGCAAAAAAAAATAGTAAAAAACGTTAAATGATTGTACGATTGACAGTAATAGTTCATGGTCGCAAATCTATGCATTTTAGAATATGTTGAAAATAAAAAGACGCTAAATAAAGCATTCGCAGAAATAAAATAATTTTTATTGTTTTTAAATGGAATTGTTTCTGTAAGACATTAATATTTTTTATATTCTTCTGTACAAAACTCTAAACAATAGAAATGAATATAACATATGGAATAGAAATAAATTGAATTATATTATTGATATGTCTTTTAATCCATGTTTTGATTTCATCTAGGGGTAAGATTCAAGCGTTCTGCCGCCTGTCGCTTCAGTGTTTGTTTATCAACCTTTCCAGTAAAGACAGTAGGGAAACTGTCAAACCTGACGAAATATGTCGGGCTGGATCCCATGCCGTCACCAGTTTCCTCTGTAGAGAAGTTCTCTTTACAATAACGCTCAACATCTGACGGAGACAGATCCACTCCATCAGTGGCAGTATAACAGACGCACACTTCCTCATAGAAACGTACATCCGGTACCGCCACTGTCGCCACAAGACTAATACCTTCCATCTTCTTCACCACGTCATCTACCACCCCAGGTAGGATTTTACGTCCCCCTCGGGATATGTTCTCTTTTACTCTTCCGCGCATAATTAGTTCGCCTGATTCGGTCATTTTGCCGATGTCTTCTATCCTGAACCAGCTGGGTCTGTCTTTGGTGTATGCCCTGTTTGTCATTTCCTCTTCGCCGAAGTATCCTGTCGTCAGAAAAGAACTCCTGATCTGCAACTCCCCTTCTTCACCAACCGGCACCACTTGCCCATTTTCACCAACTATCCTCACTTCTACGCCAGGTATTGGTTTTCCAACACATCCTGTTTCGAAATCCTCGCTATTTTCTACTAGATGGAACGCGATTCCCAAAACCTCTGTTGACCCATACGCAATGACCATCTTTTTACAGAATCTGCCAATAACTTTGGTACAATGCTTATCAATAACTTGACCACCTGTACTTATAGTTTCCAGCCGATATCCATCGTCTTCGATATTGTCTTGCTCTGCAAGCAGGTCATACAGACAATATGGCATGAACATAGCATCTGTGACTTTTTCTTCTGTTATGATTTTCCAGATAAGTTTTATGCCTTTTCCACTTGAACCAAGGTTAGAATCAGTGAAAACAGTAGTAAACCCTGAAACTGTTGGGAAAGCTTGTGTTCCACCGAGCCAACAGAACGGACGATCATTAAATGCTCTCTTTGACTCTGGAAGAAGTTCACAATAGGCTTCGACGCCTACAGTAAAATCAAAATGACAATGAACAACCATTTTGGGTTTGCCAGTACTACCGGACGTGGTAAATATGATAGCCTCGTCTTCAGGTTGTACTTCCGGTAGTTCTACGGAAGTATCGCGGGATGTTTGAATATCGTCGATAAAGACTGGGTCGGTGTAGACTGAACCTGGTTTTCTAAGAAAGATCAACTGACGTCCGTTTTTCAGATTTTGTATGGTCGGTAGAAAAATGTCGTGTTCACCAGGATCAACAAATACAACTTTGCATTTAGTTTTTTCTAAAACATCATTTGAATCGCTAGCGATTTTGACATCGACATTGAGATGAAGGACGACCGCTCCAGCCAAGAGAATGCCGAACTCTGCTACAATTCTGGCCAGAGTGTTAGGACCAAACAGGCCAATCTTGTCCTGTCGTTGTACTCCAGACGTAACGAGGTACTGCGCCACACATTGGCCCTTTTCATATAGGTCACCGAAGGTTATACTCCAGCGATCTCCGTGTTCGTTGCGGTAGATGAATGCCTCTGTATTTGGATACTTCTCTGCATTTCTCTTCATAGCATCGTTCAGTGTCATGTACGTGTTCGGTGTTGCTGGATTTATATGGAGATAGCTCAGCTTACTCATGGTGCCTACAAAGAATAAAGTCGTTATCTTAATGAAAGTCCGGAAAGTTAGAAAAGATAATATCGCAAAAATCTCTATTGACACCGCTGCCTCTTTGACTTTGAGTTAAGCGCTCGCTTCTATGTTACAATTGAATGTTGCCTGAAAAAGACTCACCATATACTTTACAAATAGTATTGTTTTTATTGTGTAGAGCGTTGGTTGGTGTCTTTGACGGCATACTTCAGTAGAATAGTACTATAAAATGGGCAAGGGTTCCACTATTGCAAAATGACGCAACACGAAATTAAGATTCTAAATCTAGTCGCCTTTTACGATCAAGCAATGGGAAAGCAGGCACAATTCTAACATCCTGCCTTCACTGAAGGCATTGCTTGAAAAAAAGTCATTACTAAAGTTGAAATAATTAACGATCCTGCTTTCAACATGGGGAAACAGCGGATGCTTAGTGGAAATATGATACCATTAACTGAATATGACTCAATTTATGCACGTGACCTAGCCAATATGACTCTAGGATGTAAGCATCTTAAGCAGGCCTTGTCAAGATACACATGCAGTACTAAACATCAATCTCTAGCTATAAAAGTGTTGGAAAATCCTTGGTTTAAGCAAAAATATTTAAGTTTTTAATGGTCATATAGAACAAATACTTAACTAGGTCACTGTTAACCTACTTTTAGAATTGTTCATCAGTTTTCTGAACTGAACTTCACAAACGCAATATTTACATGCAAAAACTGCAAAAAATAAATCATCTTAATTTATTTTATTCTAATATTTAATTAATTAGGCCTTTTACTATGAAAATGTGAAATTTCACCCTTTGACCTCTGACCTCTAAAATTACCATGAGCCCAAAAAAATCTGATATTCTGAATAGCATACGTATGCAGCTAATCCTAATGTATCTTCATGCAAAATTTTTGCTTACACTGAGAATGGCCTAAATGATACCCCTCCATTTAGTGTGGAATTCAGCCAAAGAGATGAATCCCGTACATAAAATATTTCAAGATGGTACTTCTTTAACAATTTTGTCGCTTGGAGTCTTCGGCGGTATGCTTCAGTGATATAGCACTTTAAAAGGGCAACAGTTCCACTATACAAGAAGACACAGCACGAATATACCGCAGTCTCCCAAAAAACGCACCTCGCACAAAATACACGCAACACACCGCATACATGGTAGGCCGTCCTTACATGACCATAGCTGTTAATAGGACGTTAATTAATCAAACAAACAAACAGACATTATTACCGATTGTGTGAGATGACCCTCTTCAAAATTAGCGATAAATGACCGGACTTGAAAACTTCGTTTAACCTGGACAGTGGCAAATGCTAACATTGTCGTCTATGGAAATGTATTTGATTCTGCAGTCTCTTATATACATCTGCTTTTAATTAATCAGGTCTGAGTTAAGCGGCAGTAGTGATATCCTCAGGTTATAGAGCACTAGTTAATGTATTCTAGGCCATACATATGTATTCAAAACTCGCATACAATTAACACGTTGGACATATTTGAGGACATCCTTTTGTGACCTTATTTGTTGATAATGTATACGGTTTTAGATGACGGAGTATAGGCCAAGAATGTTTTATATATCTGAGGAATAAGAAATACCCGATTATTTTTTTTTCGAAATTATAGTCAGATATCCAATTTCAGATTATCGCCTCGTCAGGCGCACTATACTATGTAATGAATGATCTGTGATATTGATAAAACAGCTTTAGTAATGAGAATTTATAATTAATACAAAAATACAACATAGAGTGTAAACTTTATTGGGTATGGGGTTCAAATTACAAAATCAGTTTCATTATCAGTTTCAATAACATATATAGTAAATTTTATAAGACTGAATTAAGTGAAAATTAACACAAAACCAGTTTCAATAACGTTCAGAGTAGACCACATGATGATTAAATTAGGAACTACTAAAATCACTGAAGTTTATCATTTCGTATTTAGACTACACTTACAAAATGTAACAGCACACATGACGGACTTAACTACAACACATAGGTTCGATTTAACCACAACAAGGTTGGATTTAACGATATGCAAATTTGATTTAACAACACGAGGATTTAATTTAACACGCAGATTTGATTTAACCACATCATGGTTTGATTGAACAATAAGCAGATTTGATTTAACAACACGCAGATTTTATTGAACAATAAGCAGATTTGATTTAACAACACGCAGATTTGATTGAACAATTAGCAGATTTGATTTAACAACACGCAGATTTGATTGAACAATAAGCAGATTTGATTTAACAACACGCAGATTTGATTGAACAATAAGCAGATTTGATTTAACAACACGCAGATTTTATTGAACAATAAGCAGATTTGATTTAACAACACGCAGATTTGATTGAACAATAAGCAGATTTGATTTAACAACACGCAGATTTGATTGAACAATTAGCAGATTTGATTTAACAACATGCAGATTTGATTGAACAATTAGCAGATTTGATTTAACAACACGCAGATTTGATTGAACAATAAGCAGATTTGATTGAACAATAAGCAGATTTGATTGAACAATTAGCAGATTTGACTTAACCACAACACGCAGAATGTTAAGTACAAAATATATATTAGCTTTACTATAAAGATTTAATTTCGATGTCAGAGTATATCTTAACTAAACCTGAATATATAAGAAACTTATCATTAAGTGAACTGAACAACAAGCATGACGAATAAAAAAGATATTCTAAACGCAAAAGTATACATGTACCTACCTGTATTACTACCCCTCGTATCTGATGTGTACGGTATAAGGTCAGTTTCCGCTCTGAGATATATCCCCTCTATCTACATTGTATTATATCACACTACATACGTCACCGTTGTATCATTAAAACACACACACGACTGTTCCAACCCACATAAGTGTTCCATATACGTACTTCAGTATAAAACATGCTTTATCATAATTACGGTCCTTCAGTCGCATAAGGTGTCGGACAAGAGGCATACTAGAATAATGTTTAATAAATATATTTGGGAACTTTTAATCTTTGTTGAGGTCAATTTCATGTTATAAAAGCCTTACTTAAGGCGAACGAATACAAAATTCGGTTATTGATTTCGGTCATTGTTCTAGATTCCACCAGGTTAATACAATGTATGACACAATATTAACCGTATCAATTGTCTATCATAATCTACGTATTGTGTAATGGTTTGCATGCATGATTCCCATTTGTATCTAGATGATACACAGAAAGAACCAATTTGCGACATGAATAAATATTGTGTACAGTTACCAAATACGACTGTGTCATCCGAAAAGCTGTATACAATCTGTTCCATACTTCAAATAGTGTTTTTTTTTTCTTATAAAGAGCTCTGACCATTTCTATTACACCATTCTTTTTAATCTGAAGACGATCTCTATTTGCGCAATGCTCCGCCTAGATGTCAAGAGGCGATTTCCGATGTATGAAATGAACTAGAAACCAGCATTTTAGACACCGTAAAATTATGCATTATTGCTTAAGCTGGCTCATTTCAAGAATGTGAAATTATATTCATATGTATACAAGGACATAGTCATTCAAAATCCCCCCCCGCCCAATGGGAAGATATCAAAGCTGAAGTAAAGTTTAATTGTGGAGACTTATGTGTATGGAAAAAAAACAATAAAAAGGAAGTTGAGCTAAAGAAAGATGGAGTATAATTCTGCAATTGTTGAATCAGGTATACAGCCTCTGACATTTATATTAGACTATATACACAAAAGATGGGTGGGGTTTTTCAATGTAGCATGTTACCATTTACCATGATATTTCAGCAATGTTTCCATGTAACGGAAAAAGTGCAAAAAATGAAAACCTAAAAAATAGGCAAAAGGTACTACTAGACCATAAGACCAATGTGTCTATGAAGTTTTCGTGGGAAATATCTCTTCTGGTTTTAGAGTTATTCTCCGGAAACCGAACCTGGTACAAAAATATGATATTTTCAGCAATGTTTCCATGGTTACGGAAAAAAAATGCAAAAAATGAAAACCTAAAAATAGCAAAAGGTACAACTAGACCATAAGACCAATGTTTGTATGAAGTTTCGTGGAAATATCTCTACTGGTTTTAGAGTTATGCTCCGGAAACCATTCGGACGGACGGACGGACGGAACCCATTTGTATATCCCCCGCCAACTTCGTTGGGCGGGGGATAAAAACTCTCAAAGACACACTTATCACTGTAGATATCATCATTCACAAACGTGTACATCACAAAACCATTTCGAAATCTTTATCCTCAGTCGATTTTCGCAAGCAGACTCACGGAATGCAAAGCTAGTGTTTTAAAAAGATACAGGAGGACCGTTTAATTTGATACAAGTGTTTAATAAAAAATTGTGAGTTGAACTTGTTAAAACGAACTACCTCGTGTACAGTAATTATGGCGTTGTTAAAGACAACGTTGTTTAGAAAGATGATGGTAACACACTATATCAGTATAAACACATTTCACTCAACCCCCATTTAAAAAAAATCTAATCTTTTTCCCGAAGGATATGGTAAAAAGAACTTGAAAACGACGTCTAGGAGTGCTTCGCCGTTGAAGTACACGTAGTTGTCTCGTGCTGGTCGTTAGGGGCGCGCGCCGGGATTTCACGTAGTTAGACACACGCTATAATCAACTACAACTGTGTTTGTGTGTATTGGCAAGCCTAATTATTCTAATTCTGAAAAGTTACAAAAAAGCGAGATTTTTTCTGTCAAGAAAATGACGATTTTTTATCCTCAAAATGCATATACGCAGCGTGGTTTGCTTCTGAATGAGTCGACTCGCATAAAACTAAACCAAATAGCATAACAGTACAACATGTACATGTATATGTTTGTCATTATTGAACAGCTACATGTAGTATCCTTGGAAATGAAAAAAAGGAGGCAAGACAAAAGAAAATACACATCTTACAGCATATGAGGGTGATGATCAATCGGTTGGACTAACCACCAGCTAACACAGCAGATTTCCTTTTTTTTAAACTGAATTTTATCTATTCTACTTCAACACATACACCTACACAATATACAATATACATTTTTAACTAATGCATACAGTACACACTTATATACTGTATATACATACATACATAATTCATACATACATACATACATACATACATACATACATACATACATACATACATACATACATACATACATACATACATACATACATACATACATACATACATACATACATACATACATACATACATACATACATACATACATACATACATACATACATACATACATACATACATACATACATACATACATACATACATACATACATTACATACATACATAACATACATACACACACATACATACATGCCGCACACACACACACTAACACACACATACACACACACACACACATCACACACACACACACACACACACACACACACACACACACACACACACACACACACACACACACACACACACACACACACACACACACATACACTTTACATATATATACATACATTCAATACATACATACATACATACATGCATGCATACATACATAGTCCGTACATACACCCTCACATACACTCACCCTCACATACATACATACATACAAACATACATACATACATACATACATACATACATACAATACAAACATACATACATACATACATACATACATACATACATACATACATACCATACATTCATACATACATACATACATACATACATACATTTCATTACATATATACAATACATACATACAATACATACATACATACATACAAACATACATACATACATACATACATACATACAATACATACATACATACATACATACATACATACGTACATACATACATACATACATACATACATACATACATACATACATACATACAAATGCATATTACATATTGAGATAATTTGCATAGCTGATACCGTGTTTTATTCTCATTTTCTCATCACGGTGATTATTTTTCTTTCGATTTTTAATACTCTATATCACATATCAATGACAATGTTGTTATTACATATTTTCTAAAATTTACCCTGCCTGAAGCATGCTGTTTTATATAGTTACAGACCAAACATCTGACATAATATTATCTAATATGATATAATATTTAATTTGAGGTGTTTACGAGTTACGTCAAACTGAAATGTGTTAATTTATATTTCACAATGTACCTTTAGCATGCATGCCTGCTATAAAAACAAAGACGTCCCACTGCCCATAGTTGCATATTGCCAGGCTACAACATTGAAATAATATTACCAAAGTATAATTACAAATATTTTCCTTATAGAATGCATTGCCCCTGTTAACACAATACGTCAACTGAGCACCTATAAAGTGCAAGGGTTTTTTTTAAGCAGGCTACACATGTGACATACTTATTCAAATATAGCTTTACTTGGGTATTACAATCACAAATTTTGGAAAACAATCATCAATAGTTACTCAACTGTTTTCTGTTTAGAATTGCAAAAAAAGCCAGAAACTCATTTTTAAGTTGCTTCCTCAAGTTGTATTTTTTGTAATTTCTGTGTATTGGGCAAGTCATGATTATTGTGTTTTAATGTACAATTCTTGCATTTCCTATATTGACCTCTTTCATGATACATAAGAAAAAAAGTGATTAATATAAATCAAACTAAGTAACACTTTTATCCAAGATAGACCAAGAATAACAAATTATCTTCTTTTTCTAGTTGTTCCTAGAAAATAATAGATCCAGGTACACAACGTAATTCATTATTGGTACTCCATAAAATCCAAATATAAGTTTAGTATATAGCACATAACTGAAGATATAAATGTTGTATATATTCGTTTTCGACACTTGTGCAGACAAATGATCATTGTTCCTTCTGAGATTACCGATTTTTCAATTTATCTTTCTGTTCTGCTAAATATAAGTTAGGTGGATAAATTCTCCATTATGAAATACTTTAATCTTAAGACCATTGTTAAAATATTAAAAACAAATTTAAACCAGAATATTCTTTCCTTTGAAAATCTGTATTAGATAAAGGTTTCTCCCATTTCATTTCAACAATCGGGTCTATTATTCCCGTTAAGTTTCATGCTTACTGATTTGAGTTTTAAATTTTTATATTCGATTATTTTATTATATCGATCAATGATATTCAATTCAGAATCCACAAAAATATTAGATTTTTCCTCATTTAAGATATCTTCCTCGCGTAATATTCGTTTATATTTCATTGTATTGCAGACTTCAATCTTGATAACTCTGAAATGCAGTTTCTTTTATCTCTTAGTTTCCCATAAATATCTTGATCACTTTTGAAACTGTTTCTGTGTGGAATCCCATACATCACCTATCGTATGTATTCCACTGCTTGAAAAGGAGTTAAAGAAAAGTGGTTTTCTATTAAAGACAATCATATGATTGCCAAATAATTCTCGATTCAAAAGTTCCTGAATGTTTCTTGCATCATTAACTCTTAAAAGTGTTGACCATGCTGATAACAAGTTTTTGTAAAATTTAGAAATACGACTAAAGTTTAGCGAATTAGTGTCTGAGCATTTACACAGAAAGAAATTGCTTCCAAACTTACTGTCTAATGATTGCAGCCAGTACTGACCAATTGCATTCCATGAAGTAATGGGAGTTTTAATGATTTTATATAACAATTTTATTTGTTTACTCAATGTGAAAAAACCTAACATCCATAACATCCATGCCTCCAATACACTTTGGAGAACGCATCACCTTTCTAGGAACCATATCCTTCCCATTCCACAAAAAATTCCAAATTAGTGTGTTTAATTCCTTCAAATATTTATCAGGTATTCCACGAGCGTCTAATTTCGTGGCCAATCTTAGATATAATAAGTGAATTAATAATAACATTTTTACCGAAGATAAGACAGGTTTCTCGCTTTCCAAACGTGCATACAACTATTAATCTTATTTATTTTGTCTCTCCATATTGCGTCGTTATCTATTTCATGCCCATGGTGAATACCTAGTGTTTTGATGTTCGATCGTGTCCAATTGATTGCTGTAAATCTAGGTAGATTATTTTTCCATCTTCCAAGATATATTCCAGTAGTTTTTTGTAGATTTACTTTTGAGCCTGATGCTTTTTCATAATGTCCTAAAATTTTAAACGATTCCGTAATTGACTTTTCATCTCTAAGAAACAATTGCGTATCATCAGCAAACATGTTAATTTTTGTTTCAATTTGACCTGAAAGTTTTAAGCCCGTTTATACTATTGCTTTTGCGAATTGAACATGCCAAAGGTTCTGCTTGAATAATGTACAAAATTGGTGCGATTGGACAGCCCTGCCTTGCAGATCTTGAAATGCCAAAATTATTCGAGATAAAACCATTTGTCTTAATACATGTCTTCGCATCCACTAACAACATTTGTACCCAACCCCGTAAATTTATTCCAAAATTAAACCGCTCGAGACATTTGTCTATCCATCCCCATTCAACCCTATCGAAAGCTTTTTGTTGATCTAGAAAGATAACAGACCCCTCTTCATTCTCTAAATCAGTATATTCAAATACATCCTGTATTCAATCTATTCGCGTCGGCAATGTTTCTTCCAGGAACGAAACCTTTTTGATCCGGATGTATGATATCTGGAAGAACTTTCTTTATTCTGTTGGCCAATGTTTTTGCAATTATCTTATAGTCAACGTTTTAGCATCGTTAGTGGTCGCCAATTTTTAATATCTTCACGCTCGCCTTTTTTGTACAATAACGTTAGTATTCCTTTTGTTTGTGATGTTGATAACTTATTGGTATTACATATTTCATAAACTAGTTCAATAAATTCTTTTTTAATTATGTGCCAGTAAATCTGATAAAATTCTGAAACAATTCCATCTTCACCCGGGGATTTATTCTTTTTCATTTCACTGATACTGTACTCTTAAATATTTCATCTTCGCTCATCTCTTTATCCATACATGTTCTTTGATCATCTGAAATTTTGTTCTCTAGATTAACTAAAAGAATATCCGCAGCATCTCTGTCCCATCCTTCCGATGTAAAGAGTTGCTTATAAAATTTAATCTGTTCTCTTTGGATAGAATTTATGTCATTTTTTATAATCTCCTTCTGCGGTTTTAATTTTATGCCAAAGCTTTTCTTTAGCACGCTGTTTTTCTAGGTTAAAAAAATATTTTGTTGATCTTTCATGCTCTTCGAACTCCTGCACTCTCGCTCTTACTCTCAACCCTGTTGCTTTATTACTGTAATGCTCTCTCAGAATGTTAGTTAGCATGTTGATTTTTTCATTATCTGGGTTAGTCTTTGTTAATGCATCCAGTTCTTTTTCGATTTCATCAATGTACCTGTCGGTCTTATTCAGGCACTTTGCAACAGATATTGTTATTTCTTTTAATCTTAATTTTTGCTATGTCCCACCAGTCTTTCAAATTATCATATTTGTTCTTTTCTGTAACCCAATGAGTCCAAAAGGCTTGAAATGTATTTTTGAACATATCGTTTTTTTATTGTATTAACATTCATTTTCCACGTCCCTGGACCAATTGTCACCTTATCTGTATTGATTTTTAATGTAATCATATTATGGTCGCTATGAACACATGATGTAATATCTGTTTTGGCTATATCATTTTCAATGTCTTTGGTAACAAGGAACATGTCTATTCTTGATTTTGAAATTCCTCTTTTGAATTTGTATTCCGATTTTCTAGGGTTACGAAGTCTCCAAATATCCACAAGTTGAAATGAATCAATTAAAAATTTTAGACATGATGTTGTGGAGTCATCTGCATTTTTATGTGGGTATCTATCTATTTGATTGTTTAGCGTACAATTAAAATCACCAGCATATATATAACTATTATCAAATAGGTGATTGTTAATAATTTTTCTTATGAATTGGTATCGTTCAGAGTTATTATTAGGTGCATACAGGTTTACTATATTGCATATATTTCTTTCGTCATTTTTTAAAATACATGTTAATAACCTTCCATCTTTATCTCTGTTAAGTTCTTTCAAAAACAATTTAGTTTTCCCATTTGTTAGAATAGCGACGCCTCTTGAGGCAGAGGTACCATTATATTCCATAAACTATTGCCTCCCCCTAGATGTTTCCATTCTTTAGACCAAATGAATATATCTTTGTCAGTACAGTGGGTTTCCTGTAACAAAGTTACATCAATTTTTTTTTTGATTAACCAATAGAAAAAAGCATTTCTTTTTTCAACATTTCTTAGCCCGTTAATGTTAATTGATGCTATAGATATAGACATAAGTTAATATAAAGTGGTTAGAATTTATGAATATTGCTTAAAGGTCTATGTTTAGAAGCATTCAGTTGTTCTCTGGGGTACCATACTTTTGGATTTTATTGTGTTGTCGTTCAGTTGAAGGTGGTGTTGCCGAACTCATAAAGCGTTTTCTATTTTTTGGCGTGCCCAGCATTGGTCCTACAGTTGTTTGCATGAAGACTGATAATTTCTCTCTTAACTTGAACGCTCCTTGTTTATTTAAATGTACACCTGAGGTGTCAAAACCGTCATATAGATGATCATTAACAATTCCGTCGCTACGGAAAAGAAGCGGGATATCAATGTATTCTATATGGGATTTTGTTTTACACATCTTTTCAGTGAAACTATTGACACTTTCAGTTATCTCGTTCAGGAACGAAATTTTCTCGCTGTTTCCTTTTCGGGGTAGGATTCCACATTATTCCAATGGGAACATCTGGGAATTGATTTTCAATTTCATTTATTGCTGAAGTTAGGTCAACAATGATTTGGTCAGAGTCGCCTTGGTTTCTTGACACGTCATTGGTACCCAGACAAACTGTGACATTTTTTATGTCAGTGTCTTCAGGTATGCAGGAGAGCGATTCCTCAATTGAATGGCTGATTTCCGCCAGTGATGCACCAGACACCGAGGCGTTTAATAATATTTCTCGAGTTGAACTGGATGCGTTTCGCGTTAGACGCGCCGAGTAATAGAGATATCGGTTGATTTTGCTTTTTCTGTACGGAATCCCTATCTGAAGAATTAGGTATTACGTCATCAGTTTTGTCATCTTCTTTTTTACGACCTTCTCTGATTTCTTCCGCGTAATCACCGTATTGGTCCGAATCCCGTTGTCTACATTCAGATTGAATGTGACCGGTCATGTTACAGTAATTACAGACAGGCGTTTTCTTTTTGTGGACAGTTCCGAGCAAGATGGTCAGTATTTTCACAAATAAAACATTTTCTTTGCTCACGCACTGGTTTGTTTGGACATTTAAATGATGGGTGGTCCTTTAAGTTGCAATGATAACATGGAGTTCTATTGTTATTTGCAAATATTCTTATATCAAAACAACGCCCAATTGAAGCTCGCAACGGGAGGGTAGGGACACATCCTATAATGTTCAAATACCTTGTGCCGTTTTCAATGTTAGTATCACGAATTTTACCTCTGCGTATACTACCTGATACGACTTGGCCGTATCTAGCCATATAAGAAGCGATAGCATCGTCGCCTAGTTCGTATGGTGCATCTTTGATTGTAACATTTGTCACAGTTTTTTCGACTTCAAAAATTTTCACCGTTTGATTTTTTTATTTCCGCTCCATTGAGTAGTAGCGCACGTTTTGTATCATCGTTTTGACAAGTAATCACAACTCTGTTCTCTGTTATTTGGACCGCTTTCACTTGATCTGTGATTCTCAGTTTTTCTAAGCCATTTAACACATCTTCATGCGATACACCCTTTAGAAACTTGTGATAAAAGTGCACTGATAGTTCTCTCTGGAGTGACATGACTATAATGATTATATAATATACATACACACTCGTCTTGGCAGTCAGTATCGAGGTCAGTGCACTATCGATATCAATCAGTAACGTTGACGGTTGGATGAACACGACTCAACGCTACATGGCCGGCTATAGTGAATATAGATAATGAGGTGATACAATGTGAACATCTCGCTGGCTTTCTACACTAGAAATAATAGTTCGAAATGTATACAAAATCGATCAGGAACACATCAATATAAACCTCACCACTCCCTGAGTCTCCATCTGTCCTAAAAATGATCGAAATAGACCAAAAACACTGGAGCTCAAATCACTGATTACCTGTCTCATCAAGGGCAAAATCACTCCCTCTCGAAAATTCACTTTATCAGTCCATAAAGGAAAAAATGGCGTCGCCGTTTGTGAAGTTGTTTCGATCTGGTGAGATGACGGGCAGTACATGATTTCATAGACAAATGAGTCCAAATAAATTTTTGAGTATTGAAGCGATTATCTTAAGTAAATATGAAGTATACTGATTAATTTAAATAAATTTTTATTAATTGATGAGGAGGAATTTACCATTAAAAAAATATAATAAAATGCTTAGTCGTACTCACGATCATAATACCGCTTCGCGGTTTATGTATGATGAACACTAATTATTTGTTTATTATTCTCCATAAACATGATATATTAATCCAAAGTTTAATCCTTAATAAGATATCGTCACAAGCATATGTTCGATGAATATATCTTACAAACATACAAGCCTTTAAGATGGATACGACTTGTAAGTCCTTATGTACACTGTAAATTTGATTGTGTCATAAGAATTAAACGTTGCTCCATGAATAAATGAATTATATAATCAAATCTTACCGAAAAATGAACTTTATTTTACATGTAAACGTCGTTATATTGTACAATATGTACATGTGTTTAAAGACCTATTTTTGCGTTTCTTTCTCCTTTCTTTGACTTGTTTATAATACCCTTTATGACGGAAATGGCCCGCATAATGATATTTTTGGGGGAGATTTTTAACCGGATTGCATTGTACATATAAAAATGCATATTACAAACACATGTTTAAAGAACTCGGATAATTCGAATTCGGAAAACTCGAAGATCTCGGATAATACGAAGTAAATTTTTGGGTCCGAATGACAAAAATCATACATAAAATGTTCTTGTAACTCGAAAGGAATTTTTTTGGACAACGTGTTCGCCGAAAATGCCGATTTTTTCTCCATAAATCTGCTGTAGAACAGCATTTCAAAAATATATATACTCTTTATAATTTTGTATCAGATCCGTTCATCGTATTTTAATCATTACGCATGCTCTTTTTTAAAATTCGCAACAACACTTTCGTTGTTTATTATCATTTTTCGTATCAGAATTTTATTATATAGAGTCACATACATGTAATTATATATAATAAGTAGACCTTAGCACTTTTGCTTCGAAAACTGTAATAAACGTTTGTTTCATTTCGAAAAATGTTCGCACATTAATTCCAGTTATATTATCTGTTTTCGGACTATTGGGCCTTCGGACTAACGGGCCTTAGGACTAATGGGCCTTCGGATTATTGGGCCGTAGGGATATAAGGCGGTCACCGCATAGACGCAACACAACGCATACATGGGAGGCCGTCCTTACATGACCATAGCTAACCCCTGGAGTATCAAGGATTGTGTGGATATAAAGACATTGATAGTAACCCCTGGAGTATTGAGGATGGGGTATATAAAACATCAGTGATAATTACCCCTTGTGTATCAAGGATGGGGTAGATATAAACGACAGTGATAATTACCCCTTGTGTATCAAGGATGGCGTTGATAAAACGACAGTGATAGTAACCCCAGGAGTATCAAGGATTGTGTGGATATAAAGACATTGATAGTAACCCCTGGAGTATCGAGGATGGCGTTGATATAATGACAGTGATAGTAACCCCTGGAGTATCGAGGATGACGTTGATATAACGACAGTGATAGTAACCCCTGGAGTATCGAGGATGGCGTTGATATAACGACAGTGATAGTAACCCCTGGAGTATCAAGGATTGTGTGGATATAACGACATTGATAGGAACCCCTGGAGTATCGAGGATGACGTTGATATAATGACAGTGATAGTAACCCCTGGAGTATCTAGGATGACGTTGATATAACGACAGGGATAGTAACCCCTGGAGTATCAAGGATTGTGTGGATATAACGACATTGATAGGAACCCCTGGAGTATCGGGGATGGGCCGTTAATATAACGACAGTGATAGTAATCCCTGGAGTATCGAGGATTGTTTGGATATAACGACAGTGATAGTAACCCCTGTAGTATCGAGCATGTGGTAAATGTAACGACAGTGATAGTAACCCCTGGAGTATTAAGAATTGTGTGGATATAACGACATTGATACGAACCCCTGGAATATTAAGGATTGTGTGGATATAACGACAGTGATAGTAACCCCTGGAGTATCGAGGATGGGGTAGATATAACGACAGTGATAGTAACCCCTGGAGTATCGAGGATGGGGTAGATGTAACGACAGTGATAGTAACCCCTAGAGTATCAGGGATTGCAAGTCACACAGAGGCTTATAATGTAATTCACATTGGAGACAATAGAAACTAAGAAGTATGTCAGCAAGACCACGTTCGTATTTAACCGATTGAGTTAATTTGATCCAATCGTTACTACTCGACTTGGTATCATCGCGGTTTATCTCCTTTTACCAAAGTCAAGTCATTCAATCATACGGACACAAACAATGAAATACAAATATTCGTAATTTACTTTACTCCCAAATTTCTATTTAAAGAACTTTGATTGCAAAAAGCAAATGAATTTGTCATCAGCCGAAGTCTATTTTAGCCATCTCCTAGATTTCGTTGATAGCTGGACTTTACGACCGTGAAACTCCTTTTTAACTAATTTAGACTCCAGAATGATGAAATGTGTTTCATTTAAAGAAAGCTTAAAGTGAATAGTCGGGCAAAGAAAACCAGTCTAAATGCGTTCATTGGCCTTCCAAAAGTTCTCACATATTAATACGACGGTCAAGTTCTGCTTAGTTTCCCAGTTCTGACCATTAAAGTAAAGAAAAGTTGAAAGCATTGAAAGCGAGGCTGTGTGGAAATGTAACCACGGACATAGTGAGCCGGGAGGACGTTTTAGAATTCCCATACTTTAGATTAATTTCTTCGTACGCAGACAGATTTTGACGAGAGATTTTATTTTTCCATTTCATAAGAAATTATACTGGATACATTCACACCATCTTTACCGACTTTAGCCATCCTTGCCCGACTGTTCACTTTAAAGATACTCCACCGCTGGCAAATGGTAATTTTTCACTATTATAAACAGGAGCAGACGATTTAGTATTTTTCTTCAGTTACAAAAGTTACTTACTTTACACCTTTTCCCCCATTGAAAAACTTGAACTTCTAATTTTTTTTTAAAGTTAAAAAAATAAAAATAATTAATTGCATCCCGAAAAAAATTCCATGGCACTATATCCTATATGGAATGGAGTACTGAATGCGCATGCACCAAGGCAAAATAAATCATTTCATATTATTTTTTGTGTTAATTAGACATATATATACACGATTAAACACCAATTGCTGCTGAAAAGATGAACATCATTTATGCTCTGTCGGCGGTGGAGCATCTTTAATTATGGATATAGACAACCAAAGGTCACTGTAAAAGAATTTTGGAAAAAAGTCATTTTGACAGGATCCGGCTGTAATTTGTTCTCCCGCAAAACTTTCGATTGAGATCTTGAATATGTGTTTGCGCGCCTTACAAGCACCCGTCTGCCGTCACGAATTGTCAAATTCAAAATTCTTACTGAATCACATTACGCGAGTGTTGTACGTCACGTACTTTACACCGGAAGTGGTCTGTCACCGTGACGTCATTACTAATGTCGATTTTCGATAGTGATATGTCCCGTGCCCTCGTGGGTTATCCCTTATCACAACTGCCAATTCCACCGACATATTAGCCTGGTGCCCTGGCCTACCCAAAAAGCTCCGCATGGTATGCGGAGCAATATGGGTAGGCCTGGGCACCAGGTTACCGACAAATGCTCAGGTAACACACATGGCTATTGCTTTGACCTTAAGAATGAGGGGAGAAAAGATTTTATTGAGATGTTCGTCCATTTCTGAAGAAAACCTTATGTGAAGACTATTATGTATGTGGGTTGAAATTTTCGTGATTTGAATTGAAAACGAGAAAATTTTAGATATTTTTGGATTCGCAATCTGGCTTCAAGGGTTTATATCATTCAACTTCAATAATTCGCGGACCAAAATTACGCGATCATAGCAATATCTACTGGAAGACTGTTAAGGCCTATTTTTTTTTCTCAAAATTGCCCTAATTTTCAGAATGGGCCTAATATTCATAGAAATTGATCTAATAATAAGTTTAAGTCTAATAATGAGCAAAATGGTCTAAAAATAACCACAATTGTACTTACATCCTGCGAAATCGCAAAAATTTTATCCCCGAAACAATAACCGGCTATAATCGAAAGTAATAGTTCTTCTTTCTTGTATGTTTGTTTGTAAATTCCGCACTAAATTCTTTTGTAAGTAACCATTTCATAAAGAGCAACCATCCATGCATTTGTAGTTTTACAGATAGGGAGAACTCAACATCATCGTTTTATCTTATCATCAGAAAGGCTGAGTGTTAAAGGGAATTCATATCATCCATAAAAAAACACTGGTTAACACCCACAGACCAAATCACTGAAGGGTCTGTCTCAATACTACAGAGGTTAATCCAGTTTGACAGATGTTGACCTCTACCGTTCACGGTTGAATTTCGTATGGTCCATGTACCACAGGCACCGTTCTTACAAAGCCATCGTTTGTGTCAAAGAACCGAAGGCATATAGGCTTTCAATCGCGTCTTTAGACTGGCCACCAGACCCTAAGCTGTTGATAAGAATTTCTCAGCTGAATTTTAATGCTAAATTATGTGCCCCTAATTTGAAACTTAGATCAACAAAATCTAAGTGAACAATTTTGATAATGTATAGACTAGTAGCCATTCTATCGAGCATGATGTAGACACTTCTTTTGGAATAAAATCGATCTAGATTTGCAACTCTCCCGTCTATGTTTTAAAATACCGGTATTACCACTCAGTTCTCAGTTTTACTTATTTACCTGTAGATGGATCTCGCGTTGTTGTTTCTTTAGATATTCAACAAATTATACACGACAAAACGTGTTTTCCCAATTTCTAAGTGATGTCTTATAAATGGTGGCTAATTTCGGTCATGTCTTACTGTCGCATTGACAACTCCGCCATGCTACAGTTCGACAATGCGCCAAGCGAATAGCTATATAGTGCGACAATGGCGGGTACCAGCACGCTTGCGCCAACATCGTATTCGTTTTACTAAATAGATATTTTATAAATATACATGTACGACATTACACATAGCGTCCCCACTCAACCTTACGAAACAATTTCCAAAGAGGAAACTGTTGTCATCCCTTTTGGAATACTTCACTTGAAAATCTTTCTCAAGCCGCCATATTGTTTCCCACTTAAGTAACCAACAAACGAGATGCGCCAGGGGGACGTCGCGTTCCATTTAACAGAACGCCGAATTCGTACCGGAACAATTGGAACGTTCCAATAAATGGAACACGCTGCAATTATGTTTCAAATTTACGTTGACGTCCCGGTCCGACTGCGATTTCCGGAAATAGAATTAGGGACAGTAGTTACAAAAGTTATGTCGGCGGCGGTAATCCAATCGCCGGTAACCAGGACTCAGTGCGATTATTTCCGGTTATAAGTCTGTTTTGATAAAGTCATTGTACGGACAAATGACCAGAGATTTTATTTTGAAGATAATCAGCGATGATATTCCCTGCAGTATATATAACACGCCACATTTTGTTTGGGGCAGTTTGATTGTCTGCAATGCCTTCGTTCAAATTTACGGTCCGGGATAGCCGTCGGGTATTAGTGTTCCAAATGTGTTTCCGGATGATCATACCGCATACATCCGTTTACAATTGACTTACATAAGATTTGTAGTAAAAGTCACGCCCACACAAAGGTTGTTAAAATATAGTAGACCAATCTCAGCCCTGGAGGACAATTCGGCCAGACGTTATGGCCAGTCCCGTTTATGGTCAATTTGATCCACCGGTCGATAATATCACGTGAAATATGTGTAGATACATGTATACGTGGTGACTCTTTCTGATTGTAATATTGAATCAAATGACAATATTAAAGAAAACTGTAAAAAGAAAATATCAATTTGTCTTTATTTAGAGTTGGCTTTAGGGCATTGCATGCTGCAACTGCATCAACTCGGTACGACACGAGAAAGATAAAACTATCATAAACTCGTATAGACCTTGCATTTTTATGGTTTATTCTTTAAATGCAATTTTGGTTATTCCTTCATATCAGAACAACAAAGGGAGAGGCATTAGGGGTAAACTGGTGCAGCCTGGATATAGATTTAACATAGAAACCTCTTCTGCTGGAAGCTGAATTTTCATCTCGGTGAAAAGACAAAAAAAAAAATTAAAAGTCCTAAAGCAAATGAGATCTTGGTTGACAAATGTCATGTGTTTGTATTTTAATTTGTGTCCTCGAAAGGCACGGGCCGTATTTATTTGTGGCGAAAGCAACTCTCGTTTCTACTCCGGAATAGGTACTATCTTTGGGAGAGCCGGTCATGCGATCATGTACAAATGTAGAACAAATATACGTATCCAGCCTACTATACCTTTCGACCTTGTCGTCTAAAGACGACACCAGCTTCTGTCGAAAAGTCTTTTAAGCTACAATATTTCAGCTAGCGATCATGTTACTGACTCATTTTCGAGAAAAAGTGCATCGCACGATCGGCTTTATCAAAGATTGTGGACTCTTAAGTTTATTGCAAATAGACAATGCATCAACTTTTCCGCTATTATAATATACACGTATAATAATGATATACTAAAATGATGCAGTTCATTTGACAGCACTGACATATTCGGAACCTCTTTTTGTGTACTGAAAACCCCGTTCAATGGTGTTCGGGAAGAAACGATCTGCACGTCCCGATCGTACCAGCGGCGTGCCTACGGAAAACCGACACAAATTGGCGCGAGGCGGGAAAGCCAAACGAGCAGAACCAGTGAAAGGACATGTCCCTTTTTCAAAAACAAAAACAAAAATAAAAAAAAGTTGATTCCGTCATGTTGGAGCGTATCATAGAACGTCGTAGTGGAGCAGAATTACAAGTCTAATTTTATTAGATCGGATTGCTGTTTGAAATACAAATTTTAAGATGATAAAAATAAACAGTACTGTGCAAATAACCTTTATAAAAAATAACATAGTGTGACATTTATTTCCTCAAACCAGGTGACAGACGCCTATAGGTATTCACACGTTGGCATAGGCTCAGCATTTCCGTCAATAAAACGCAAACATTTCCTTCATCTTTTGAATTTAAAGACAATCCAGTCATGCAATTTCAGACAAATCATACAGTAGCGCTTTCATAAGACATTTCAGTGGTTCAACAAACCAGTCAGTTGGTATTCAATGAATGTCACTGTTGACGAAGCCGATTTTTGTTCTGCAGTTCCTGTCAATAATATTGTTATTTGATCTACTTATGACATAAACATACTTATGATCCTACAGAGCTCCGGAACATCTTTATCGTGTGATTAGAGATTCGGAGGTTTGGCCGAGTTTAACATTGGAGTACAGCTAGGAGTACGTCTTAAGAATGTTAAGTACAGACCATTGATCCGGGTGATGCTGTCAGATAAGATCCTCATAAGACACCCCTCCCCCTCCCCCGGGGTGACCGTATCGGAACATCAGAGATAAAACCTATGGTTGGCTAAACTTCCGTAACGTTATACTATACTCCGTGATGTGTGGCGCGAGAATAGTGCACGTGAGGAATGGCGGGAACACCTCAGCATCCCTGGTCCATCTCTAGTCTGTCACGTGCCAGGATTATCCGAACCGGTCTGACGCCCTCTGGTCTAATATAACAGCACGTGCTTGAGTATGTTAGGAAATGAAGATGAGTAATTAGAACGTTATTCACTGTGAATCACAAATACTTTGGTTAACGCATCGGTCAGTGCTGTTGGTTTGTTGTACGTACCCCATTACTCAATCTGATTAAAATACAGATCCATATTGTCACTACGTTGGATAAGAAACGGAGTGGTTATAAGGATCTGTATTTCAATCAGATTGCCCATTACTCTGAATCACGATAACAGGCAATATTTACCAAAACATACCTTATGGAATTCTTTACTTAGAAATCTTTGCATTGGTATACCAAGAGCATGTCCTTTTGGTATGTTTTAAAAAATATGGGAATAAAAGATTTGGTTGGTCCTATTAACAGCCAGGGTCATTTTAGGACGTACACCGGGTTTAGGAGGTCAAGGAAAACCTGAGTACCCACAGAAAACCACCGACTAACTGTCAGTACCTGGCAACTAACCTACACGCGGCCCATGGGAATGGGTATATCAATCATCGAAAACATCCTTCAAACGTTGGCCTACCTACTCGGAACATACAATGTACCGTCGGCCATCTTGAAATGACCATGTCTGATTAGATATAAGATGGCGATTCAGCATTAACTCACCATATTCAAGATGGTCGCTTTTCAGACACATTTTTTTCGCACCAATCCCAAAATGTGTCATCCACAACTCGGGACCAGCAGAGAAACTGTTTTCCCGCCTACCTATTATCTATCTACACATTTTATGATGTAGCAATGACTTCTTACGTTTGGTAAAAATAACGGTAATTTACAGAATACAAAATATCCCAAAAGCCAGCCAACCCGTGAGAATTCAGCTGGCTCATCTGACATGATTTCCCAGGGTAAAAGCGAAAAAAATGGCGCATGATTTTTATGAATCGGGGTGTTTCTCCATAATGAGAATTTACACATTCAGATAAAGACAATAGATCTTTTTGATTGATTGAATAGGTTTCATACAAAATAGGATGGGTCCAAATACTTGATAATATATACAGTATAATTGAAGGCACGGTAAGGCCCCAGAGGATCCATGGCTATATGGGTAACCATCACCATATGGTAACGACACCGGAACTAGGTGCCCCTTGAAGCGGAAGTGGGGAAGTCCGATTTGAACGAGGGGTACCTAGTTCCGGTGTCGTTCGATAAGGTGCCCAAAAAACACCTTAGCTTAAATTTCTCCAAAGGAAAGCATCCAAGAGGTTCATCGGGAAGAACTTGGTATAGAACATGTTAATATGGTGGTGCTAATGGACTGCCGTAATACTTTTCTATACGGAAACATTTTCAAGTTAAGGAATTTAATCAAGTTAGGATCCGAAATGTTCGTGAAACTTACAAGGCCATGATAATACTCCTTAATGTTTTAAAGTGAATAGTCGGGCAAAGAAAACCAGTCCAAAAAGCGTTCATTGACCTTCCAAAAGTCCTCACATATCAAAACGACGGTCAAGTTCTGCTTACGTTGCCCAGTTCTGACCATTGAAATAATGGAAAAGTTCTAAAATAACTCTTTGAAAGCGAGGCTCCGTGGAAATGTAACCACGGACATAGCTAACCGGGAGGACGTTTTAGGATTCCCACAATTAAAATTCATTTCTTCGCATGCGAGAGATGTTACGAGAGATTTTATTTTTCATTTCATAAGAAATTATACTGGATACATTCACACATTTTTACCACTTTAGGTTCCTTGCCCGACTTTCACTTTAAAAGGGCCATCTTCGTATATTTTTCCGTATGAAATGCATAGAAACTTCAGTTAAGCCTCCTTATACCCATGCTTCCTGTGATAATTCAACATTAAAGAATATTGATGAAACCTTACCACGCTCTTTGTTCACTCTACTGTTTAAATTCATGTTGCTCACCTATCACGAGTACAAACTTCCAATTTTTAGTTCTGGTGTGTTTTAAATTAACCTTGGAATATAACTTTATTTGTTCATAACTATAAGTTCGGTGTTTTTACTCCGGCTACTACAGATTTTCTACTTCCTAAGCACCGCACGTCCATGTACAAGTATAGGTATAATTGAATTTGTTAAATTAGGTCCCGATAAACGATTGATGAACAGAGTTAAGTGGATTGATGCGCTTTTCTAGATAATAATAAACTATTTCTTGAACTGCTAAATAATAAATGATTGAAACAAGCAATTATCAGAGATGAAATCATCAATTGGAGTTATCATAGCTCTGTGTCGCCGTCAGATTTACAGGTGTCATGTGTAGACGTGAGTTACTCCCCCTTTCATACTAAAACTGACAGATCTGCAGTGACGCGAAATTGAACACTATTTTTTTCAGCAAGCTTGAACATCTTACTAAGTCTATCACCTCCCCCTCCCCCACGGGCAGATATGACACCTTCGTCTATATATCTAACAGGGCTACGAGCTAGCTAATCCGCCACTTATTTCCCGCCCAGTTTACACATCCTACAGTGAGGCTTCCGTCTGTAAATTCACTCAATTTCCTCCACATTATATCCAATATAATCCCAGCGTTATCATTACAGACCTATTGATTTTTCCATCTTCTTCTCTTGTACTTTACATGACTTTATTTTCAATCGCACGTGCTGGACACATTGTAGTTGGAGCAGCCAGAAAATACGCTACGGACTTAACATTATCGGTCCTGAAAAATTGATTAAAAATATTGGTTTGTATGATCATTTTTTTTAATTTCAAAGTCTTGTTGCAGAGGAGGAAGTTCTCTTGCACCGATTTTAAACTAGATTCAATATGCTCTTCCAGACATCATCATTTGCAGTAAGGTGGCGACGGAATACTTAGCCTGGTCGCAGTTTCATGAACATTCCTTAACTTTAATAGGAAGGCTACACACAATGTAATGTTTTCCTATGTGTTATGTTTCCTTTATAGAGAGGTTTGACTGTTATAACCTGGCACTCAATCTGAACTAATTTTAAAGTATCTCCACATTGCAAAGTAGTCATTGTATTTGAGTCTTTAGTGAATATATGTATACTATCTAGAGAAAAGTTTTTTTTTTCTAATGGTTCATTATTTACTTTCGTTATCCTAATTAAGTTAAATTTAAACCGGCCTCTAATCGCAGATCGGGTATCTTAAAACAAACAAGCAATTCTTCTTGAACTATGGGAAACAGTTAAAATGACCTTATCATGACACAATCTTATCAGATGGTACTATGGGAAACAGTCAAAATGACCTTAACATGACACAATCTTATCAGATGGAAGGAAGATGTTTGTTTTCGTAATAACGAAGTACAGGCGCTATTTATCAGATTTTAGGCAAGGATTCATAAGAGAAAAGATATCTACGTCCTTGTTTTTAGGGGATATTTTATCAGGACATTCGTCCGGCGTAAAATGGCTTTCATAAAATAAAAAAGTGGGCGTTATCTTTTCACCATTTCTCTTTAAATTTCCTTTCAAGTTACATTTTGTTCATGTATATTCCATATTAGTATTAGACATGTATGAAAAATATCGTTACTCTTTGTTATATTTAAGTCGTCTTAGTCAAATAAGGTAAATTTTGTTTGCATGAAAAGTTAATCAAAAAGTGCGTTTCTCCTTGCTAACCTTGATAACTTCGATCCAACAGTAAGAACTATAAATATTGTGTTAGTAGTTTGTTAGAAACAAAAATCTCAATTGATTGTAGAAAATTTTGATAAAAAATATCCTGTAAAGTATTCTAGGTTATGGTAAAATTCGGTCTAGTTTGTGTCAGTATGCCGTTACGGTGGTAACATAGTAGTAATCCCAGCCTGGAATTCCGTCACACTAAGAACGACGCACATGCCCATCGCGATGTAAAATTGAAGATAAAATCATCGATGTCAGTTACAGCAGCCGGTGAATAGGCCACGCCCACCTCCTACTATGTCAGCTGTTTATCGTAGTACGTGTAGTGTATTCATGAATGGACTACCAGAGCACACGACGTCTAATTATATTCCCTGTGACGTATTTCCGGTTTTCACCTTTAAGCGAATCATGTTAAGGCTCAATCGGAATAGTACAAGCGTACAAGCTCAGAATACACATACAGGTTACTAGTACCAAACAACAAGCTATGATATAAGTTATTGGAAGTTATCTTCGACGATTCACAAACATGGAATCCGAAGTGTTCATTTTGCTAGTGTTTTTGGGAGTTTTTAACTTTTCTCTGGCCGTGGATCAGACGGAACAACACATGAAAGGTAAGAGATGTTTATTTAGGTTACGAAGATCGCGGGACCATTGAAACTCTTGTCAGAAGTTTGAGAATTTCACAAAGTCTTTATATGACACTGTCTAGCCATTTTCTTAGTACTTTACTGGTGTTTTAGGGAAGTTTTATCACACAAACTACACGTGACTTCACAACTTGTTTATATTTAATATCAGCATATCCCATCGACAGGTGTGATATTTTTACCTGTACATGATCAACCTTCCGGCACGGGAGTCGTACGGCGCGCGTTAGTTACCTCTGAGCTTAATAGTATGTTTTACTCAAGTATATTGTATAATTATCTAATCTTATATAATGAGGTACCGTCACAATAAAAATTGGTCAATTTTAATCCCATTTTAACAGTAGGGCCCGCTTTAAATGCTACACTTTCAGTGTTAAATAATATCGGGTATGTCTCTGTAGGGGTATATATATGTTTGCTATCGGACTGTCCCAGTTTAAACAAACAAATGTAGCGTGTATATTTGATCATATTTAGACGTGATTCAAATACCTAGCTAAGCTATTTCCCCCTGTTAAGATATGAGCTCACACGAACATAACAGTATTTTATCATTATTTGATATTCATGTTCCTAACAAATTCTACACATTTGCTAGTTTGTTTGAGAATGACCATAGTTAATTATAATACAGTGTACTGTTTTACCTTTTTTTTCTTTTTGAATATTTAATAACCACTGTCTACCAGGTTGTTGTATAATTGGCTAGATCTATTTATATAGATGTGGCTGGTACCTTATATTGACAGGTGTTTTTGTAATTGATCTTGTTAAAGGGTTATGTTAACTCTAAGGTGTGTCTGCTTCTTTTCAATGGTATATTAAGCTATAGGTATATATTATTGGAAATTCCTAACGAGATAACAGGTACATCTATTTCTGTACCCACACACAGGTACAAAAGTCATGTATTAGTCATAATTGGATGCTGTAATTAAAATGGTCTGAACAAATCATGAGGAGCATTGATAGAAATTGATAAATTACAGGTAAACAATTAATGGATGAAATTAATTACAGTTAAACAAGTAATAGGTAAAATCAATCAATTAATAATTAATCAGTAAATTATATATTATTATGCAGTATACTTGATATATCTCCCTCGGTTCTGTCGACATTCTGTTTTTAGATATTGTATAGCTATAGTGTGTTTCATACATCAGTGTGTATTTGTGGAATTTTACTGGCAAAATTGTTTCATATCTGTAACTTGTAGGCGATATCTGTTACACAAAATCTTAAATGCTTGTTGAGGAATTTAGACACCCCGGTATATCTAAGAGTTGTACCATTCTGGCTCAAGTTTGTAATTTGTGAAGTTAAAACCCATATGGCCCAAGTATGTTGTTAGCTGAAATAGATTTTCTGGTGTTGAGTGTGTAATGTTGTAGGATGGAAGTATACACACACAAACAGTGTGCTTAACGTAACTGAAATAACAAATATAAAAATATACATCTATTTAGTTGATTGTGTAATAAAAATAGAATTAAATTGTTTCACAACTGTGTCAACATACAAGGGCCACTAGAAAAACGCAGTAGTCCCATGTAAGCCGTTAATGTCGGTTATTGAGTTATGAAACAAGAGCCTCGTAATATGTTGTAAATATTTTCACTAAGCTCCGTTCCTGTGTTGTGAAATTTAATACCCTCGCGTAATTTGGCATTAGGGTTTTTTAAGTTCTTTGCCAGTCAACATTCAGCTTATATCATAAACACTTTTGGCTAAATTGAGATCAGGAATGGCCAAACTAGTCTATATAGGGCTTTAATTCCCAGATTAGTTTTAAGTAGAGAAGAATAAGCAAGACTCTGGTACCACAAAATGTGATTAAAGTATTATATAGTTCATCTGTAGTTGAAATGGACACTGGTGAAAACAAACTTGGAGAAATTGGCGACCTACTGTTTGAAATTGACAACAGGCTATTGGGAATCACCATTGACCTGAGCGACAGATGTTTTTTTTTTTTGACAGCTAAAGGCTTTCGCTTCTGTATTAGACTTTCACCAAATGAATTTTCTGACAAATAAATGAATGTCACATTGTGATTCAAACCTTTTAATAGAATTTAATTCATTATTGATTGCAATCAGTTTAAAATCAGGCATTTATCACTAATTCAATTCTTTGTAGCATACAGTTCACATACACTTTGTGAAACAAAGTACATGTACATGTATAACTATTCATTGTATAGAAAGCCTAAGTGACAGGAAGAAAAAATGTCAAATTAATTTTTGATTTCATCTCAAAATTCTTTTACATTTTGGCATTGCATAGATCAAGCTAGTTGCTATGTTTTCCAAAATATATAATATATAAACACATTAAATTAATTATTTTAGTAAATTGTTTTGATTCTGAGTTCGATATAACAAACACTCTGCTATCATCTTCAATCTACATGTCACATATTTCTGTACAGAATATCGTTTTATTGTGCTATCATGGCATGGAATCGTGTTATTTAAACAACACTAGTTGAGGCTTGTCAACAAGTTATTTTAGTAAATCAAATATTTTCTAATAAAGAAGATCTTTTTGATTGGTCCGGCAAAGACATTGAGTAGTAAAATTATTTATTTTCTGAAAGTAGCTCTGACACATGCCTGAGAACTGATCTGTTAAATCGATCTTGGTAAAAGTAGGGTGAAATATATTATACTGGCTTGTAGGGTAGTGGTTTTTCTTCTGGGACTCCTATTTTAACTCATTCACCCTTAAATTTCATAATGGACTGGTATAGTTTTTGATTCTAGAGGAGTCTGAATGTGTCTTTAGGGATGAATGAGTTCAGGATCGTAGATATTTATGAGATTTTCAAGGCAATAGACAAATTAATATCAACTATGAATGATTTAGGAAATAAATGATTGATTATAAAAATACATTTTATAAGCGTCACAACTTTATTAAAAACGAATATACAGGTTTGATCCATCTGGCTTTCATAAACGCACAAGAAACTATTTATTTTCTCCTCACATGCAATATCCATGATGCGCCTTTAGATCTGCATCATGTAAACGTTTTATAGCAATTTGTTATGATATCGTTATCGACCGAAATGACAACGAAAACAATAAGTGATGATATCAGAATATGCTTGTGTAGATCTGCTGTTTAATTGAAATGAATGCTCCTTTGTTATTTTTACTGATACTAATTTATGACATCGTGGCATTTCAGCTTTAGCAAGTGATTAAGACGGAATCCATTGATTACGTAATTCACACAGGAAATAATGAAGAATTATGATATACTACAACCAATTCAATATAATTAGCATATATATAGCATGTAAAGCACAGAGTGATTATAGATTTTTGATTTGAATTCCTTCACGGACAAAACAACCTAGGTGTGGTTTGATAATAATATCCTATTAACAACCAGACGGTCATTTAAGGACATACCAGGTTTAGATGATATGATGAAAAAGCCAGAGACTCCGGAGAAAAAACACTAACCAGCTGCACAAGTCATTACCTGGCAAATGCCCTATATATATTTTGTATTGTAAGAGACCCAGAGGTCCTAGAGATGGAGGGCTTGTGGTAAAATGTGAGGATGTCGACATCTTAACGTTACCGCAGCATGTTGAGGGTAACTGATTCGGATTGTTGATCAAGATGACATGGGGACAGGACAGATGTTACTATTAAGGTGGAGAGCTCCATAAAAAATGGGGTGAGGGGTGGGGTAGGGATGGTGGGTTTGGTAAGAAAAGAAACAAAAAGGTTTTAAGGGGAATGCATATGGGTGTTGGATAAAGACTTAGAGTATTATTTTAGAAGAATTTTATTAAAATACAGGTAGGGATAGGTCTATATAAAAGTACCGGTATGTGATTCTGTGCTGGTTTGAATTTAACTCATTCTACGTTGAATTGAACAATATGACTGAGCTGTAAAGAATCAAGAGGTGACATGACGTATTATAAGCATATCTATATTATCTTACATGTGGGTGTACAGTGTGTGTTTAAAGAGAAATATTTAAAATATGACTGGTTTGTGTACATCGTACTGCGAGGCCATTTATTATATAGATATGTTTTGACTTTATCAGTATGTGCAGACTCACCTTGAAGAAGGTAAGATTTTAAAGGAGATGAAATCCGATATTTATGCAGGAATGTAAAAAGTCTGGACTAAAATTGTGACTACCAAGAAATTCTTTATCCAGCTAATAAGGGATAGTCATACGTACGTAGGTAACATGATAGACCAAATCTGTATTATTGTCTGTTTTAAAATTGTTTTTATGCCGGGGTGGGGGTTGGTGTAGACTATACATCAATAGAGGTGTCAAAATATGATTTTATCACATAAATGTCCCATGCAATACAGCCATGTTATAAATATCGTAAAGGATAATAGAATTATATAGGTAATTTATTAATCTAAATTGATCCATAAACATAATGCTGAGTTGTCTGAGTTTCTTCAGACCCTTGCACCAGACTTTGCACCAGACTTAGACATTCTGATGGATTGAGATGAATATATGCAGGAAGCAATTGATATCGTTTCTGATTGTTCAAGTCTGGTATCGGGACCAGCAGAGACAATTGGAATAGAAACATGGAGACACAAGTAAGATAATTGTAATTAATATCCTTTGAAGTGCTGAATTCAAAGTCCATTAATTGAGATGTACAAGTATCTAAAAACATTCATCAACATTAACAGAGATATTATATGTACTTATATAGAAATAAATGTTACGGAATGTTCCTAGTGGTATACCTATATAAGTGTGAACTTCAATCGTGTCAACTATAACTTGATCATAAACTATAGGATATTTTGGCAAAATTCAATAAATACCTCACAAATTAAGCAGTTTAACATCCACAGGGTAATTTTTGTTAGTAACTGTATGAATGTGTTGGAGAATATAAATGAATTAGGGGCCCTTTTATTGTTCACTGTAACACAGTGGTAACGTGGTAGATTTATTTAAGTTAAGGTTTCGTTGGGCTGCAGGCAGCATCTTTAGTAAAATACACACTAAATATGTTTATAGAAGAGAATCAATTGTAAACAATTATTATATTATTAGTTCTTTTGATGGTAGGCATCATTTTTAGATTACTGATGTTGAGATCAGTTATAAAACACTTTTGATGACAAAATTCTTTTTTCTTTCTATGGAGATCTACAAATCTTGAAATAAAAATAGTTGTTATCAAAAGAAGTTTCAACATTTTATCTATTTAGATTATCGATTAGAAATTGCCTTTTTGTACTGTAAAATAAAGATTGATTTACTGACAGTATAGTCACATATAGAATTCCAGCAGATGTAGGCAGATGAAGCTCTGAACGATATTTTGTAAGAATCGGATGTTATAAACGATTGTTGGCTGAACAATCAGGATAACATACAAAATGGAGTCGATCTTTATATTAAGGCATTTAAATTTGTACTTCCATAGAATCAGATGTTATATAAACGATTGGTAAATAATTGGGTAAGCTGCATTTAAATTTGTACTATGTGCCTGTTGCCACCGATTCTTGTCCACTTATCTATAGATAGTGCCCTATGACTGCTGATGTCATAAGAGACTCCGAGAGGAATCAACTTTGTACTTATGTCAATTGTCATCCAATTCTTGTTTCTATAAATAGTCGCACAGATTACGACAAGGGATATATGGGAAGACAAGGCATATATGGAAATTTGCAGAAAATGTATGGAAATTTGGAGAAAATCTATAGATTTGGTACTGGGCTTGGTTTCGAGCTCTCTGTGATAGTCGGTCGTCTGCTTGTTGTCATGACCACCAGTGGTGATAGAGTTTCATTAACCAGTAATGGGACTGGAATTGAGCTATATAACACAGGTGGTTCCTATAATCTAATGAAAACATATAGTCCTAGTATTTATTGAGTTATGGCTGTGGGCTGTGATTGCAAACTTGGGGGCTGGGGGGGGGTGGGAGAGACAAAACTCATGTATAATCTGTCTTTTGCATATTATAGAGTTATCTGCCCTTGGCGATAGGTTTGGTTTTTAACGTTATACATTTGTGTGTGGAAATTAGAAATTGATCAACTCATGTTCTCGGAAAAATTTGATCTTGTACTAAACATACCAACAAATGACATAATCTATACCTATATATCGGCAAGAGGGAAACATATTAGTATGTTATACAGACACACTTAATTAGTTATCATTAATAAGATTTCTTTTTATTATAGTTTTTTTAGATAAGGTACTGTGAAATATTTCTTGTTGTGGAAAGAAAATTATAACAAAAGTGCAGTTAGTCAATAATTTTGGTGGGGTTGTTATCAAAGATTCATAAAGGTCAATGTTAAAGTGAAAATATAAAAAAACAACCTGTCTGTCTCCTTGCCAAGGGCGCCCCTTGGTTGGTCTTCCCTGGTAAGTTTGGCTATTAGAATGTCATCTGCTATTGGATAATGTGAGTGTGTTTGGTTTATTCTAATGGAAAGGAAGTGTTGTCTACATTATTCTAATGTACCAACACTGTTTCACAATTAACACAAGAGTAGCCAAGGCATTAAAACAACAGATTTGAGTGTGAAAATATAATTACAGAACGCCTAAAGGAAGCTAAGGATGGCTTAAAGACAGTTGTATTGTTCTACCGATCTATTGCGTAGAATATAAAATCTGAAATTTGGAGTAAATTCTGATGTTTTCTGTTTTTGAGTTGCACTATTTCAGCTTTTGAGTACATATACTAAAATTTCATGTTTATTTTATTGAATTAAGTGGATGTTAATTAGTCATTTATATCAAAACGGCAATATTTTTGATTCATTAGGAATGTAATGGAATTTTAATCTCAAACCAAAAGCCTTTTTAGGTCTAGTTATCAAATTTATTCCAGAGTTATTGTCCCTGATTATAATTTTATATCTTCACATTTGTGTTTGATTTATTTGCCATTCATCCAGTTTCCAGAGCTTTTTATTTTTAAACATTTTCATATTTAGAACAAATTGCTGAAAATGAATATTCCAATAAAATCTCTTTGGAATAATTATAATTATATAAGGAGTTATATGTATAATATGATATTTTCTGATGCCGTAATGTTCAGCAAAAAATAAACATTACTGTCGTAATAACATGGCCGTTAAAACTGTCATAATGCGAATGTCCTGGTGATATTCAAATATGCCCACATATACATAAGTATAATTGTATAAATCAACCTTTTTCCATATAATATGTACATCTATCTTTAAAATTTCTGACAAATATTCAAATTTTTCAAATAAATTTGATTTATATTTTTTAAAGATTCTCAAATTTACATAGTAGTATTTCAGCTTTTCTTGATCATGTATACAAATGTTTGATATTTATGGTGTATGCATTAAACCAACTTGTGTGTGCAAATTCATCTGTACATAACTGTCATCTGGTAAAATTTATTTACTGAAATATTCCTTTTCTGGTTTTACAAGTATTTTGTGTAATATTTTATTCATTTCTAGGTGGTCTTTAACTCTGAAAAAAATAAACTATAATGAATAATCTCACACCAAAGTAGATAAAAATGGCTCCATGGTAAAACTTCCAAACTAAGTAGTGTAATGTCTTTTGTTTTCAAGATTTTTTTTATTTGTTTCTACCACAGATGTCAATTCAAAAATCTGCTCTAAACTCGGTTAAGAGATTTCACTACATTTTTTTAATGAGATAATAACCCAATTTTAAAAATTTGATTATAAACATAATTTTGTCTCATTCTTATACACCCCTGAAAATTCATAATGGACGCCTCAAGCTTTTGAAATAGATGAGTCCAACTGTATCTTCAAGGGTGAAGGAGTTCAAGATATAGGTTGAAGCTATTACATGAAAAAAACCTTTTCTATCTTGTTTTCCTTGTCATGGAATCATTTCATCGACTATTAACCAAGGAGAAAAGATATATATGTCATTCTCGTGAAAAACGATGAATAATGATGATCACTTGAATACAGGTTGTAGATGCTAAAATATTGGAAAATTATGCTAATTAGATTGTATTAACCAAGCCCATGATACCGCTTTTAAAAAGATATAAAGGAGCTTTATGAATCTGAGAGCTGTTAAAGACCTATAACTTTATTAACTCCATAGTGTGTTAGTAGAAAGATTTGTTGACAACAACAAAAGTAAGTTATTGATGAATAAAAAAAAATTGACGTACATACTTCATAATTGTTCTTGTAACCTGTAAAGATCAGTTATATGTCAAATTTCTTTCTCAAATAGTCAGATAAAGAATCTATTGATATTTAATTAAATTAGATTTCATTTTGGATAAGTTAATGTTCCAAAATAAACAAATTCGTTTTTATCTCACAACCACATGACGTCACCATCAGTACCTTGCAAGGGCAGATAACTCTGTAATATGCAATCATACAGTATATATTACTTGTTTACTAGAATCCTTCAAACATCAGCCATCCATCACTAAGAACTAAAATTTAAAAAGTTGTAAATATAGTAAACAAGCTTTGATAGTCTGAGAGGGGATCTATTACCGAGGATTCAGTTGTGCGAGCAAAAAATGTGCGATGTTTCAGAGCGAAGATGCGCACTGCACATGTAGTACATGTATATACTACTATTTAATCTGATATTGGCATTAAAGCCTCTTATGGACTTCCATACGTATGATCAGACACAACAATTACCGTGGAAGTAACGGAAACGCCCAAGTCTAATATGTAGTATACATGGCTTCCAAAAACCAGATTCCTATACAGAATCTTACCTGTGAAATCTATCGTTGATTTTGTTATGAAATCGTACATCAGCGGTATTACCGTTAATATGTAAGAATCAATAATCTGCATGCCATTACAAGCAGTGATCAGTAATAATATGAAATGAATTCTATTTTTCAGCAAAATATGGAATAGAAACAGTATACTCTTTGCAGGCTAGTGACGTAAGTTTAGGGTGTGGGTGACTTTAATTCATATATAATCTATTGCTGTGGGCGACTTTATAAATAAAATAGTTAGCTGGTGTCAAAGTTTAATCGGGATGCGAGAACACAGCAATTTGACGCGACAAAATATTTAAAAATAAAATGTGATCAATACTACAATATTTAACATATCAACCCCTGAATACACATTTAGACTCTCCTACATCAAGGACTAGACCAGTCCATTATGAATTTTCGGGGTGAATAGGTTGATGAACAAGAACAATGAAAATTTGTATGACGTGTATAAAAATGGACTTTTACATTTTTGTATTCTGACAATTTAGTAACTCCAGGAGTAAAGCTAGGGACCTTTAAAGTCAAAATTGAAGGTGAAAATCCTGATTCATTGAACAATATCATACTTCTGAGCTTTAACACTGTAGAAGGATTATCCATGGATTACAAGTTATGTCATAATCGCCAGGAAGATTATCGGTGCAAGAACTGTACTGTATGTATATCTGCCACAAACTATAAATTTGGGTCATTTTAAAAACTTATGTGGGTTTTAAAATAGGTACAATGTTACATGGTGGCAACAAAACGTTTCTGATTTTGATTTATATACAAGGAGTATAATTTGTAGGCTCTGATTTGTAATCAGTTCCTGTCCACATAATTCACGCTCCCTCCCTCCCCAAAGTAATAAAATAGAAAAGTGCAATATTGGCTTCCGTTTCAGCACCTTTAAAACACTAAAACTTCTATTGGAGTACAACTTGTGCACCGTTTTGTTGCCGATGTCAAAAACTACGAAAGATCATTTGGTAACTGGTAAAGTTCACCTTAAGGTACATGTGTCGGTATGATTACACTCTCGAATTATTTTGATCTGCTTGTGAAAACACCTACCACCTTCCACCCCCACATGTAAAACAGATGAGCCTGTGAACTGATAGGTGCCATTTCATCCACTGAATCTCTCATTGTTAGAATGGGAATATAATCCGATATCCCGGAAAATGACCATGAGGAAAAATTTGAGACTATCATATATAGCGCTTCTATTTTGTAATATGGACAGCCAATATGGCACAATGATTGTTCTAGTAGAAATACAACGTTCTTGAAAATATGAAATTCTGGATTTAATTAAAAAATGATAAATTGTGTCAGAACAGATGTCATCTTTGTTTATTGTCTTAGAGACTCTCCTGGTAATTCTCTAGGTCATGAAGGTCCCGAGAAACAGAAAGACGAAGAAACGTGAATTATTTTGTTGATTGTAGTCGCAATAAAAAGAAGTATTCAACATGTGTTATACTGTACAAAACGGAAGATGAGAGAGAAAAAGAACTGATCATGACAATTAAAGTCACAGGAGAGTTTAGACAACATAGAGAATTAGCAAAATTGGGTACCAGTGATATATCCAAATTGGATTATACCCCTCCCTGAACGTCTAATTGTGACCGAGAAATTGAACGTTCTAGAATGCTAGACTTCACGACAGTTTCTGTGAACATATATAGGTAGGCGATTTGTACATCTCTGAACTCTCTACATCATAGCCAATAGTCTACTGACGTGTCAGCACTGACGACAGAGAATTTAATTACTAAATTCCTAATTTGTGACTATTTTAGGAAGTTCTGATTGGAGATTTTGTTATTTGGTAGATTTTGGTTTTTCTTGAAGATCCAGTGTACTTAAAGACAAAAAGCAGTAAGAGCAAATTGAACATTTCCTTGTAAAGTCTACTGGTAGCAAAATTGGATTTTAAATTTTAATAAGATTTTTTTCTACGTTTGATTTTACAAATATTTCTGGTTATTCATCAGAAAGGAGTGAAAAATCAAATCAATGTACTAAGAATCTGAAACAAAACAGCTCTTTAACTTATTCACTCCTGAAATTTTATAATGGACTGGTCTAGTCTTTGATTTAGAAGAGTCTAAATATGTCTTCAGGGTTTAAAGCTGAATTAAGATATTGCAGTTCAATCTTGTAAGTTTAAAACTTGTATAAACCCAAAATCCTGTCTAGATTTGAAGTTTCTTATGATCATGATCAAAACATCCACTATATAATGGTTCAACTTCACATCATGGATTATTCAAATTTTCACAATGGTCCATCGTCTGACTTGAGTCAGCTAATGAAGTTTTGCTCAATACATGCACTTAATTATTTACGAAGCAGTTTACTTATAAAAGCCCCTAAAAAGACAAAGTAAAACACAGTAACATCACGCCATTGCTGAGATTTCGTTATGGTCTGAAGTTAAATGATGAATAAAAGAAATAGACACTTAAAAGATGTTGTTTTGTCCGTGTACGGGGCTCGGGTGTTATTGGCAGCCGTTGACAGTAGCACCACGAGGATTCAGGTGTGATGCCTGGCAAATTACGTTGCACAGTGTCATATTCTAACACCATTGTCAGCCAAAAATATTGGTTGGTTCTCAGAAATATCCGTGAATAGCTATAAAAATAGACACAGATAATGCGGAATTGGAGACAGTTTTCTTGGGTATGAAATAAATCTACACTTTGGGTGATAGATGACAGAACAAGAAAACTTTCAGGAAGGCCAGAAATTTTATCTTACCCATTCACCCCTGAAATTTCATTATGGACTGTTCTAGACTTTGATTTAGGAGAGTCTTAATGTGTCTTCAGGGGTGAATGTGTTAAAGCAGCAAATTGATCTTTAGTTTGGTGTTTATGAATGTATTGCCAGCAAATGAGATTAATATAAAAATATTTCTGAAGAAATTGGATGTCCTGGAGAAAGTCTTGCTTACCGATTTTGCCATGCTTTTTCTACATAGATTTAGAGGCTAAAATATCCAATATCATTTTACATTGGTTATACTGAACACAATTTTGAAAAAAAAAATCAGGTGGTTTCCCAACTACTGAACAATTATGAATAGGACCTAGAACTGCTTCAAATGGACAATCTCATCACAATCAAGCAACCAGGAAAAATGTTTTGAAATAAGAAACTTCAAAAGAGGCACTAGAAAATGGCTCATAAGGAGACTAAAATCACAGAAACATGTAGACGAACACGTTGTGTTAGTGTTATTTCGAACTGAAGAAGGCCCTATAGTGGCTGAATATATATTCAATAGAAATGATTTTGATTTTACTTTGAATTTATTTTGGCCTTTTATTTCGGATTATTAATATACTAGCTTTAAATGGCTCATAAGGAGACTAAAATCACAATTGTCATACAGAAAATATATGTAGTGTTGTGCCTACCACAAGATGTTTCCACAACTGAGCAGACTGGACTGTTTCTCAATTATCTGATTACCTGATTGTGTAGGGGTAGGGTGTAGTCTGAATGGCTGTTTTAAAAAGTCCTAAGTTGGCACATTTGGATTTAAGCAAATAAACATTTTAAGAAATCAGTCTTAATTTGTAATGATGATTATAAATGTTTAAAACTAAGCTTTTTGATAAGTTTTTTAGTACATATCGATTGAGACTAGATGTTCTATATATCCCATAATATTAACATGATCCGAAGTTATAATCTATATATATCTAATATACTTCTGCAGCATCAAAAAAGATAAAATCTTTAAAATGATGAAATAGGTATTCATGCAGGTGCTTTCTTTTAGATTTACTGTGCAGTGGTAATTCCGTTTTAAATACAAGTCTACATGCATGCTAAGCTTTTGAAATGCCATCCTCTTTTTAAAGCCAAATAGTATTGGCAGAATTTCCATGTATCTTTGATGAAAAAAAAATCTTGATAATGAAATCGCTGCAAAGATTCATTTACCATAGACATGGAAATACCTCCTGAGATCGACAGCTTTTCGGTTGCTTCAGCGCGCGTCTCTTTTGATAGTTGTAACCTTCACGTAAATGGCTGAGAAATTTGTGCATCTTCCTGGAACAAATTCACTGATTCAGTGCCATAGTCTATTGGTTGTAACGTAGCTGATATTCCAACAGATGAAATGAAGGCTGTTGGTATCTGAATACATTTATTGAAATTGAAATTGATCCTCATGTACATGTATGGTACATGTAGTCAAACCTATAACGATCAAAGGGACAGAACATCATACAGGCTGAATTGTGTTAAATTTGGCATCATAGAAAAGTGGTCATTTAACAGGTGGTCTTTGTACACAGGTTGAATTGTGTTGAAATTGGTCATTTGGGGCCATAAAATGTGGTCTTATAAAGCAGGTGGTCTTTATACAGAGGTGGTCACCAAGGCAGGTTTGACTATTTATTTCCAAAAAACATTTTGGTTTCTTCATCTTTGCAATCATGATGCAATTTGTATGTATATCTTGTGGAGCTTGGTAGCTGCATTGGTGTTGTCAGAAAAATCTTGTGTAACTATAATTAACTTGTGGAGGGGAGAAATCATTTTGTACTGCATTCAACTTGGAATTCATGATTAAGCATGGTGGGTAAGGGAGATTACCTAACAATTAACCCTGAATGGGTTCATTAATGAACACTCTGCCGTAGGTATGCATAGAGTGAAAGCAATTTGTTCCTACCGGTAACCATAGCGATATAAAATAAAGATCCCCCTATGTGTCGACGGAAGGAAATTATTAAGTTTAAAAATGGGGTTGTTTGTTTAATTGGGGGCACTTTTGACGCCCAGCTTTTGATTTTTGGAAGCTTTAATTGCTGTAAAGTTTATCTGTAATCAGTACTGTAAAACAGAATAATACACCCAATGTCTGGTGGGAGGAATACATGTCTACTCTGGGGCCGTCACAGGGGAGGACATGTCTACTCTCCAGGCCGTCACAGGGGAGGAATACATGTCTACTCTCTGGGGCCGTCCAAGGGAGAGGGAGGACATGTCTACTCTCTGGGGCCGTCACAGGGGAGGAATACATGTCTACTCTCTGGGGCTGTCACAGGGGAGGAATACATGTCTACTCTCTGGGGGGCTGTTCCAGGGGAGGACAATGTCTACTCTCTGGGGCTTACAGGGGAGGACATGTCTACTCTCTGGGGCTTACAGGGGAGGGTCTACTCCGGGACATGTCTACTCTCTGGGGCCGTCACAAGGGAGGAATACATGTCTACTCTCGGGGCTGTCACAGGGAGGACATGTCTACTCGGGCTACAGGGAGGAATGTCTACTCTCTGGGGCGTCACAGGGGAGGACATGTCTACTCTCGGGGCGTACAGGGAGACATGTCTACTCTCGGGGGCTGTCTACAAGGGGAGGACATGTCTACTCTCTGGGGCCGTCACAGGGGAGGACATGTCTACTCTCCAGGCCGTCACAGGGGAGGAATACATGTCTACTCTCTGGGGCCGTCACAGGGGAGGACATGTCTACTCTCTGGGGCCGTCACAGGGGAGGAATACATGTCTACTCTCTGGGGCTGTCACAGGGGAGGAATACATGTCTACTCTCTGGGGCTGTCACAGGGGAGGACATGTCTACTCTCTGGGGCTTCACAGGGGAGGAATACATGTCTACTCTCTGGGGCTGTCACAGGGGAGGACATGTCTACTCTCTGGGGCCGTCACAGGGGGACATGTCTACTCTCTGGGGGCTGTCACAGGGGAGGACATGTCTACTCTCTGGGGCTGTCACAGGGGAGGACATGTCTACTCTCTGGGGCAGTCACAAGGGAGGAATACATGTCTACTCTCTGGGGCTGTCACAGGGGAGGACATGTCTACTCTCTGGGGCTTACAGGGGAGGAATACATGTCTACTCTCTGGGGCCGTCACAGGGGAGGACATGTCTACTCGCCAGGGCAGTCACAGGGAAGGAATACATGTCTACTCTCTGGGGCCGTCACAGACTGTGGGGACCCAATCTAAACTATCCAAACTTTCTTGATAACACATGTTTTGTGTACGTTTGACTTTATATGACAGATTTAAACAGTTCTCCTATTTACTTGCGTATCCTTATCAACTTGCTCATGAGAAGAATAAACAAGTCGCTGATCTAGGTCAACAATTTAGTGTGAAAATAATATGAGAAACGGCTTCAACTACTGCTACTGTTCTACAGTGAATAGACTGAAATACCGATACCAGATTCTCTGGTTTCCAATATACAAGGATAGGAATGTTTGGTGAAAAATGTAATGCATTAGATAGGCTTCTGTTTGTTCTTTGACAATTGGGTTATATTAATGAGATACAGTCAAAACTGTCTGTAACGACCACTCAAAAGACAAGAGGAAAGTGGTTTCTATAGCCATGTGGTCATTACACAGAGGTGATCTCTATAGCCAGCTGGTCCATACTCAGTGGTGGTCTCTATAGCCAGGTGGTCATAACACAGAGGTGGTCACAATTATAAGCCAGATTGTCTTTACACACAGGTGGTCTCTATAGCCAGGTGGTCATAACACAGAGGTGGTCACTATTACAAGCCAGATTGTCTTTACACAGAGGATCAACAAGTGGATATAATTAGTTTTACATGATTTAATGATTTTTTTATTCCTTCATTTTTTTGCAAATGTTGGACCAGATGATTATAAGAAAAACAAATTAATTTTTTTTCTTGGCGTGTGGCAGGATTCCCCCTAGAAACACATATGAACTCATCTTTTTCTGTATTATTTGGCACAATTCATTTTGGAATTATAAGGGTAATCATATGAATGAATTTTTCTGTACAAATATCAATATATTATTAAATCATATCTGTTTTAAGTCTTATTTAGGCTATTGTTTATCCATAAAGAGCAGAGTAAACATTTTACCAAATGGACATAAGACGTAGAGAGCATAGCAGTACCACTTTTATACAGAAGTTCCTAGGATCCTTACAATACAAATCAGAGAGCTCGCTAATGTTGTTGTTCACGTTATCCGAGATATAATCAAATTCATAATATTTAGATCATTAGACGATATCTATCGGTAAACAAATGAATTATTCAAGAATTCAATAGAAATTGTGGATGGAAAATTACGAAGGTGAGTTATAAACTTTAGTTAGTGGGGCATGTCCGTTATGAGTCAGGCTACATGTGTTGATGTTATTTTTTGGAGGTCGTCAAACGATGCACCGATATTGCATGTTTTGATGAACGATAATAACACACCTGTTAAGCTACAGACACGTCGCTGTAACACATAGATATCACAGACTGATGTAAAATTCATGACTTCGCTGTAGTGTATGTCACCTTACCTCAAGTTTTTTTACGCCTGAGTGAACAGAGAGATACCTTTAACTTTTATCCCCGTCGTTGTAAATGTTTATTTTATTTCTTACGTTACAATGATCTCTGTCAAAATGATGCAGATTTGTATTCTGTCCATTACCTGTTCTGATGTGTCCTAGTTTAGGATTGAATAACTAGGTCACGCTCACTGATACACTGTAGGGCGACCAGATGATACTACTTACCTGTGTACGTAAAATGTCTTACCTGTATTTGCACCTGGATAATCTTACCTGCAGCAGTACTCCATGTCGACTGTTTAAAAGGATCTAGTATTGTAATCTGTAGATATATATATTACTGATGACATGAGATCTTGGCAATGTTAACTACACTTTCACCAGAAAATCTACCGTTATCACTGTAATTAGCGCCCAGGGCTTTTTTTTTTCAAATTGTAACAAAGGGGATGCTTATTAATGAACCAAAATATAAGTTGCAGACATAAAAAGTAAATTATATTTTAACTCTTTCTGTACTTATGATACTTTGATCTGTTAAAGTAAACATGTAAATGCCTTTTATCCTTTGTGATGCATTATTATGTCGTGATTCACATGTAAAAGACTCGCAAGTTCATGTAATATGGGATACAATGCTGATGCTAAAGGCATCACATGTTGTAAAACATTGTTAAATCAATGGGAATCGGGGATGTTTACACAACTCCAACTCTTCTTCAGAAAAGAGGTAGGGGTGCTAATTACTGTGAATACGGTAATACCTAATACACACTTTTTAGCAGTAATCTTAATTAGGGTGTTTCATGCCTGGAATAACCTGCTCCAATGACCAGAGTGTTATATTGTCTATTTGTCACTACCGATCTAGATGTAGCAGATACTTCATGATCAACTTGTTAATTAAAAAAGTGAATCTTTTAACATTGGAACATTATCATACAAAATAAGTATGTTTGCTGAGTTAACACAGGTTGACTTGTTGATGCCATTAGAAGTGATAAATGTATGGAGAGTTCACGGAGGCCTCTTGACATTACAATATTACAAAAAGACATTAGTGAAATCATTTTTAATGCATGATTAGAAAATGTGCGATCTCTTTGAGATTCAGCTTGTCGGAGTCAGATGAAGGAGCCTAACGTAGTCAGGTCATTAAACTTCCGATTGATTTTCAAGTCCTCGTGGAGTTAATGCACTTAGCATCTCACCTGCACACCTATGTATAATTAATCAGGAATTTTCACCTGTATAAAAGTCGGCGTGACTCGGTGCACAACTCTACCTCGATGCTGATATCAAAAGCTTATTACCATGTGAAATGTGTTTATGCAGTTCCAATTTACTGGTTCTGGCTGTAGGCTGATGTATTCAATTGTTACATCTTTTGTTTACCTGTAATTTCACCTGAACAGGTATAACTCGTTATCTCACCTGTATGTGTAACAACCACATAGGGACTTAAAGTTATTACCTGAGATGAGGATGCTAAATGTTGTGTGTATGTGTTGTTGTCTCGCATCCTGTAAACAAAACTGCCCTAGAACATTCTAATAATAAATTAAACCTGTATTGTAGCTTTAGTTCGATCATAAATCTATAATCCCAATAGTATATATCCATTTAGTGGTTTTTTCTGTGGGTGCTAACTGTCTAAACCTGGTACATCTAAATGATCAATTAAACATATACATTCTGCTGCAGTCTCCGAAACCAAACACAAAATCTTTGATACACAATTTTATTTGACCTTCCTCGTTGACCTTTCTTTGTTGATTGACTATAAAGCAGACTGAAAACAACGATAGTTGCCAGGTATTTATAGACCTGTTGTCTGGATTGAGTGGTTTTTCTCTGGGTACTCTGGCTTTCCTCCACCATTGGAACCTAGTACATCCCTATAATTTGTGTAATGAGTGACATTTTGAAGTCTTTAATTCCATTGCTACTAAAACTTGATGAGGCAGATGTGTGAATCACTGATATTAACTTATCATTGTATCGTTAACGAGGAAACCGAGGACAATTAAGACCTATTTCAGACCATAATCAAGGACAATGTTGAGGGAGTAGCCTGTCGTAAAATGTGCTGTTTATAGCACTGACTTAATTACGTGACCTAGATCTATTAGTACCTGATAATAGCTTACCTTTAACAAGAAATCAGATTATAGTACCTTTAGATCAATACCTGTGTACAGGTATCAGGTTCCAGGACATTATGTAGATACCTGTTAGTAGGTACCTGTATTGACTTAATTATGTACGGTAGATTTAATTAATTAGAGAATTGATTGTCTATAGGAGTACATGACCATGCATTGTGTCTTTGTAATGTTCGATAAAGTGATTAAATTGTTTCAACAATGGACCATAAGAGACGAACTCCCTAGCTATATCTATAAGAAGACAAACTCGGTTAGCCATAGTATTGGACTATTTTATGATTTTAGTTGATAACTAATTATGTAAAGAGTATTGACTATGACAGAGTTAACTCTCAATTATCTCTAATATAATATAATATATAATTTTAACATGTTGATGATATTTACATAAACTAAATTAGTATCAAGCCTGAGGATTTAGATATGTCTTGAGTCTAAAGTGTCAGGGAATCGAAGGAAGATTTAGATGCATCTTTAGGATGGTTAAAGTCTGAAGATTTAGACACATCATGGATATGTCTAAATTCAAGCTCTAAAGCCTGAAGATTTAGACTTGTTTTAAAGTTGTCTAAAGTCTGAAGATTTAGACATGTCTTGAAGAAGTCTAAAACCTGACAATTTAGATGTGTCTTGAAGATGTCTAATACCTGAAAAGTTAGACACCTGTTGCCTAGGGGCATGACACCTGCTATAGGGGACTATGAGGTGATAGGTAGTGAGAACTTCAGTGTATAATCACTTTAGATGGGAGTTTCCCCCCATAGAATTTTTTCTCCCCTGTGGCATTGACCTTCTGAGATACTTGTGGCTGTCTGACGCTGCAGCAGACGTTTCATCATGTTCACGATGCCTTCATTGAAATCTTCATGTCATTCTACCTTCTATTGAAATCTCTGGCAGCTGTAGGTTCTATATTGGATAATCTCCTCTGGAGGGATTCAAGTACAAGTTTTATATCTTGTGGTGAAACCTGTATCAAAATAGGCCGAGCTTTATGTATGGGGAGTAGTTTTTCAGGTCACTGGCCTCATTCAACACAGGTGCAATTCCTTCCTGCACACCCCTATCAGTTAACATAACATCGACCCAATAGATGAAAAGGGTAATGCCACTCTTTGAAAGCAGGGGTGAAAATTTGATTTGTTTCGCTGCATTGGTTTTTGTGTAAGATATGGTGTAGAATATATAGTTGTCCTTACAACAGGTCCACTAGCGAAGGGAAGCTATTGATTTACATAAAGTTGTAATTTTATTTTTCTTACCAAGTCTCAGATTTCAAACTTTTATTTAATGTTGTCAGCAAGAATATAATTAGCATATCTGTCATTTAAAAACTATTTCTATAGATTTCAGTCCAAAGTGTGATGATAAGAAAACGGAGAATGTAAAAACAGAAGTCAGCAGGATCAAAGCTGTCAAAGCTTATTTTGGAAATTGTCATTTATCTCCCTTCAGAGTTTGTCATTTCTGTTGAATTATCTCGCTTTCAGAATTGACCATTTCTGACAAATTGTCTCTCTTTAGAACTTGTCATTTTTTTAAGAATTTTCTCCCTTGTCATTATTGTTGAGTTTTTCATTTCTAATGAATTGTCTTCCTTTTGAATTTCTGTATGATAAATTTTCTTCCACGAAAGTTTGAGATAAATAACTTATTATTATCTCCCTTTAGACTTTTCATTTTGAATGAATAGACTTCCTTTAGAACATACTGATTATCTCCCTTTTCCATTTTACTGTATACTACATGTAGATATTTTATCATTCCTGGAAATATCAATGTTATCGTTAATGGGCTTGAAGAAGATAATAACTTGTTGTCAAAAATATGAATATTATACTGACAAATCAAAGTTTGGCTGTGTGATGCATATGTATACATGTTTATCCTCAATAGTACAAAGCAGCTAGTAGCTATATACATGTAGTTCTTGGAAATCTGAAAACTAGAAATTAGGATGTCGATCTGGTATGTTATCTTTCCAATCATCTTATCAGGTTAAAAACTTGATTTTGTGTCTGATCTAAGATATACAACAGTATACATATAAGTATATCAATTTCCATCGTATTATCCAGTAATAATAAGGTGTCATACATAATAGGTATGATTCTTGAATTTTTAAGAAATTAAAAAAATGATTGGTAAACATTCTGTGTGCGTCATGACAGTTTAGAATATGTTATTTACTTTACAGTCATGATGAATAGGGATTGATTTTTATATCAAACACGTATATTATACTTGATGTGAAGATATTCAAATTTATGATAAAGATCTTTTTCTTGAATATAAATGTCAAAAAATCTGTTTTGATTAGAGTTTCTCTGTAAACAGAGTTATAAGTACAGATAAGTAATCTATTATTTCATGAATATGTATATAAGCTTAATTTTTGAAATATAGAATATGTTGTTGAAAAAATGTGATTTGTAATTTTATGGATGTCTCATGGATAGGGGTTGTCTCCCTTTGGAGTTGGTCCTTTCTTTTGAATTGTCTCCCTTTAGAGATTGCTCTTTATTTAGAATTTTCTTCCTTTGGGGTTAGTCCTTTCTTTAGAATTCTCTCCCATTGGAGTTTGTCCTTTCTTTAGAATTGTCTCCCTTTGGAGTTTGTCCTTTCTTTAGAATTCTCTCCCATTGGAGTTTGTCCTTTCTTTAGAATTGTCTTCCTTTAGAATTGTCTCCCTTTAGAACATAAATTTTCATATATCACCCTGATACCCTGGATGACAGATAATCGTTGCGCTGTCAATTCTGAGAACTCTTGAGAGATGTCTTGTCCTCTAAGGTTATTGACTCCACTTGGCTGCATTATCCACAAATTTGTGTTAACTGATTTACCGACAAAGATTATAATACAAGTAATGTTTTCTCCGAACTTTTATTGTTTGTGCCTGTCGGTACAACACACAGCCTCTCTATGTAACTATCCTTGTAAGTTAAACAGTACCACTCATGATCAGCCACTACATCATTTCTGATGATGTATAATGCTCTTTCACTTCTATAAACTGTACTGTTTTCAACAAGCTCTAGGAAATAATACACAACTATGTAGATATTGTCATTATCGTAAATTTTCTTCACACAAAGCTATCACAGCTATAAGGATTTACATTTTCTTTGAGTGGCTGTGACACTGACTTTCTTTACTGTTGGCTGCTCCTGTAACTCAGACAGATAGCATAAGGCCGGATGGTAGGAGAGATAAACAATAATTTGTTCATTATAGTTTTGTTTTATCTCTGTTGTCTTGAATCCAATGTCATGATTTATTTGAGGACAATGTTTCTTTCCTTTTTGCTTTTCTTTATTTTCCTAAATTGACTTACTCCAAATTTTTTTTTTTGGGTCAGTTATCTATCAATCTAGTAATAAGAAAATTTGAATGACAGGCATTTGAAAAAATCATAATCTTCGCAAAATTAGGATAAACTTTTCGACACTATTTCTATATATCAGACAGTACTGGTTGATGGTTCTATACAATTATCATGAAATACATACAGTATTTTCATATTATACCTTTAGTATTTCTCTCTAAAAATGACAGAGAATTTACTCTTCTGATTTATCTTGTTTAAAAGGACATATGTCAATGAAAAAAGAAGCAAAGTTTCATAAACTTAAAATCAAAGACTGTTTTAAGAACAATTGTTTGACAGATAGGCAAATCCCCTAACCAGCTTTAACAGTTAGACAAATCCCCTAACCAGCTGTAACAGTTAGGCAAATCCCCTAACCAGTTGTAACAGTTAGGCAAATCCATAGTAAAGAGCCCAGCAGATATAGAAGCAACATTGAATTAGCTTTGAATGATCTTGACTGGACAATACATTTATATTGTTAATGGTATAAGGGACATATAATTATGAGAAATAAGTATTGAATTTTGAATGATGTAAGTGGCACATTCGAAAGTTAATTCAACAGTATTAACGAGATTGCTAATGTCATTGTGGGGGTCCCATCAAATCGGCCGTGATTTATTCCGTGATTTATTCCAATTAACACGGACAGATTTTGCCCATTACTGTTCACCAACTTGACATTTTACAATAATCGGTATATTGATTTGTACCACCTCTCCAACACTACATCACAGATATACAGAATCAACCATGTAAAAATTTTTCATTGAACTGGAAAAGTTTTCTGAATTATATGATGGGCATAAGAATACTCTTGTGCCGAATCTGCTCAGTTGGGCTGACCTGATCTATGTTCAATTTTCTGCAATGATTAATATTCCGGTGAATGCTGCCGAGATTTTCCATGTTGTGTGAAACAGACTCCTGACTATTTCCAACAGAAAAGGAGTGAAAAGTAAAATCAATGGCAAACTTCAATATTCATCAACTATTCCACAAGGAAAAGATTTAGATTTTCTACAGCTAAATAGGTTCACTTTTCATAACTCATTCACCCCTGAAAATTTAAAATGGGCTAGTCCAGCCTTTGTATTAGAAGAATCTAAATGTGTCGTCAGGGGTGAATGGGTCAGCTGATTAGATAATGAATTGCTTATCACAGAGAGCATGCATTTTACGGATATCAATTAGAGCAATCATGTAAGACATTACAGTCATAAACAGATAATTTATTAAAATATAAATAAAAAGGTTTTAGGGCCATCTTCTCCTCAGAAGTCATAAAATGTCCTAAATATGTTTACACAACTGTAAAATGAAACCACATTTAAATGTTTCAAAGTATTTTGTGACATACCTGGAATTTCTGTGTTTAGCAGTATACAGATAATCTGGTTAAAACGTCTGTTCGTTTACAAGTTCATCCATCTTCGGGGTCGAGTAAACAAATATTTACTTATCTTTATGAGACAAGTTCAGTAGTGAAATATTCCTCAACTACGAAAATTGTCTAATCGGATTCGCCAGCCGGGATGGGTGATGAACTAGGATTGTTTATAGGCGAATATTTCTGTTACCAATATGCATAGTTATGCGTATGACAGAATCTTACCTCCAAAACCTAGAGAGTTATCAGGTGATATCACCAGTGACTACCGTTTTAAGGGATGGGAGTGTAGTTGCAGAGTTTACTGTAACATTGAAGCCAAGCCTGCAAGTACCAGACAAGATAAGCTGAATCTACAGCATTGTCATCTTTCAAATTTTTCTGAAAATTATTAAACTTGCTTTCGTAAAATTTTGTTACCTCTTTTCATCATATTTCTGTATATAACCTGACTAATTTTGCATTTCTTCCAATAAATCAATGCTTTCATAAGTTTAGATCTCTAGGTAAGAAAAGAAAAAAAACAGTAATATTTTTTTTCAAGTTTTAAATCAAGCTAACAATGGTGTCTTATGAAGTGGAGTTTTGCTGAAGCTCCTGGAGAGAATTGGCCAGATATTCCTATAATACAGCTTAGACACTTACTATGTATTTATTATCAAGTTTAGAGTGATAAGAACTCCTGTGAGATGTACAGGAGCGATATCAGAAAGGCATATCCTGAACTCGGGTGTCCCTATTAGGGGCTAGTTCGGATGAAACTGTCTCTCTCCGGGATATTGCCAAACCATATCGACAGCTGGGAAAGTCTCTACCAAAAGACGATTCCATTTCTTCATAAAAGATAATGTTCACTTTTTATGAACTTACGTCAAACCCAGTAAATCTTGTGCGATTATCAGTTTGTTGGCAGAGTGTATACTGTTTGAATTTCAAATCAAAGACTTGCTTATGCTTGATTAAAAAAAAACCTCTCGCAGTCGTCCACATCTATAAAAAGTTTGCAGGCTTCTGCGATGTTAGCACATTAATACGTCGGTGGAAAATCCCCAAAAACTGAGGTTCCGAAATAAATCCTGGTCGGAAACAAAGTGTTCACTGTGCATGTGCCCTAGGAGAACTTGTATGTTTTACATCAGATCTGAGACAAGAATAAATACTTGGTAGATTACGTTAAGTGCAAAACAAAGGTGGCGGATTTAATGAAAAAAAAGTTAAATAAATAATTCAAAGTCTGATCTAGTATTTAAGACACTTGTGTGTGTTTAAGATAAGGTTGTATCTATCAGTAAAACGCTATCTCTGATGTCAACGGCTCCTCCCAGTTTAATTTCATTTTTAGAGAATCAGAAAACAATTCATTAATTGATTGATAACTTGGTAAGAAAATGTTTTATATTCTGAAGGACTCGGGACTCATAGTTTGATTCACTCTGAAGAGTTTTAGGTTTTCTTTATTTTAGGTAAATTAATTTGTAAGTTTGAGTTGTTTAAGTTGCCTTTTCGTGTACATTTTTGTGAAGGATATTATGATCTTCTTATAGTATTTGTATATATAATGGTAGAATTTCATAGGATATTATTTATATATTCTTGTTTTTATATATCAAAATTTACTTTATGATCAGAAGAAAATATTTTTTTAATTAATTAAGCAAGTCACACGAATTTGATTCAAATTATAGATACTTGGTCAGGGATTACCACATGTGAAAATTTTATGATGGAGGAAAGTGCACAATAATTTCTTTTCACTTAAAAGAATTCCTGCGAGAGCTTTCTTCTAAAAGTGATATAAAATTATACAACTGAATAATAAAAACTGAATAATAAAAACAATTAAAATTCTAAATGCTAAAATCCCAAATTAAGGACATGAACAATCCAATATGAAATCCAAACCTTGTATTACAAAAGTTCTTAATATCAAAATTTGATGTCTTGACGTCACTTGAAGATTTCAATGCACTCTCTTAAATTTTTTTATTTACCTTAGCCAACTGAATTATCATGGTTTTACTGTAGAAAATCGCAATATGCCTTTAAGTGCTGATGTTAAGTGATAGGATTTTGACATGTACGAAGCCATTAGAATCACAGATATGAAATTGATACCATAGAAATTGTAGTTTTAACCATTATCAACGCTATCTTACCCATGGTATTCAAGCGTACAAGTGCAAGTGTATTTTTTTTTCATTTACATCGGTTTTAACTTTTTATCCTTCGTTCCTTTTCGATTGTTGTTGTCGGTGCAATGCTGTGTGTTGTAAATGTCAGGGAGAGATATGATGAGTCTGTATCTTTCGTATCATCTTGGACTTTAATGCGGCTGCCGTCCTTTCTTCGTTTTTCCCTGCTCTGGAAACCCCTAGGGCCGCTCTGTGGTGAAAATTTCCATCTGCTGAACACGTTCTAGTGTTCTTTCTTGGTTTAGCTGAAGGGCTACCCCGACCCTGGGGACTTAGATAGGGCATTCGAAAATGCTAAAACAATCATACACGCTAAATATCACTTGTATGATTATAATGTCGGGACAACTCCATGACGGTCGATCAAGGTCGGATGGTGAAAAAATAAGTTGTTAGTAGGATCCCAGTGGGAAAAGGTATACTTTTCAATTATTTATGTACTCAGGCTGCCTGGCTGGTTTTACTATAAGTGCTCCACCATCACAATCAGACCGCATTGTAGGAGTTGGGGAATACAGCCAGTGCAGTTGGAACTGTTTGGTATCAGACATATGATACATGTGTATCTTGGAACAGATAACATTTACTGCCTTTTTACACTTTTTTTTTTCGTCTGTCACCCTTTTATTTTAGTTTAAGAAAAACCCAGGCTTTGATAGTGTTGAAACTGTTCAAAATTTTAAAGCTTGGTACCATTTAGAAATTAAGGTTAATTTGCAGTTCAAAAAGCATTCTAATAATAAAACATTTAGTTAAAATCTTTTGCTATCAGAAGTAATGATAATTAAAATTAAACGGGTTTAGGTCCATTCAGGCCACCCCAAATTAAGGTTAAAGAGGGATAGGCCTGGTTAGATTTCTAAAGGGGAGATAACTTGTTGGTGTAAGTATTAAAATGGCTATAGATGTACAATATACAATAGATGTACCTGGTTAAAAATCGTGTTATTTTACTATGTCTGGTTTTTCCAAAAACTCCACCCAGCAGCTTTAAAACAACTTCATATAGATGTCCTGCGGAGATGATGGGTGGGGGGAGATGTGAGGAAGATGGCCAAGGGAGATAACTCTGAACCAACTCCATTGATTAACAGGGATTAGGCTTCCCTTGGGATGCTAGAGGTCGTATTGTGGTTGATGGAGTTTAAATAAATTGAGACTAATAGACACAAACTCTACTGTTGTATGTAGATAGTGTCTGTGATATAATCAGAACAGCTGCACCAACTGCTTCCTTACTCTGCAAGCCGAGCATCATTAAAGAAAAAATCTGACTTTTACCTCAATTTCTCTCCAAAAATGAAATTGAACAAAAAATATCTTCCAATATTTACATTCAATATAGTGCAAATTTTTGCTTATTCTTAAAAGAATTAAGAATCTGTATAAATGATGATGGTGAAAAAGAGCTTGTTCCTTATGGTAGCAATTCCTTGTACTTGCACTAAGCTGGGGAACAGAGGTTTTATTGAGGCTCAGAGTGGCCCTGTATCATGCACTGATAAGATCTGTTCCTGCTGATATCTAAATATTGGTGTCAGACTTGGATACTTGGGGGCCAGATCCAGGGTCAGTCTACTACAACAGGACTCCTTGTTTCGACCATCTTGTTTATTAACATCAGTTTGGTGATAGTGAAAGTCTGGCTCACTTGATCCCTATAAATGTTTGTATAGAAATCAAAATATTTTCACTGATACAGACTTAAGTGTAAAACACGCAGTGCAGTATGGAGACCTGTCGGGCCTGTTGTATAGCTGTACACAGTTGGAATAGTTACACCAAGATAGAAGGAGGTGAAATTTGTTTTAAATACCTCTGTCTTTAAATAAAAGTACTGTTGCTTTATAGATCAAAATATTGTTCTGAACGCAAGGTTAGGTTTTATTTATTGAGCCTTCCAAGAACTTGCACATGCAAAGTTGAACTGATCAATCAACAATATAAGATAGCGCTATAGTCTATGGACCTGCAAGGTCAGACGAGCAGGAAGTTTTATCAATATAATCACACAAAATTCCTTTACTTTTTCCTATTTTAAAGCTTTTTCTAATTTTAGAATAAGAAAAAAAATCTAGAAACTTTCCTTTCATTGCAATACTTTTCTATGAATAGCTTTACAGCATTTTTACTATGTCAAGTTATTCTAAAAGCAAGAATTCTGAATGTAGCTTATTGTCTTAAAGACACCTGATTCTTTAAGATCAAAAGTCATGGGTTAAATGTCGTCACTTGATGCCATAAATTTCAAAGGTTAAAGTTCAAAGGTTGAAAAGGAGCTATATGATATGATGGAGATTCGATTACATTTCTTTAAGTCAGCCGGTTAAAAAGGTTAAGGTTTCTTTCAACAGTATTCAACTGGTCGTTAAATGTTATCTTAAAGGGGAAAAATGACTTAAAAAATTCAAGGTAACACCAGTAGCAAGGTTAAGGAGAATGAGGAAGGAGGGGGGGGGGGGATAGGGGGAGGGTGATGGTGATAGCTTTTTGAACAAATCCCTTTTTTATTGAGGATGTCATATTTAAGTGAAGTATAACTTAGATAACATATAAATAATCCAATAACACACTGTATTATCATTACATAGAAAGTGGTTTACATCTAGAAAAGTAGCAATCAAGATTTAGTATACAATCTGAAATTCAAATTTTTAAATTCATCTGCCAGTTGGCAGCTATGCTGTATGTTATATCGGCGTTTATAACTATACTACATTGAGCTCTTGAATGTCAATTGGCATTCTAGGATTTCATTTTGGATGAAAAGTGTTATGCTAAAGTAATTTTCAACTGGTTTCCTTCGGATTTCAGAAAATTTTATGGTCTACAATGAAAATCAAATTACTGTACGTGAAGTTCCTGGCCAAACACTGCAGGTGGATAGAAACTTTTATTTATCTTCTTTTATTTTGGCCGATTATTTTTTTGTTATCTTATCGCTCTTTAGTAGAAAGGCTTCATTTTATCGTAACATTTAAGAGCAATTTTCCATTTACGTAAACTCCAGTGCAAACTACTTAGCAATTATCAAATTGTAATATCTAGAATTATCAGCAATTGGAAATCTTTAGTGTTTGGAGGTTAAAAAACACTATTCTAATTAATCCACCTAGGGTGGTCTCTATAGTGAACTTTAAATGGTTTGATCTTTTTCCTTCAAACTTCTGAAGGTCCTTGGGTTTTCCAACTTTCTATCAAAACCAATAACATGTAACATTTTAATGATGGCAAATTTTGACCTTGAGGCTCACAATGGAGTTATAGTCAATAGGGAAAGGTCAGATTCATTTGTGGAATCATGTTGACAGAACAGATTTGAAATGTTTATTAAACAAACAATTGGATCGGATCACTAATGTGTACACTACACCATTTAATCCTTAATTGATGGCTGGCTGTTACAGTATGAAGATGATTTAAAAGGAGACTTAAAGTAGGAGGCCAGGGTCTGTAAATGGAGGCAGTCCAGGGGTGAAGGGGTGGGGGAGGCCAGGGGTGGAAGGGTGGGGGAGGTCAGGGGTGGAGGGGTGGAGAAGGTCAGGGGTGGAAGGGTGGGGGAGGCCAGGTTCTGTAAATGGAGGGCATCCAAGGGGTGGAGGGGGTGGGGGAGGCCAGGGTCTGTAATTGAGGCAGTTCAGGGGTTGAGGGGGTGGGGGATGTCAAGATCTAATGGAGACAGTCCAGGGGTTGAGGGGGTGGGGAATGTGAGATCTAATGGAGGCAGTCCAGGGGTGGAGGGGGTGGGCGAGGCCAGGATATGTAAATGGAGGACGTCTTGGGATGGAGGGGGTGGGGGATGCCGAGATCTGTAAAGGAGGACATCCAGGGGTTGAGGGGGTGGGGGATGTCAAGATCTAATAGAGGAAGTCCAGGGGTTGAGGGGGTGGGGGATGTCAAGATCTAATAGAGGAAGTCCAGGGGTTGAGGGGGTGGGGGATGTCAAGATCTAACGGAAGAAGTCCAGGGGTGGAGGGGATGAGGGATGTGAGATCTAATGGAGGATTTGAGCGTTGACTGTAAATTCCCCCTCCCATCACATGCATCTTACAAGGTTTTAATACTACTGGTAAACAGATGTGATATACTTATCCATCACCATGATCATAGTGATTAAATCATGTAAATATATAATTAATGTGATTGAACTTTTTTTTATCTTTTCAGGTAAGTCAATTTTCTGGACTTTGAAGTATGAAGGATGAAGGTTTTGATGTGGGTCAATAAGAAGGTAAGAGCTTGAGGGTGGAGGTTGAGGTGGGTTATATAATCTACAAAATGTTTGTGTACATAGGGGTAGAATTGGAGAAGTTGGAGATCATATTTGCAATCATTACCAATGCCAGTTTCATTATTTTTTATGCCTTGGCAGGATTAGGGTTGAGAGGAATGAGAAGTATAGCAGGATGAGGGTCTGGAGGAAGGAGGGAGTGGGGGAGTGGTGAATGGAGGGGTACATGCCCATCCTATATGTGTTGTTGTTTCTTAATGTTTTAACAGAAGGATACATTTAGATCTAGTCTCTTTGCTCTTGTATGTTTATCTTATTTTATATAACCATTATTAAAATGTAGAAATCGTAAAAGAAAATAAAACTAAATCAAACTAGTGATTACAAAGAAGTGCAGACAAGTTTAGGAGACACACGTCTGTGTCACAATGTCTATAACCGATCAGAGTTAACATGAATGGGATCATAGACAAACTAAATGGCCCTGACAGTGGCTAAAACTGTCTTCTCTCCCCTGTGTCGAGCTCTTTGATCTTTGGAGGTGAATTAATTAACTTCAACAAGTTAGATGTTCTGATTAGATCTGTAGATGGCCTTATAAGATTATAGCCGAGACATTCAGAAGACAATAGTGATCGGTGATCCTCTGAGGTTTAAAGTCAGTGATCTTATAAGCATTGCTTGGTACTAGATAGTGAATGGTTAGCTTATTTTTATATATTTTAAATTATGCATTTCTTTTAAACTTTGGCTCCTTCAATTAAAGCTACTTAAAAACAATAATAAAGGTCAATTTTGAATGTCCAAACTGTAAAATTAACTTTCTCACCTATAAATGTCGTAATGGACAGGTCTAATCTATGATTTAGAAGAGCCTAAATGTGTCAGATAGAAGCTGTTTACGGTTGCTGTATATCTGATTTATCCTTAAAGAAGTAAACAAATTGTGACAAACAATTGAATTAATCTACGACAGTGTCAACGTCTAAAAGTACATATTGACATAAAAAAAATGAAAATATCTTTAAATTTCTTTACTTTTCCTATTCTTGAATTTCTTCCTCTGGGTCAATACTTTTCCTATTCTCTAATTTGTTCCTCTGGGTCAAATCAATGCAACTAAACACTTTAGATTCAAAGAAGAGGATGGATTTGATTTTGACAATGAAAAAAGTTTCATTACAATAGATGGTAATTGGTAAATATACATAAGACTGGCCACCAGACCCTAAGTTGTCGAAAAGACCGTCTCATCAGAGTTCTATATTGTATAATCTCCCTCTATAGAATATAGAATCAGACAACTCTCTTTACTAGATTATGTCCCATTAGATTAAATCTAGACTCAGACAAGACTCTATACTAGATTATCTCCCCCTAGTTTGAAACTCGAAACAGACAAGCCTCTAAACTAGATTATCTCCCCCTAGGTTTGAAACTAGAATTAGACAAGACTCTATACTAGATTATCTTCCCCTAGTTTGAAACTCGAAACAGACAAGCCTCTAAACTAGATTATCTCCCCCTAGGTTTGAAACTAGAATTAGACAAGACTCTATACTAGATTATCTTCCCCTAGTTTGAAACTCAAAACAGACAAAACTCTAAACTAGATTATCTCCCCCTAGTTTAAACTCTCAAAACAGACAAAACTCTAAACTAGATTATCTCCCCCTAGTTTAAACTCTGGAATCAGACATGTAGTAGAAACAAAAATAATCAAGCCTAATTTAAGTGAAGTTTTTAATATTCTTAAGTCTAGATTTACATCTGAGGTTAGACGTATGTGTTATGAAATGTCAGACTACACAGTGATCAGATTTGAGAGGTTCTATTAACAAGTTTTGATATTTATATATGTAACTCCATCTGTATATGGATATAGTTCCTAGTTGTGATACATCATGTGGAACACTCCCTTCTGTACCAGATCAGTCAGGTGATATACATTTATGTCTGTTTGTGGTTATTTAAAGAGAGCTGAGGTCACAGGTCACCATGACATAACCTAAGGGCCGTAAAATTTAAATGTTAATTTGAAAAGCTGCAGCTATAAGTGACACAACACTGCAGTAGTCACAGATTCAGAAGTTACAAGGCAGCGTTTGATCTGCAAAAATGAGGGACACAATATTTTGGCTCAATGCTTTAAGAGTCTCCAACATCTGGTTTGAAAATTTGAAAACAATGTTAAATAATAAAGACGCAGTGAAGTTATTGCAGAGGATCTATATCTCAATTAATGTTGGACAAATTCAGAGATAGGTTCCTGCATGATTTTGAACCCAATTCGTCTGGTTTGTACATTAAATCTAAATATTTCCTGTTGCATACCTATCCCAATAGATTCAAACTTTACCATCCAAACACAAGAAGGTCCCAAAGCACCTTAATCCTGATCATATCATACTGTAAATTTGGATATTGTGGAGAGTATTTAATTTTGCGAATGTCATGCATTTACTTTTCCCGGTGTTGTTATTTTTGGGATAAATACACTTTTAGTCTTTCAAGCAATAAAGTGACCTTCATGACCTTTGACCTTTAAGTAATTAGTGTAATTTTTCCATTCTAGTTTCCACCTTTGCAGTAGATATCAGAAAATTTCTAACATTGCCCCCTTACCCCTTTAGAATTCTGGGTAAGTCTGACTATAGATATAGTAGGAATCCTGTAGTGGGGGTGTTGACAGGGGAGCTGAGTGGTTGTGACTTTAATGGGAGATCCGAGGGTCTAAACCTCACACCCCAGAGTCATGATCCACACTAGTGTATAAACAGCATGACTTTTATAGGCATCTCAGAGAAGGGAAAGAAAAAGTAGTCCATAAACTACGTCAAAAAGCAGTAGATAAACAATGTAAGATTCTTTACTGTATGGTGACCTGGTTCTATGTTAATGTAAAATTTGATAAAGACATCTGTGTACAAACATTTTACAGAATCAGTCCGATAACCCTGTCACACACAACAGAAAACACTTTCTTCATCACATCGTCTAGATAAAAGTGTTATAAATATTTAGGTTCTGAGAATAATATTGCCATTCATAACGGAATGGTTTTGAAACGGATAGATAAAAAAATGTTTATATTTTGTCCCGATTAATTAGTGTCTGTCAGTTCGACTAATGTACTTCAATGTAAGTGCCTGAAGTTGAAGATGTACATTAAAATTGGTTAAATTATCTAAATCTGCAGGAGAAGAGGAAATGATAAAACTGATGAGAGTTAATGAGAATTGGCGTGTTTAGCATATCTTTACTTTTAAACTATATAGGATTATTATAATTCAAAGAGCCTCTTTGTTTCTGTATGATAGACTTTCCATGTAATGTGATGGACGATAACTATCGTCCTACATGGCTCTTGATGTTAGATTTTCCTTTAACCAAGCCTCTTACTTAAAATTTATCTTTTGATCATCTAACAAGTTGTATTGCAACTCCTTCTCAAAATACACTACAATAGGAAATTGTAATTTTGTGTAGAGTTTTGCAGTGAGGTATTCCAATCACAAGAAAAGATTGGTTAATTTGAAAATTTGAAGTGTTGAATTGTTGACCTAATTTCTTATATTTGGAAAGTGTCTGCTAGTATTCATGGATGATATGAGTAAAATTGCATTAGATGGACAAGATTTAGTCTAAATCAATAGAAATTGGCCTTCAAAGGTCATTCGGTCAAATCCCACTAGAGCCATAGATCTGATGACTGTGACTCCACCATCAAAAGATGATCATATATATAGACCCACATTACAGATACAGGCCTCTTGGGACTGATTGGCTGTGTAATAGAGAAATGAGAGTGAAAATGTGGTGACAAATGTCAAGTCTTGAATCAGAAATTCCTCTCACCATAATTTTCAAATGTGTCCTTATCTGTTTAAGGAATAAACTTTTTTGTAGTAAATTGATAATGGTTTATACCTTAAGCAGAATTCATTTCTACAGTGTGCATTAATAACACGAGCAAAGTTTTGAACCTTGTCAAACACCACAAGTAAATTGAAAAGAAGATATGGTGTGGCTCTGGAAATTTTCATTGTTTGTATAATCAATTAAAAGTTTATTTGTTAGCTAATTTTGTTGTTATATTTGCTGAAGCCACAGTTGTGTAAAGTAACCTAATTTGCAATTGTCCATAATTGACTTCCACATTAATTAACTTGGCTCCTGCATTATTGGCAGGGTTCGATTTAGCCCTGTAGTGTGATCAGTGAGGACAAATCTAATTCTACAGCCAGCGGCCTAATTTACTACAAATGTCCTGGCGGTGTTTGGAATAATTAAATATTTACGTTCAGCAAACCTTACGATTGTTGAGCCCGATTCTACAGAGAGTCAAATTTATACAACAAATACTTTAACTCAGTGTTTAAATATTTCCCCATTGTGAACACATATTCTGTAGGCGATCTGACTAAATATTAGCTAGACCTTATTTCCTGTGTTATCAGGCAAACAGTGATTTCCCAAACGGATTTTCAGCTGATATTCTCACTACAAGAAATAGCTTTCCCAGATTCAAGATGTTTTCGTTTTGTCAAGAGTCAAAGTAATGCTAATCAATTATCACCTTTTAGATGTTAGTAAACTTTGTTGTGGTCAGTGGTGGAGGTCGGAGGTCGAGGTTAGTGGTCAGCAGGGATAATATAGATTACCGGTTGAGAGAGTAAAACCTATTGTATGCCTTTGGACAGACAAGAGTGACCTATCTAGATCCTGTGTCTGTCGTAACATTATATCAGCTTTACCAGATAGAAAGTGCTTGACTTATGACAGTCTTTTATACCTGATCTTCTCTAGCAACCATCAAACTAAAGAAGTATTTTAACAACTTGTTTGTCCTTATTTGGGCTCAGCATTGATTTTAGGGGACATCAGGCATACACATCTATTTGATCCTTTAAGAAATCTATATATTCTTGTAAGTGATTAAAACACAAATATGACATTGATCAGTATTCTGTTTGTTTCAATGTCTTTTAAACTCAGAGGTGCTTTGCACCCATGTTAGTTGAAATTTGAAATTTATGGAAATCAATTGCAAGTTTATTCAGTGTCTTAAATGTTAATTAATTTGACTTGATAATTTGAATTTGAGACTGACAGCTTATTTGAATTTAATGACTTATTGTCATTTCCCATTTGCATTGCACTTGAAAAGACAAGAAAAACAAATGCATTAATTTGTAATATTTTTGTATTGGTATTTCTGGATTTGATGCATAATTGATGTTAATGGGGGGGGGATCAAGGGGAACAATTTTAATTATAAAGTAACAGGGGAGATAACTTTGATCATTGTAATAGAGGAAATAATTCTGATTAAGTAATAGTGGAGATAATTCTGGTTAAGTAACAGGGGAGATAATTCTGGTTAAGTAACAGGGGAGATAATTCTGGTTAAGTAACAGGGGAGATAATTCTTATCAGGAACCAGGAATTGTAGTTAATATTTGCACCTATGATGAATCACTGTTTGTATTTACTTTGTGATGAGCCTACACTTGGAGTTATAAGTAAATAAACACAAAATATACCTCCCATATCTTTATTGTCATTTTAATCTCAAGGTCACCTGACTACGGTGAAGTCATCAGGTCGCCTGAACACTTCAGCTGTCATTCTGTTAAATATCGGTCATCAGTTTATCTATTATCATTGATAGCGACTTAATTTTGATGGTTTTGTTGATAGGCTAGATATGAGGAAAAAACAACAGAAATCTATTTTGGTGTCTCTTTTTAGGTCACAGTAATTGTTTCTTTTATGACAATTTTACTTGACCTTTATTTCTATCAGAGGTATCACATACATTAAGAGAGAAGAGAGAAAGGAGTTTCTTTGATCTATCATAAAAGGCCTTTTTGATGTAGGTTTTTGTCCACAATGTATATAGTTATCTATTCTGTGTCCATTTGGCCTTGTATCCGTTGGCATTATCCTTTTATATTGTTTTCTTAAGAAAAGAAAAAAAGGTTTTGTGGTTCAGTTCAATCTCTCCCAGAGTTCATTGCAGTTCCCTGAGTTCACCTCTAACGGACCACGGAAATTTCAAGACAAAGATATTGTGGACACACACTAAATTCTTTAATACATATTTTAAGGTTTCTTTTCAATCATTTGCCTGTTAACAACTACTTGTTCTGACAGAACATAATTTTATAAATCAAACCAAACGATATGGATTATTTTGTTGATTTACTTATAAGTAAATAGTCACAATTTGCACACAATATCCACCGGATCAAAAACAATCTCTGTGACATAATCTACAGGTGTAACACAACCGTCATGATGTAATATTCTGGGACGGCCAGTCCGTTAGCCATTGACAGAAGTGAATGTGGGGACCGCAATGAAGTTGAATGAACCCTGGGTGAGATTGGGTTGACTTGGTGTGTAGTAAATGATCACAATTTGCCCTTTGTATAAAGACCACTTATTCTTTTCTCTTTGGTGGTCCCTATAGACAGGTTTGACTATATATGCAAATATATTATGATAATTGGTTAAATAGAGATACTGATTAGATTGCCATTACAATAAGAATATTTTCATAATTAAGTGACTTTCCTTCCTCATTACTTATGAAGTTTATAGGCAATAAAGACTACACGCATATTAAGTAAGAATTCTGTATTCAAATATTTTACATAATCCGAAAGGAATGTATGTAAAATACTGTATGCAAGCCATATTTACATAATTTTCTTCAAAATTTTACTGCATGAAATATATTTCTTATTTAAATAAGGTATTTGGAACACTCTAGTAGCTGCCAAAGGAAAAATACAAAATTTATTTCAGATTTAGCACTGTGTAAAATTGCTTTAAGCACTTTGGCGAAACAGCATTCTCTACATAGGAACAACCATGAGGACATTGCTATGAAGAGCGTTTAGTTTTGTTTTTCCTGAAGATTTGAATGTTCACTCGAGTGAGAGACGCCGGATTAGCTCGCCACCGACTCAGAATAATACCCGCATTGTGTCTATTTACTTTCCCTCTAGGGGGCGCTTTTTGTTAAGTGATTAAGTTAATATACACACGCAATTGGGCAGTTGTACCTGATTAAAGTACGGCTCTAGTGTCTTACCTGTAGAAGACCTTAAGCGCGGACCTTCAACTCCTGTATTATGAAGCATTGTCCGCTTTTTTAGGTGTTAAAAAATGAAAGTTTAGGGTTTTGCATTTTCCTGATTCCAAAATATATAAATTACATTTAGATTATATTTAGAACTTTACCCATTGTATCCAGTTTGTGTTTAAATTGTCATTGAATATGGTCGTTGTTTATTTATTGTAATGACTTTCCTTGGGATTGAAGCTGTCATTGACATGATCAGTTTGCTATCCCCCTCCATTTAAAGAATGTTAAATAGGGCAGTCTACCTTGTTCTACAAAATATCATTTTAAATTTCTTTCTTTGTCCCAAAGAGAAATTATTTAAATTGATATTACTGACTTCCTGTTAAAAACAAAGACGCAGGAAGTGGATTTTATCTGATTTAGTCAGTAACTGTCCGTGAAATACAGGTATACAAAAAAATAAAGAAAACTCCCTTCCTTCAAAAGAAAATGGATATAAATTTTTTGCTCAGACAAGGCTCTCAATTTAGCCCTTTTAATTAAAATGTCAGCTAAGGGTCAACAGGTATAAATCAATTACTTATATCTAAAGTTTCTGTTTCTTATAGTATACATTCACTAGCCAAGTTGTTTTTAAGGCTGTTTTAGAAGTAAAATTACTCATTTATCAAAACAAAAGTATGTCAAATACCAGTCAAGTCCTTGTAGTTTACAAGTTCTTGTAGTGAAATAACACTTAATGTCTTTTTTCCAAGTTCTTTTAGAAATAATTCCTTTTTATTCAAGTTCATGTAGAAATAAAATCCTTTTTATTCAAGTTTTTGTAGAACGAATTCTATTTTTTTTCAAGTTCTTGTAGAAATTATTTCCTGTGTAAGCTTTGAAATTTGCTTAATACTATGGTGGCTTAGTGGTTGGGGTGTCTGGCAGTTACAATCACCTCTGCTGGTTCATCACATCTATCTGCATGTACACAATCATTGTTTTGGTATTGTTTGATAACTTAAACGTCCTTGAATGATAACAGCTGCCAAGGTCATGTCCTTGAATAATAACAGCTGCCAAGGTCATGTCCTTAAATAATAACAGCTGCCAAGGTCATGTCCTTAAATAATAACAGCTGCCAAGGTCACGCCAGTCAGGTCATCCTTAAATAATAACAGCTGCCAAGGTCATGTCCTTAAATAATAACAGCTGCCAAGGTCATGTCCTTAAATAATAACAGCTGCCAAGGTCACGTCCTTAAATAATAACAGCTGCCAAGGTCATGTCCTTAAATAATAACAGCTGCCAAGGTCATGTCCTTAAATAATAACAGCTGCCAAGGTCATGTCCTTAAATAATAACAGCTGCCAAGGTCATGTCCTTAAATAATAACAGCTGCCAAGGTCATGTCCTTAAATAATAACAGCTGCCAATAGCCAGAGTCCTTAAATAATAACAGCTGCCAAGGTCATGTCCTTAAATAATAACAGCTGCCAAGGTCATGTCCTTAAATAATAACAGCTGCCAAGGTCATGTCCTTAAATAATAACAGCTGCCAAGGTCATGTCCTTAAATAATAACAGCTGCCAAGGTCATGTCCTTAAATAATAACAGCTGCCAAGGTCATGTCCTTAAATAATAACAGCTGCCAAGGTCATGTCCTTAAATAATAACAGCTGCCAAGGTCATGTCCTTAAATAATAACAGCTGCCAAGGTCATGTCCTTAAATAATAACAGCTGCTGAATAGTCACATCCTTAAATAATAACAGCTGCCAAGGTCATGTCCTTAAATGATAACAGCTGCCAAGGTCATGTCCTTAAATAATAACAGCTGCCAAGGTCATGTCCTTAAACAGAGAAAAGCCACTGAATAGCCAGAGTCAGTTAAGGACAGGTTTCAATGGTGGGGTAAAGCTGGAGTACTCAGAGAAAAGCCACCAATCAGCAGATAGTACTTGGCAATTGCTGTTGCACATGAGATTCAAACTCAGGACTCAGAGGTGGAGTGCTTGTGGTAATATGTTGGGACATCTTAACCACCTGCCACTTTTCTTAAATGACCAGCTATCCATAGAACATGAAACAAAAACAAACCAGACTTTCTAAGAATCTGTTCTATCCATGCTATGCTATGTACGCAGTAAGATCCTAACTGGTAAAACCTGCAGTGGTACGGCAGTATGTTTGGATATTCAATACATCTATTTACTGCTATTTATACATGTGTATGGTAAATATATACCTAATGTCTGAAACTAAATATCTAAATAATGCTAATTACAAATCGATGTGGCCATGAAGCAAATATATTTAAAACCTACGTCTGTAATATATAGCATTACAAACACATTCTCGAAATGTTTCATAGTTCTATTACACATACAAAGACATTTCTTGAATAGTTTGTGTTAATTAGTATGATAATTAGTTACTAATTGGATAGAAATGTATATTTTTATTTAACCTCTGTGTATTAAGACCACCAAGATTTTTTTTCAAGTGTCCTAAATGGCTCTTGAATTTTATTTAGACTCATTTATATGCATGCCTTAGTGACAACCTCTGTATAAAGACCACCTGCTGAATAAAACCATTTTTCTAGGGTCCCAAATGGCTATTTATAACACAACTTGACCTGTATATAGAGACCACTTGGCTATAGAGACCATACACTTTTCCCTTGTCCCTTGGGTGGCCTTTATAGACAGGATGAACTTTATATGTGTGACTATCATTTGTTCATTTAATATGCTCTTGAATTTCATTTAGACATATTTATATGTATAAACATGATGTGAAATAATTCAGTGGTTTTAATTTATTTCCAAACACTTGTATATCTAGATCTGTTCAGGTTAACAAAATCTGAGAAGGTACAATATGGTGATATAAAATTTATCTGTATGTATTTTTAGAAATACACGAGTTATTGCTCAACGTCATACTATTTTTCTTTTCACATTATATATGTGATTTTGTAAATGATGATGATTTTTATTACACATTATATATTTAATTTAAATTAAGGATGATATATTTGTGAATTTGGTTCTAGTTAAGGGTGTATGCTACCTTTCACATTTAACCAAATTGATATGTGTATTTGTGATTCAGATTTAGCAAAGTGTCATTTAAATGAGATGTAGTATGAGATTGAACATGTAATTCTCCAAGGAGCCATTTTCAATCCTGGCCTGTTCAACAGATGCTGGTTCTCAACGTTTTAATTATGAAATGTGTAAAACATCAATATCCTGGATTTTTTAAAATCATTTTCAAAAGGAATTTTTAAAAATGGAGCTTGATGAAGAACTACCCTACAGAAATCTGTATTCTGTCATTGGTGTTTTCATGTTATACCGTAATTTACAGGCTATAGTCTTAATATCAAGCAACCTCAGACAAATGCTTTTTTTTAACTTTAAAAGCAAAGCTTCTTCCTGAATTAGATTTTCACTTTATGATCAAACGAAGACATTTGCAGTTAAAAATATAATGGCTCCAAAAAAAAAAAGTTTTTCTTTTCTTCCTGTTTTTTTTTTTTTAAATGATGTATAACCTTTAGTCAGACTATAACAACTAAATCATATAGTACAACTTTGAGGTATTAGAATATTCAGTTACATGAATTAGAATACATAATTTGAAGGTTGTTTTGGGGCATCAGTTACTCTTAAAAGTGGCTTTGTCATCCTGTTCTACTTCAGTTGTAAAGTTCCCTTTATAATATCTGTAAATAAATGTATTTGTTTTAGTATAACTAGAGAGCAATGACGTCTTAAAACAGGAAAAGTTGGACTCGGAAAAAGTTTCTGAATTCCAAATTTATTATTTTACATTCATGATGTTTATACACATTCAAATTCTTCACTTTGATAATAGGTTAATTACTTGGCAGTAGGTATATGTTTTAGTCTCGTGGTTTGAGAGCATTGCGTCCTAACGTAGGTGATTCGGAGGTTTTATTTCGGTAGACTCGGGGATGTTTTCCACTTGGACACTACACAGCTACGAGTTTAGGCGGCTTGCCACAGGAATCTGAAGATGCTGGAAAATTTAGATAAAAAACTAGACTTTAAGAGTGCAGCGGTAAAGTTAATAAATGAACTATAAAATTAGGCTGTGGGTCAATTATGTTTTCTGGTACACTGCCCAAAGGAATTCAAATTCTGGTAATAGAGGAAGGAATTTAGAATTTGTCAAAAGGGTGAATGAATTAGGAAAGACCTAACTAATTAAGATAACACAGGATGCTGTGTTGATTATGACATTTCAAAATATTGTTATTTCTTTACAAACAACGGTAAATCTGATAAACTGTATTGGGGTGAGAAAACAGTCTGGTAGAGTGATGGTTTTTCTACAGGTACTTCTGTGGATTTTTCACTCTGCTAATCCTACACACAATTTAAAAATGACCTCGGTTGTCAAATTAAATAATCCAAAATGAAACGGAACTAAACTTTCAGGCAATTCATGATTCATAAAAATGTTTTAGTCGCTGTATACCATATTATATAATTTTTGTAGCCTATTGGATCACCATGACAATCCCTGTATGGTAACCTGAGATCAACCAATGACATGCTTTGTTACATATGAATCAAAGGTCGTGACCTTGGCCAATAAATCTATCTGCCAACCAGATGTCTTGTTTGATGGGGAGATGTTAAGCAAGGGGAACATTAAAGGGCTTAAATGTTAAAACAAATTATGCAAAATATGGCCATCTTGACAGTTTTGTTGGTTTCTTTGTAGGTGTTGGGGGAAATTGATGAGACCTTCGCATACGCCATATGTTAAGCGGGTCAAAGGTCGATCATAAACACGTGCCTGTTTTCTGTATACAGCGCAAACGCAAAAAAAAAGAACGAAAAAAAGAGAAGTTATAAATCTTGTTAAAGGAAAACTTGATAACACAAAAGATGGTGGAAAAAGAAATGTTGAAAAAATCAATCCTTGTCTTCAGAATAATAAACTATTTTGATGGATGCACTTTGAATTATCAGTATGAACATTGATACGAGAAGAATTCACTTAAAATCATCTTATTGATTTCAACAGTTTGTCTTTAAAGTGTAAAGCCGATGATTAGGTAAGATAAACGAAAAAAATGAAGGAAATGAAGAATGAAATGCAAGGATTCTGGCAGATGGTTTTTTAGACAGATTACGAGTAAAATAGATACTGACTGATCATTCCGTCGTCAGAGAATGTAAAATTTTAACAGATGAGCGTCGTACGTTACGAGACTGTCGCGATTGATTGTTTTATGTTTTATGCTTTAAACTGTTTTTAACGACTAGTTGAACATTCTTGTTTTAATTCCAAACACACTAACACAATCGGACAGCTTTATGTTCTAACTATTCTTTACTTATGCTAAAATGTTATCCTAGAAATTTACTCTAAAAAATCCTATATTATGCAATCTTGTTGATAAAACTGAATACAGAAATGTTGATTAAAGGTGTTGGAAAAAAATGACCGCATTATAAAATGGCAGTAGAATAAAGTTCATATACAACTTTCAAAATAGAAAAGTAAAAATGAAGATGAGAAATTCTTGATTTTACTGATGTGATAGAAAATGTTGTTAGTGAAATAAACAAGAAAGTGTTGATGGAGAAACAGCTGAACTTCATTAATTGGTACCAAACAAATTTTTCACTTCAGGTACACTTATAATGAATATATAGTGATTTGGGGGCTTTAATAGAGATCATATAAATTAAATTATGATAGCTGTCTCAGAAATTGTCATTGTTTGCTTCTTGGTTGGGTTAATTACATTAGTAAAAGGTCAGGGTCATTTGGATACTGGACGTTTTATAGTTAGTAGTAGCTGGTAGCTACCTCACACAAAATATCAAGGTCATCAAAGGTCAATTGATTATTTTAAAATACTATATAGTTAGTAGTAGCCTCAGACAAAATATCAATGTCATCAAAGGTCAATTGATTATTTTAAAATACTTGAGTCTATCAGGATAAATCTATAAGTATATGATAGAGAGCCAGTGAGGACAGTATATGAGGAAGGAGACCTACAGGGTGGAGAGTCAGGGTGGTACTTGTACAGATAATAGGGATCAACTTGTACAACACTCTTTTCCTGTCAGAAATGACATGATCTCATAGAGATGTGTACTGGTGTATGTGATAATGGGTCTATATATAATATCAGGGGAGTTGTACATTTGGAGGAATGAGGGATGGGAGGATGGGGTGGGGTGGAGGGGAGGGGAAGACGGGAGGGTTGGGCTGGAGGGGAGGGAATGGGAGGAGGGGGTTGGAGGCACTGAAGATTTAGAGGGGACAGAAGGAGGAGGAAGAGAAGGGGTTATGAAACTTGGAGATTTGGAGGGGAGGGGATTGGGTTGGGGGATGGGGGAACAGTAGATTTGGAGGGGATGGTAGGAGAGGGGGATTGGGAGGGTGGTTTGAGAACAGTGATAATTGGCAGTATCTATAATTACCCACCAGATGAGGTATGTTGTAGATGCCATGTATAATGTAGCTCCTCACTCTGGCTAGACATTCTTATGGTCAGTTGTGGTCAGTCTATGATATCCCTGGCCAGTTTTATATCTGACTGACCACTGATAGCTAAAGAATTGTGGTCATCCCAATGATGGACATGGGTTAGATTGGACAGCTTTCAGACCCCTGTCTACCTCCAGACAGAATGCTAAGCCATGTTAATATCAATAAAACCTGTTACATTTAAATGGTAAAATGATTGGCTAAGTGGTGTTGAATTTACTAGATTCTGATTGGGTTAATAATGTTGATAGCTCTGATTGGATGAATAATGGGAAGTTTTCTAGATTTGGATTGGTTGAATATTTGGAAGTTTTTCATAAATGTGGATGTAGGACATATCTTAGGACTTATCTAGGCTTCTAATAACTCATTTACCCCTCGGAAGACACATTTGAAATCTTCCTATTCAAAGGTGGGAACAGTTCATTATGGATTTTCAGGGTGAATGGGTTTATTAATGGAGCTTTGTATCCAACAATATGAATGAAAAGTGATCAATCAATACTACAAATCTATCGTATGCAAAAAGAGTTCAGGTAAAAACTCTTTATTTAGATGTCAAAGCCAAATATTCTGAACGTAAAAATTTGATTAAAGATGCAGTTATAATTGTTAGTCCATTCTGCTTTGTATTGGGAATCCATTCTGCTTTGTATTGGGAATGACTACAGACTGAGCTGAGAAAAGTCACGAAAGTGACACAAACATTACCGATGGAGGGGTCAAGGTATAGTTTTGTTGTCGTCCAATTTTTGAGAAATCTAGATTATATTCAGAATTAAGGGCGTTCAGTTGTTTACGTATGTATCTCTGTTGACCAATGGTAATGAGACATTTTATCGTATGGGCTCTTTTGTTCAATGGTCAACGACAGTTTATTGAACTGTTACATTTCCGGAATGTTATTTTTCAACAGGACAGCCACCTAATGTAATAATATCCTTATATGGTGAAGTAATGATAAAAGACATATTAACAATAGGGCCAGCCACCTTAAATCAAAGTGGACTGACGTCACCACGGTTACCATAAAGGTTACTTTCTGGTGTTGTCATGGCGAAGTAGAAACAATTACTAGACACCTCAAAGTATACAGTGGACAGAGGATGACAAAATGTCTGCCGATATGTCTGTCATTAGTGACCTCTCAGACTGGAAGTTATGGGATAGAACAGTGGCACTAGGGTGTTGTATCCATGGTAACAGTTAAATGACAGATATTATACAAAAGGTTACCAAAATTGTTTTATAAAGAGAGTGGTTAATATGTACATATGGGAATGAGGTGAGTTACCGGAAATATAATGACCAGCGAACTTACTACAGGGCAAAACATCTAAGAGGTATAACAATGTTAGGGTAACAATGGTAGGAGCCACCTTAATTTGTAATGGCCGATTCTCAATAAATGTCAATTCATTGTTGTCTGCCATTGTTGTGGAAGTGACCTCTTTAGGAAACAAGTGATGACCTTGTTACAATGAAGTGGTCATTGTTGGTTAGGTGTCATTGTTGAATGTCCACGTCTTGGTGATAGATTTAAGTAGGGGTCATTTGTTGTGGTCATTTCTTTCAAGGTGACCAAATTTGACATAGCTGTATTTAATTTTAGTATTCTTTAATCATGGTTTTCTCTGTCTCCTTACCCAATTTTTGTTTTGTAATTGTTTATTTTTCAAAATTATTTTCATACGGGTTTGAATCCCATATGGAGTATATAGTTGCCAGGTACTGACCGCTGCTCAGTAGTTTTCCTTTCAGTACTCGGGCTTTCCTCTAGCAAACCTTGCACATCCTTAAATGACCGTGGCTGTTAATAGGATAAACTAATAAAACAAACGGAATGATCAAATTGGTTTTGTTCTTGTATGTTCAAGGCTCAAACTGAGATATTTTTACGTTTGTAGAAGTGGAAAGCAAAAATATAGAAATAAAATGATAATTAACAGTCTGAGTCATTTCTTAATGTACGCATTTCATATCATACAACCAGGATTAAATATGGGAATTCTTTGTGTTGTTCCTGTTATCATCTCAAAATAAATTCTTTATTGAAACAATCTAACTTTATAGAATGTGTTATATAAACTTTATACTGATACATTTCTTCACTCATTGTATTTAAGTGGTCCATAAAGAATTAAAACCACCCACTTGATTATATATAGTAAAATATATGTGATGTATCTTCATTACCATGATCATAGTATGACAAATTGATATATGGTAACCAACATTATGATTATATCTAATTAATGTGATTGAACTTTTTTTTTATCTTTTCAGGTAAGTCAATTTTCTGGGCTTTTTGAATTTGAAGGATGTTATAAGGTTTGATGTGAGTAAATAAAAAGGTAAGAGCTAAAACTAGATCACAAAATATAACTTGTGATATTAAAACTATATAGGTCACAAGCTCAAAGTAGGTCATGATCACAGACTTATGAAGCTAAAAGTAGGTCACATCAAGGTTTGTGAAAATAAAACTGCAAGACTTCTGAAGCTTGAAGAGTGATTTCCATTTGTTGACCTTAAATACAGTTTTAGGATTACTTTTATGTTCAACAAAAATTTTCATCAGGAACACATTTCTCTGCTATAGTGTGGAACAATAAGTCTGAAAGTCCGAGTCGTGAAAATTTGACATAGTTATTGATGGTATTTATATTGAAACATAAAATTGATGTTATAATTTCAATTCGGAAACTGAACATTGAATTAGATAAAAAATTTCTTTAGAGTCTTATATCTATAAATTCTTACAGTTACAAAACGTGATTGGTTGTATATAAGAACAGACTCAACAAAACTCCTCAGTCTTTTTAAATTAAAAAAAAAGCAATAAAAACTTTAGATATATCGTATCCTGGTTTTCAATGATTGGTGAGAATTTATGGGTTTAATATCTGGTACTGTAATGTCTCTATCATAAATCAAATTAAAATCATAAAAACTGCATATGAGATGGTTTAAAACACATCTATGTAATATATAACTTATGTATCAGAGATGAAATGTTTATATAGGATTCATGTTATTATGATTTCCCTTCACTCTCACTGTACATGTGTTATAAGTAAACAAGGTAGAAATGTCAATATCATATATGTTCTGGACTTAATATTCTGGCAGATCTGTGGTATCTAATACGATTTGTAGAAATTAGTTGTGGATTAATCCATCGCTTGGCATGTCAAGACCTTTCTTTTATTAAACAATATCATAAGGGATATTTAATCTCCCTAATCCTAATTACCATTAATGCAGTCACCATATGGATATAAGTGTTTGATTCACAGAGTATTGTTAGTGTTCAAATATAACATAGAAAACTTCAATGAAAATAATTTCAGCATTTTCAATAATCAGATGTCATGTGATGGAAACATACTAAGGTTGACAGACCCATTGGCTCTCAAATTCTGACAAAAAATAAAAATAATAAAAATAAAATTAATTAAATTTTTCGTATGTGCTAGTGAAATCTACGAGTGTGTGGCGACGTATATAGATTTTAAGCTTGCTGAAGGCCTAGAAACTAGCCGACCAAGGCCTCACTACAATTATTAACTCCATTAGATTTATGGCACACGACATTGAACAAACTCAGAATTTGTAAACAGCTTTATGTAGATTTTTTATCTGCTTACATAAGGGGTACGGACGACCATTCAAGTACAGGCTTTATGTCTGTCGGAGACCTGTTAGCGCTGACAAACAAGTCGTCGCTATAAAAAAATATTGTCTCTTCTACGTTGTAGCGATCATGAAGTGTCCCAGACTGCTTGCAGGGCAAGTAAGAGACATTTTGAATCTGTTCAAATTACGACAGTCATTGAAACGTTTGACACGGGGGTGATTACGGAAACTCAACACGAATGACTATAGACTGTACGTTGATCTAGTGACTAGTTTTACTGAAGTTTTTTTGGCACTACACAACACGATACCCCTAATTAAAACTACTCAAGTTACGGGGTGCACATTGTTCACGTTGCTCTATCTAATAGGTCGATCGAGATCATATGGTGTCTGTCTTCAGAGTTGGAAAGTGAATTGGCGATGTCTGTATCTAGTTATTAGGATGATCAGTGTATCATTATCCATCATTGTGTACAGTGGGAAACTGTGAAACGTTCAATTTATTTTAGTTAAATATATGTCAAAAATGAACAAATAGATGAATTATAAAAAAAATCTACAAAGAATCATTTCTGTTATCTAGTGAAACATTTCATTTATTTTAGGTAAAAAATATGTCTATAAATTAACAAATAAATGTATGAAATATGATAAAGCTAGGAAGAATTATTCTGTTGTTGAACAATAATTAATTAGTGTTTTTTTATATTGTTGTTTCATTCAAGATAAACGATAATAAAAATAAACCAAGAATAAAAGCTAAATATCTCTATATTGTTGTATCATTCAAGATAAACGATAATAAAAATAAACCAAGCATAAAAGCTAAATATCTCTATATTGTCCAATAAAGTAGCAGATGTATGTATGAATTTAAATAAATTTAGGAAGAATCGTTTTTGTTTTTAACCAATTATTAATGAGTGTTAATGATTATTATCGTTGAGTCATCCAGGATGAAGTAAAAAGAAAACAACGATGAAAGTAAAGCCAGAAATAAAGACTTATTGTTAATATCGTTATGATATTTTGGTTTGCTGTTCCTTGTGTGGTCATTATGGGATGGTGCAGTGATACACACCTATATGTAAATTAGCTGGTTAAATTGCGCAGCAGTTGTTTTGGTGGAGTGTCTACCTGACTTTGTGTCCAGTGTACCATAAATATTGAGTTAAACTCTGACCAGTAAACTTTGACCAGTATAAATACTGACCAGTAACCATATTGCCCACTTTATAGCTGTGATTAACCTCCAAATCCATTGAGTCAAGTTTATTTTGTAACACCACTGACCTCGTTTAGTAAACCCCATGTTTTAGATGGAGATAATACTTCTACCTGTCCGGGTAGATTTACTAGGCGGGAAATATTACCCCAACACGACCACATTTAGGCCGTCCATTCGGGTAGCTACACCCGGTCGGTCGGATATACTACCGTCTGTCGGCCGTATTTCCGAGCTATGGCGTGTAAATAAATACATTAACGAAAGTGATATAGCATGTGGAGTCAATGAAAAGGTGTAGACGGATTCAAGTGGAACACAATCTTACCTCGTCTCACCTGATCATGATGATCAAAGTATGGTCAACTTTAATTCTCATCTAACTCCTCTCACTTGGACACTATCATCCAAGTTTGGATAACTTTGGTTTTTACCTGTCCTTACCTAATCATGAGAATCCAAGTCTCACACATTCTCACCTGGTTGCTCTTATCCAAGTTTGGTAAATTTTCTTTTTTACCTGGCCTTATCTGGTCGTGATGATTTAAGTATGGTTAGCTTTCATTCTCACTTTCCTGACCGGATAGCTTTTCATCTCCTGATATACTATAATGATATGATAGAAATGATGTCAATTAGGGCTATAAAAACCTATTTTTACTTTTAGTACTTTTTGACATGTAAGTGTTGTAAAATAACCACTGGATAAAAATCAGTGTATATATAAGGTTTTCACTTCTATCAGATTTGTAAGTCCATATAGTATTTGTCGTGTGGTGGTTTATAAGTTTGTATTCATTTCACGGAGATGGTAACTTTATGTATCGTGTTAATGATATGGTCATAATCATGTATAACGACCCTTAAATTGTGTAAACATAAAAAAAAAAACTTGTCAGAATATTGTATCGTCTTTAAAGTGAAACATGATATCTGTATTCCTGTCACAAATTCTGACAAATTTTTTACTTTTTTTCTCAGATATCTGATTTCTCTTGAATGGCAAAGTTTTTACCTGTAAATAAAAGATTTTGTTGATCTCAATGGTTGGATCACATCATATAAGATTTAATTAAATTATGCAGAAAAGTGAAAAATACTTATATTACTCTTATAAATTTTCTGATGAAATTGACAGATCGCCAGCTGTCAATCAAACCACACGTGACTTTGTATTTTGTATTGCGTGTGCTACGATGTTTGCTCCGACATTGAATAGAAACATGTGCGTTTGTGAGCACGAGGCGTGGCTATATTACACCTGGCGATCGGTCAATTGGTATTTGCATATGAATGGAAAAAAAACAAAAATAAACTTATTACATATATTAATAAGTTACATGTGTTTAAACAGTGTTCAATCTACGATTATTTTTCGTGGGTCCTTTTCAATGGTTTTTGTAAAAACAATGGGTCCCACAGTGTTATAGATACCCATTCCCAGAAATTTCATGGGTCCTTTTAAAATTCTGTGAGTCCAGGACTCGGGATGCGCATGTAGATTGATCACTGGTGTTATAGAAATCCCCTTGATTAACCACAGAAAAAAATTATAAAGCTACTTTGCTGCCATTGTCAAGATTTATAAGATTATAAAAGCTAAAATAGCATATCTTTCTGACTTCGTCTGCAATCCAATATGGTCTGAATTAAGACATCTGAATGGTTGGAGTAAGCTTTGTAGTGGTATGATGAGTACAAACTAATTTTGGAGCTGTGCAGTTATACGGAGACAAATGACGGTATTCTGGAGAAAAGACTGATTGCAATGCCCTTTGGAACTTTCCTTAGACCAATTTCTAGGCATGAGCATATATTGGAGAACTATTAGGTCCGACTTCTTGCGAGCATTACCATTACGGTAAGTCCGTACGGAATTTGTGATTGGCAACTCAGGTCATTTAAGGCTTTGACAGGGTTTATTTATGAAAGAAAGCCAAAGCGAGAGAGCTCAAAGAAAAAAAAAGCACAAATATTAATTTTAGTTAATTGTAAGTTTCAGACAAATTTTATTTGCTACCATTGGTGACTTTTATTTATGAGCTAGAGATGGAGATCGAGTTCTAGTGGTAAAATAGATGTAGGAAGACAAAATGTTGTCTGCTATCAAATATTGCAACTCTGATAACATGTATTAAATACTGTAAACATTAATATTTCAATAACAATCATTTTTTAATGCTTTTTGCTCCTGACATTTTGTGCTAAAACATGTGATTGAGCTAATTGGTTTTTTTTTGTGTACAACGTTAGTATGACAATTTTTTGGTGGCACGGATATATTACTGTGGTATAAAACCTATAAACATCCACTTTGTGCTAAAACAAATACATTCACAGTTGTATATAAGTAAATTTCAACTGCTATACATGGGTATATTATGATGCCTTAATTAGGTTAAAAGCACATTATATCTGGCTACCTAGAGAAACATTAGGACAGTTATAAGTATCTGGTCAAAAAAGGCCACAAAAGTGTGTGGAGGTGGTACGTGGTCCGTCAGACAACGTTACTCCAGCAGGCCAACAGGCATGACAATGCACTAAAGTATAGGATCAATGCAGCAACAGATACTCTAGTTACCATTACCGATGTAGCGGCGGTTATAGTGTCGTGACAGCCAACATTGATACCAGCGGCGGTCACAGTGTCTTGGGAGACAAACAGGCGACAATGCCTTTTATAGCTTTGGTTCCTGTTTTGGTGTGACGAATCTGGAACTGTCAAAGTCAGACCTACAAAAATACTCAACTTACATAAACAGCATCGTCGGGATAGCATATCAATTCCTAGAGTACATCTGAAAATACATTTAAAACACCCACAAATCTGGGGTAGTATCAACAAGACTTCATTGAGATAGTGCCTTTTAGATTGTTACCATATTATTTAAATGAAATTTGTAGATTTGGAAAAGAACTTTTTTTTGCTGTTGAGAATTTTGCTAAAATTTGAAATCATTTCTGTTGGAAATAAAGCCCTTATTTAACCCTAAAAAGCCATAGTAGAAACAAATACATTTGTAGTGAATCTAAATTGTTTTATTCTGTTCATCTTATAAAAATAAACATATATCTTTGTCAGTGGTCTTACATGGTGAAGTCATTTTCTTTAACAGTCTAATTACCTTGAACTTTTACATTTAATTAGTCAGCAATATTTTTTTAACTGACCGAAGTAGATTGCAAACAAATCAGATGGCAATCCACGTGTAGAAAAGTGTAGAGGTACTTATGAGTCTGAGCAATGTTGACTTTGAACTTGGAAGATAGATTTACTCAATTTGGACGACCTTCACCTTCTTGATCTAAATGACCTTGACCAGAATATATATGTTTACTAAGTGCTTATCATACAGGAGAACATAAAGGTCACAGACAGGGTTAGACTTACATGAGAATTAATGAGATCTCACAAAGCTATTGAAATAGTTACCAATTATTTGCCAAGTTGCAGATGGTTTGTTAAGAGAGATTCATTAGGATGGACTCCAGTATGTAATTCGATGGACTCCAGTATGTAATTCGATGGACTCCAGTATGTAATTCAGTATGTAATTCAGCTATAGGAGTAGCAATCCTCTCTTTTGGTTAGTAATTAGTGGTCTTCTGATCTGAGGCAGACGGGCAACACTCTGTACCTACACTCAATACATGTAATCATATTCTAGGAGATTATTCTAATCATCTCAGTGACAGAATTATTGACGATCTGTCGCGACACCAGATGAAGATCATGGCCAAAGGTTGAAGGTCATTATCTGCCTGATTTCAGATGGACAGAGTCAGGATCGTATCTCCAGGACGATTGGCAGCAGAAATCATTTTTGTGTACGGGTTCCCGGGAGAGAATACCAATGAGGATTTACAGCTGATACAATTAGGTCTATCCATATTTTATATACAATTCATTATATTTCAAGGAATATTTATGGGGAATCCACAAAATTTTGCGAATATGCTTGTGTATTAGCTAGGGCTCTGATAGTAACCTAGCAATTTGTATACAGGAACAGTTACGCTGACATTTTGGAATCTTCGTCTTGAGGCGTCACAGATAACTTCAGAGAAGAAATACAACATTGCAAGACATTCAATAATTTGACTGCCATTACCATAATACTTCTATATATTGTCAGTGTTTTTGACATGCTACTTAATTTTAAATTTTCATGATTTTGTCTTGAAAAATTTATCAATTTTGGTGCCAGATAACCAAACTATTGATGAAGAACAGGAAAACAAGACATTCCTGTCGTAGGTGTACATACAGGTGGTTTGACCATGAATCTGCATGGTCTGAGCTGGCTGAAATTCCACAGCTACCCACAGTGAGCCAAATTAAAGAGGCATGCTCTGTCATTTGAACTTAATCAGTTGAGTGACAGAGACCGTATTTAACACTATGTACAAGCAACACCGACCTACTTCTCTTACACTATGGAAGTCTATAAAAATGGAATATTTGAAAGTATTTAACGATTAAATCTAGAGGTTGGAAAAAATTCAAATGTTGTGAGTCAACTTTTCTCGTTGATGTTCAAGCTTGTTTAAGCCTAATTACAGCTCATTAAACATTATGGGTGTTATTTATCAATTACAGAGTTTTGATCTAGATAAAACCGTCAGCTCTATCATCACTTCTCTATGTCATCTCCAATATCAGGCGACATGTCTGTTTTATCTGACGATGCTATCAATACAAATCAGCAGGCATAGTACAATTTTCTGGAAGCCTGGTATGAAACACAGCATACTTATTATTCAAACGTTGTGTGGTTGTCGTAGTAACTCGTTGCACACATGACTGAAATCAGAAAATATTTGTGAGAAATCAGTGAACCTCGCTATATAATTATGATGATGTATGACACCATTTAGATTTTAGTTTTAGAATTTTGCTGCTTTATAAACCATGTATACACAAACATGCTAACCACCATATACATATCATAAAGTGACAAAATTTGTCAGGCTGTAAAATTTCTGAATTTATCTTTAAGAGTTTAAAATCAACAAAAGACTAAACTGTTTATGGTAGGGAAATATAAATTCAAGGTGTTTGTTTTTCTGACTAACACAATTACGTTAGAATGAGCTGTAAAGTCTCAGAAGATTGATCGAAAGCATGATTCTTCCTTATAGTAAGTCATAGGTATCTGTAACACCCACCCATAGGATCACAGAACGACTGATCCAGTGGTGAGCATGAAAATGTGAACGTCAGTAAGTGCCCTTTTCCCTGTAACTTAGTGCCACTCCCCTCTTTTTGAAACCTTTACTTCAATATTACATGATATAAATTGCAGAATGAAAATATGAGTGCTTATCGGATGGAATACGTTTTCCTATTTTGGAGTCAGACTCAAAGGATTTGATCGCATTTGAGTCTGGGATATTTAGGTACAATGTTCATAATTAAAAACAAGTTTGGGAAAAAAAGTTTGTAAGAAAAACTACAAATTTGCAGATCTTAACACTTGACACCTTTTTGTTTGTGTTGCGATGCACCATTTGAGGTTGCTCAACAACGACGTAACAAATCACACTCCACTAGGCCGATCACACTTAGAGGCTGTTAAGTTCTTTTTTTTCTGTCGCGGATAAATTATGCATTTATTTAAACAATCTCTTGATCTGTTATCATAAATTAGTATGTGAGTGACAGCCTCATAAATAATACTTTATGACAATGACGGAACGAAATACACCGCTGTAAGCTTTACTCTCCCCAGACGAAATCTTTCTTTATATATAATACATTTAATATATATAACACAAGACTTCTTGCACCCATCAATACATCACTGTGGTTCCTTGACCTCTTTACATATACCGATCCGTCTTCCTCTGCGATCTTTACCGGCTAATCTCGCAGGATTTAGAATTGTCACTAACTGTTATGATATAATTCAGGAGGAATAATCCCACTTCTATACAACATGCGTATCGTCTCCATCACGGGATCAAGGTAATCTGCTCTCTGCACTTATACTTGAGGAAGCAATATTGGCAGGCAGCCATCTTGAATTATAAAACTTTAAACTTGACTCAATTTAATATGTTTTGGTGAGGTATAGATGCACCTGAAAGCTGACTTGGGAAGTGATTATCAGTAGATCGATCACTTGCCACTGTAACATTTATTTTTCCTAATCTTGTCGTTATAAGTTTGTCCTATTTTCTCTTGTCTGATAGACACCAATGCTATCCCTCACATATATTACTTCTGAAATTTTAGCTGTTTTTTACACCTGAAGAAATCCGCACAGGTATGATATGTCCCTATTAATCTTCACGCTCACCTGTGAATTTTCTACCTGGCTGGCGGGCGACAGCCATTAAAACTTGAGAGGTGTTTTAGCCGATGATTTGTGTGTTGACTGGTGTCATACAGTAATGGACGTTTAAAAACGTTTGCATGGTCAATACATTTAAACATGTCATATGATCATACAAATGTTCAAGGACTTCTTCAATACCCTGAAGATTACAATTTAATTCCCGAGGCAAAAACATTCAGGACCGAAGAAACAGGGACTATTAGTGTCAAAACACCTACTTTTGTTATAAGTTTAAATTTTAAATGTTGAGTTATTTAATAAACTTTTAAGCAAATAGAAAAAGAAATTTATAAACTGTTTATAAGTCAACTTTATATAATTTCATTGTCATTGGTAATCTTTAAACAAACATTTTAGAATGGGTTAAGTCAGTGAAGAATTAAGATAAATGCCTGTTTTGTCAGGAAATTAAAATTTTTAACAAACTAATTGAATTCACATTATAATTCACATAACAATTCATATTACAATTCAACTACAATTTTTGATACATTGGCAAGGTAAGATGTAGGTCACAGTGACCTAGTTTCCCGATATGTTAGGACACTGAAGATGAAACTTTTAAATCTAAGTTAAGCTGCATTCCTTATCTCTTTGCCAAGTCTTTGCTAATTGCCACTTAACAGTGAAATTAGTACAAGTTATATCCTTTTCAAACATTCAAAGTTATATTTCAGTGGGGCACTTAATGTAACAGGGTGTGAAACAACCAGACTTAAGAACTCAAACCCAGAACCAGTGATCTCAGGCCTTTACTAGAACGTCTGATGTGATGTGTATATATGTTTCTCTATCTTTGTAATGGTTCTGTATTGAGTAGATCATGAGTGACCATGCCTTAACTGATAAGAGCATCAAGCTAATGTTCGGAGGGTCCTAGGTTCAAATCTTATTCCGGCCATGCATTTTACTCCATTTATCGTTTCCACTTTCTGGAGTAAATGTTTAAAGTTTAATTTGAAGTTTGTGTATACAAAATACTGAAACAACAAGAATCAGCATAAAAATGCCCCTTTACGAGTGATTTTGGGTTTGATACAGTTAATTGTGCTGCTCATAGGGGGATGTATGCCTGAGAGGTAGAGGGTGGGAATTAGGGGGCGTGCCAAGGTCTCTCCCCATTCAGGATAATATCAGACTACTAGTGTCTATTGTTGTGGCACATCTCCTTAACCTATTGTTACCCTAACGACTTGTATACCTGTTGCCTGTATACAGACAGGTAGATATTATCTAGGAGCCCCTTAATAACACAGCTTATCGGGCCATTCACACTTATCTATAGAAAAAAATATACATGGTAAAATACATCTTCCTAATTAAAGTTAAAGTTTCAGGTTCCAGTAGTGAAAATTACTGGTCATGAACTGAGGTGAACAGCAACACCAAACAGCTCTGATTCTCAATTAAACAACAATGATAATAGAAAATACGGAATTCCCCATGGCTATTTATACCTGTAGTTACAATAAAATAAAGTACAAGATAAAATACAACTTCCTAATTAAAGTTAAAGTTTCACGTTTCCAGTAGTGAATTTTACTGGTCTTGGATAGACTAGCAACACCAAGTAGCGCTGATTCTCAATTATATGAAAATAATAATAGAAAATACGAATTCCCCATGGCTATTTATAGTTACTATAATAATAAGGCTATATATCTACATTTTAATATACTCATACTGCAAAATCTTTGCCTGATCACTGGTTATAAATAGAATTACTGGAAATCCCCCATTGGTTATTTTTAGCCTTTAAAATGATATGGTTGATAATAGAAATAGAATTGATAAGGGGATATACATTTATTCATTTATTAATCAATTCTTCGGTTTCTTTCACAATTGTTTATTGAACTTTGCTAATCCTTTAGATCAATTTATTTTGATATTTTCAAAACAAAGAGGGAACAGGGCCCTAAGAAATCTCAAAATTGCATCCAAACACTGCATGAATATTTTGTGCGAGCTTTTATAAGGTGAACATTTAGACCTGATCGTTTTAATGACCCTCGCAACGATTTGTAAGGCAATTAACAGGTATTCTTAATAGCCCTTAACGAAAGCAGAGTACAGGTGCAATATGAATTAAGGCGAAGTGAGGTGAAATGATCCCACGATATATACGAGATGTTGCCAAAATCTTGGTGTAGGATACATGTAGAAGACACCAGTGTCGGAGTCGGTTGGAAGAGAGAGATAGCTGTGTAATCACTATGGGAGCAACAGGTGCCCGTCTGCTATAGCCTTTTCACTTGGCATTGCAATTTATCCCAATCTTTTACTGATGTGGTTGGAGAGATGAGGAGAGATGCGAAGTAGATGTTGCTGTCTGCTCCCGTCAATCACGCAGCCACGCTTCAGTGGCGATACCCCACAGGGACAGATGCATGTTACGGGATGAAAAAACACACTCAGTGAAGATCGGAATCAGACATGTACTATTTGATGTTTTAGGGTAGGGATACTTGACTTTTTAAGTCTGATTGATATCGGTATACACATGTATACTGACAGAGGTTATGATCCATCTGCAGTCATACGCTGTTCATACACTGATGAACTTTTGACATCTTTAGTACCTCTATAGTAAGATTTGTATCAATGATAACTGGTCAGCTGGACTGATGATAGATACGAGTTTAATGAGCACATTCCTACTGACAATCACATCGATTTACTGACCACAGCCTTAAGGGTGTATGCTATATGGACCTTACCTATCTCCTTTTTAAAAGATATCTAAACTTGTGTAAACATTTTATATACACCTCATCATCTTATTCCAGAGTTTAAAAAAGATATTAAGTTTTATTTTGTCTTCATTAACTTTTCATGAAACACATTATTGATGTTAGATTTATCTCATTTACCCCTGAAGTCACATTTGAACTCTTCTATTTCAAGATCTGGGGGAGTCCATTATATGATTTCAGGGGTGAAATTCATTTAATTGTAATATGATTTATAGGATATTGGGTTTAGATTTATGTAATTATTGAGATAATTACAGTGGTTATTTGACACCAAAAGTAATATTTAAAATATATAGTAATAATCTGATATCGAAAAAACAGATCAAATTTGGAAATTATAATAACAAATAGTTAAAATAAAATCTACTTATACTGTATTTCAGCATACTTTATAATGGCTCTGTGTGTCCTACGATGATAAAAGTTCAATCTATTTGTGTTAAGTCTGAGATAGATTCATGGAATATCAAATTATACCTAAAAAAATCAGCATAGTAATTTTCTCTAGTAAAAAGACGACCTGAAGATAAATGATGTATAAATGACTGTAATTGTTATACTAGGTCATGTTGTCGTAACCCAGTAATTTATTGGCTAATTTGAGAAGTAAGATAAAAATGTATATATATAAGGTATATTGTAACTTTATTAGCATAATCTCCCCTTTTGTTCTACAGTGTTTGGTATTTAGAGCGAAACAAACCAATTGGCGGAAAATTGATCAGCAGAAGGGGTAGTAAGCTTTTAATAAAAGGAAAGTTTAAATTTAGTATTGCTCACGATGTCAAAACTTTTAAATGGATTGGCATTCATGTGCATTTTCAAGGCTTTACCTCAATGCTGGTTTAACTTTAAAGAGGTATTTTATATCTCAACACTATACAAAAAACTTAATCACTGTTCCATCTGATTACGTCCTTATTTGGTTTTGGTAATTTTAAATTTTTGTCGTATGATATGTAGCGGTGCTGAATATTTAAAGATAAAAATAAAAAAAAGACAAAAGTTTTCCTTGTTGAGGATATTGAATTCAGAGTTACATGAGTAAAAATCCTTAACTTTGGCCTGTACTTATATAAGCTTCATAATGGTCTTCATGCAAATCAAGTTGTAGATTTCTATAGACACTTGAACAACTCATCCGATGCCATGTTAGTCCTTTTACATCTATTATTTATCTTCATGTCCAAAATCAGGGTCAATCAATTTTTGTTATGGAGCAAAGTTTTTTGAAACTTGATTAATTTATCAAATTATTGGCAAAGAAAAGAAAACATATACCAGGTATGTACTGTATGAGAGTAAGCAACTGCTAATACAACCATTGGTTTGTTATAACTGCCACTGCAGAGATATAAACCTGTGGTTTTATATCCCTGAAAGGGTTTCAAGTGGATATTGGCCATTCTAATTATATCCAATAAACTTTTACAAATCACAGCGTCCATTAAAACAAGATAGTTTTATGTCTGTTTTGAGTTTTGTTTGAAAGAACGATATTTCTCGGTCGAGAATTTAACAGGTTATAATCACTCACTGTCAGACTCTTTAAGATGAAGCAAAACATTGATGTGACACAGATGGAATATAATCTGCTTCACTTAGAGTCTTTACTAGTATAAAACATTAACACAGAACAAATTAGTATAATTGACTGCCAAAACCACTGCGGTTTTAATGAATTAAATCTGATGAGCATCATTCCTTGTTCCGTCGTATAGAATTCTGCCAAAAACATGGATAAGAAGATAAATTCACAGTGGGCTTATACTGTGGCATCAGAGGTTTGTTTACGTCAATGTTTCCAATGATGGTTCACAGTGGCGGTAGCTTTTGTGTGTTTATTCTCAAATTGGTGGCTAAAAATTCACAAATAAACAGCACCCCATTCCGAATTGTCTGTTACCTTCATTTTCTCATGTGCCAAGACTTTCAATTTCTTCATATACAGAAAAACAAAATGGCAACATCTAGGTGATTATTTAACCACAGAGATTCCACAATTTGCCACAATGCTTCAAACAGCATTGTGAAAGGTGGCATACCCAGATGTTTATCAACAAATTGCACCAATTTAAACAAAAAAACAAGAATTGACAGGATTTCATTGAAATCAAAAGTCAAAGCTGACGGCACAACGTTAGGTGTTTGCCTTCGGTTTGTGATACTTGGCAAATGAAGCCAATTTCCCTGGCACTGTCTGTGATGTGAGGGTGGTGTAGCTGGTATCGTGATCCCTCAGCACGTCCTCTGTGTATCGCCTTCCAAAAACAGCTAAACTAAACACAAGTAGATAGATTACCAAAGCCGCTGGGGTTATTGCGGTTGACATCCTGAAATCAGTGGGAGATGCTCGCTGATTTTCTTACAATATCATGTCAAATGTCTTCTGTTCTCATTTCAATGTAGCTGGTTGTCCCAACTTTAAAATTTTCAGTTTTTTGCCTAACGTTTAATGTCTGATCAAGATTGCAGAATATTTTCCCAGATTTTATATATAGAATTGTAAAATGATTGCATGCGCAGTTGCCAGTGGTTAAAGAGGCTTAACATTCTGCAACTAGACTTTTGAATCAAATTGCCTCTAGTATTTGGTGGTATTTTCTACCAGTACAGCTCAGCTGATTAATGATGGCGCATCACCTATGCAGATCTAAAGTGTTCATAGTAAAATTTTCAGATAACTTAACTTTAATTATGCATTGCACATTTGGAGCCAAAAGACCAGACCCTAAGTTGGTGATAAGATTTTCTCATAAGAAATATAATACTATAGATTATCTCCCCCTAGCTTTAAAGTCTTGAATCAGCCATATGGCAGAGACAAAAATCATCAAACTAAATTGTAGTGATTATTTTAATATTATAGTGACTGATGGCCAGTTTATTGAACTGTTAGAATAGCAAAGACTTTCTGGCATAACTCATTCACACCTGAAATGTCATAATGGACTGGTCTAGTCTTTGATTCAGAAGAGTCTAAATGTGTCTTCAGGAGGATGAATGAGTTAACCTTGCAACTCTTCTGAAGGAGCAATTGGTCGATGGCTATAATCAGAGAATGAAGCAGTAGATGTTTTACAACAGAAGACATGAGACCTACACGGTCGACCTTGGTGTAAATAAGTCTGACTGACATGTTCTTATTCTTGAATTTGATCAATTACTAAACAAAGCATCATTTGATCGTCAAGGAATTGAATAAATGGTATGGATAGTGCTATGTTGACAGTTGTCCTGTCAACACACACGGAGAATCCTCGATGAATGATTGGGATAGGATAAGTTTGAATTGAACGCTCTGTATATCTATCACTAGCCGTGTACGATTTTTATTGGGGCAGTAAGATAACCCAATATTACATTGTACAGACTCTGAAATAACCCGATATTACATGTTACAGATCAACCATAAGCTTTGCAAACTCACTTAATCTTTTGTTAAGCTTTCGTAAGACACAGATCACTCACTCATTACATGTCAAGGATGCGGCGTAAATCATTTACAGTGGCAATATAGTGATACTAAATGTGTTTTGTTAGCCCAGTTGATCACAACATTAACAGACACATACATATACATCCAAATCATTGTAGTTTTCAGTTGTAACTCTCCAGTTTATAACTTCTTGTTGTAGTGTCTTTCAAATATAAATTTAGATTAGTGTAGAAATCGTTCTGAAAGTTCTCTCACATCAAAATCATGTTCTTTGCACTTTATACATTTCTGATGTTTGCTTGTTCATTCTTTAAGCTTTCAGAAATTAATATGACATAGTCTCATTATCTCACTCACCCCCAGAATTTCATAATGGACTCGTCAAATGTTGATTGACTAATGTGTTATCAGGGTTGAATGAATTAAATTCAAATTTCAAAAATTGTTACATTTTCATGATGGTCAAATTATTTTTCTGTCTTTTTAGGTAAGTGTCTCTTAATTGTGTTCTGAACTCCTTCTGATTTAAGTGAATGCTGATGTTTTCAACTTCTCCAAGCTGTTTATAACCAAAGTAAAAGTAAGTAAATGAGAGTGGATGGAATTCATAAATTACCACTGAAATGTACATGTACGTGTGGTTTCGTTTGGTTTCACAAACACGGATTGTCAATGTAAACAAATATACCATTATCTTGTTGAACACTTCCTCCGTAATTATCTATTTCAAATTAGTTCACATAAATAACTTTATTTACTTAGTATGAAGGTATTATGTATTGGTTTATATCTTCTTTTTTTATCATAAAAAAAGATACAAAATAGATAGATAAATAAATAAGTAAAAAGGGGAAAAATAAGGAAAATATCATAACATAAATATCAAGTGTGATTGTCACACCAAAAAAAATCTACATGAATCTAACACCAAAAAATATTTTGTTAAAAAACATGTCAAAACATTTCAGGCCAATTTAACTGTACTGAAGTGACGCTTCTTACATTTCTCTAGCATTACATGTACGGAACATGTTCAGTAAATTAACCAATTAACTTCATTGAAAGCTAACACGATAATACACAAAAAGTTTCCGTTTTTACTTCAGAAAATCTGTCAAGTATATAGCAAATTGCATGTAGACAAAAGCAGCTGCTTAAAAAGCTTGTAAAAGAAAATCTTTGACATAGATCTCATTAAACAAAGGCCTGAATAGACTTTCCAGGTGTGAGACAAATTTTGAGGTATATCGCGTGAATCACTGCTTCCTATACAAGGAGTTTTAACGTTTACAGGTAAATAAACCTCGGGTCATGATCAGATTTTTGTGTATAACCACAAAAAGCGACTGTCTCGTTGAAGGTATTGTGTGTGTTTCGGAATAGTTTATTAGAGATATATGTCGACCACAAACTTGTGAAGCTATTTAGTCACATGTAGATTTCAAATCTAGAAATCTACGTTGTCTTTATCTGTGCAGGAGAACTGACATGATATGTATTGATAGTAGTGACATGATATGATAAGTGACATGATGATATGAACACTGACATGATATCATCATCAGTTTAACATATTTGTACAGTGACTACAACTCCAGGAAATATGGACTTTTAGCATAAAACATAAAGTAAATTTCTTTATATGAAATAAAAAATGATTTGTACTTCATATGAAAACTGATATCTTTTGCTATTGATGTATTTCTGACATTTGATAGTTCCCTACCATGATTACATAGGATTGTACAAGTAATTCAAATGATTAGAACCTTACAGTAAAGGGACAGAAATGGTGCGAGAAATCCAAATGAACGGATAGTTTCTGGCGAGGTATCGTTTCTGGCGAGGGACAGAAATCGTGTGTAGATTATGTGTACAAGCTCAGTAGTATGGATACAAAAAGTGGGGCGTAGATTTTTCGGTCTAGTTGTACATGAACAGCTGACGGTGTATTGGACATGATATCTCTGTATAATTATCTGTCTGTAGTGTGTTAATGAGATAACTTCAGGCTGATCGCCAGAACGCTTCCACAATGGCCGGCAGACATACATTGTTTACAACACACCGATACATTGATATGCAACAATATTACATGTGTGCTTTCTTATAATCTATAGTAATAATTCCAAAAATTTTAATTGTACAAATTTGCTCTTATCCTTTATACCAGGTTTTAAATCTTGTTAGAATTTTTGAAGGTCTACTTTCGGTGAAACAGCTATATCTACTTTTCAAAAGAGAGAATGATAAATAGAATCTTAATGTACGTAATGATAGATAATTGATATTTAGAACCATTTAAATTTAACTGTCTCCTCAGTCTCTCTATAAATGTGTGTATAATGATTTATGCTTAATTTAAGCTGGAATACCAGGGTTAAATATGAAGGATCAATCTATCTGTAAACTGATTGTATGACTGTTGAATTTTGTGAAAATATTGTCTCTATTACTCAACTTAATGACCAAATTAGCTTCTTTAATTGGTGCAAAAATTAAAAAGAGAGATTTTTCCCAAGGTCTAAAATGGAGTCTTTAGAGTTTCTGCCCAATAGACAGGAAGATTTTGAAAGTTGCCATTGCATTAGATTGAATAATTCATTGGAAAATTTACTGAAGAACATGTTATGAGAGTGTTAGTTAGATAATTACTAGGAGTTTATCGTCTACATGACTTTGACTGTTCATGGAAGATCATGAAAGTGATGACTTATTTATATGATGCAGTATCATCATGACTTGTGACTTGTGAGGTTTACTGTTGTATAACTACAGTATAAAATAATGATCCAATATTGTCATTTTATCGGATGTTACTGAGGTATAACTACGGTATGTCATTTTGTCGTATGTTACTGAGGTATAACTACGGTATAAAATAATGATCCAGTATTATCTTATGTCGGATATTACTCTTGTATAACTACGGTATAACAACATATGTTAAGGTGTTAGGGCTAATACTGATCTATGTGTGGTAGGTACTTGTACATACATACCTACATGTATTTTCTCAGGTAAGCCTTGTTATTATACCTGTAAGTACATACCATCGTTATGTACTGTTTACCGAGGAATGTATCCATGCATGACTATAGCTGTAATCGGTATAGTCGTATACACTACACGGTTACTTCTAGGGCTTAGTGGATAGTGTACAGATCGATATCCCTGCAACCATATACCGTGATTAATTGGTAGAGCATATGGCTTGTATTTGGAAGCTCCAGGTTGGAACCCCAGTTTTCTGGCTGTGTCTAAATAGCCGAAAACATGAAGCTTGGAGATATTTTGTTAGCTTTTTATTGTTGAAGATGTGGGTTATTTAGTTGCGCCATTGTAAATGATTAGGAAAAAATATACATGATTCCTGCCTTACAGCTGAGGGACACAGACCGTATTTAACACTGTGTACAAACCACACTGACCCGCTCCTTTTACACACTAAATGATATGTACAAATGGGAAGAATTGTAAAAAGAAAAAGCAACGTCATATTTAAAAGACAGACATGTTTTTTTGGACTGAATATGCTTTCCTTTTCATACTTGACATAGTGTGACCCCGTTTTTTGTACCAGATAGCTAGGAGATTACAGGTAATGTTAACGATGGTACAGGTACTTAGGGGATGTCACAGCATTTAAATCTATGTCATAAACGGGGAAATGTCTGTAGCTCTTTTGTGTGAGTTATAAAACTGAACAGGAGGTCACAAAAGGTCATATGATATTGAACAGATCGAGGTCACCAAAGGTCACCTGCCGTCACTATTCTGATCCACTGATCTCCCTTTAATGGCTTGTTCAAGGCCTTCAGAATGGCCAACAGACAGACTAAGGACTACTGTTGTATACAAATCAGTTTCATTTGAACCTTAAAATATATTAAATTTACATATACAGTACCTAGAATCTGTACTTTGTATGGAATAAGGGCCCTATACACCCTAAATACGGGACCCTACAGTATCCTCTCTGCTCCCCCTCCGTAAACCGAAGGGTGGAAGTGGTGAAGGTGTTTAATGCCATTCTTCTAAAGCAGAATTATAATACTAGATTATCTCCCCCTAGTTTGAAACTTAATCAGACCAAACTTTCTCAACAGAGTTGTATGTTAGATTATCTCCCCCTAGTTTGAAACTTAACTAGACTAACCTTATTCAACAGAGTCGATGTTAGATTATCTCCTCCTAGTTTGAAACTTAACCAAACTAACCTTACTCTACAGAGTTCTATACTAAATTATTTCCCCCTAGTTTGAAACTTAATCAGACCAAACTTTCTCAACAGAGTTGTATGTTTGATTATCTCCCCCTAGTTTGAAACTTAACTAGACTAACCTTATTCAACAGAGTTCTATACTAGATTATCTCCCCCTAGTTTGAAACTTAATTAGACCAAACTTTCTCAACAGAGTTGTATGTTTGATTATCTCCCCCTAGTTTGAAACTTAACCAGACTAAACTTACTCTACAGAGTTCTATACTAGATTATCTCCCCCTAGTTTGAAACTTAATCAGACTAAACTTTCTCAACAGAGTTATATGTTAGATTATCTCCCCCTAGTTGAGACTGGAATTAGACATGTCATAGACATATCAAGCCAAATTTTACTGATGGTTTTAACATTTTAGAGACTGGTGGCCATATACAATACTGCATGGTGTTGGAGATTTTTTCCACAAGCCATTGAATATGTCGTTGTTTGGACTTGTCACTGGACATATTGTCTTTTGTCTTCCGATCTTTGAGCCTAATCTGCTTTCAGCACCAACATCTTGTTATATGTCTGTAATAATAATTACGGTTAAAGGGATATAAAACACATACATAGGATAACTTCATTGGATTGTGTAGTAAAAACGTAGCACTGACCAGTACCTAATGGTGACCACTCTAGGGTTTTATAACAGATCTTTTATCTGTGATAGTGACCTAATAGGTGATGATGAGGACACTATTGTATTTATTGGTGGTAGGCTACTGATCTATAGGTAAATAACAATGTAGTGGGTCAGTGTTTGGTAGTGGGTCAGTGTTTGGTAGTGGGTCAGTGTTTGGTAGTGAGTCAGTGTTTGGTAGTGGGTCAGTGTTTGGTAGTGGGTCAGTGTTTGGTAGTGGGTCAGTGTTTGGTAGTGGGTCAGTGTTTGGTAGTGGGTCAGTGTTTGGTAGTGGGTCAGTGTTTGGTAGTGTTGGTGTGTCAGTGTTTGGTAGTGGGTCAGTGTTTGGTAGTGGGTCAGTGTTTGGTAGTGGGTCAGTGTTTGGTAGTGGCGTGTTTGGTAGTGTTTGGTAGGTGGCTTATTTCACACCTGTCAACCAAATAAAAATATTATACCTGTCGCCCAGACATCTGACCTATTTATATCTACATGTGATGAGACAAAACATAGGTATACATACTCTATATACTTATTTACCTATAGTATATAGTTACAATATATACAGTTACATAGAGTATAGGGTTCATTAAAGGACATACCATATTTTGAAGGTGGAGTAACCAGATTAAAAACATCAACCAGTGGTTTGTACATGGCAACTGCCCTACATGGAATTTACACTTGTGACCTAGAGGTGCAGGGCATTTGATATTTACCTGAAGATGCAGGGTTTGTGGTATGTTGAGACATCTTAATCACTCCTGCGACCATGGTCCCTTTATAGTTGTTTTATATCCTGTTTTATACCCAGTGTCATTTAAGAAGGCGCCAGGTTTATGAAGTGGAAGAAAGACAGAGTACCCAGAGAAAACTCACCGACCTACATTCCGGAGAACGACATCTGCCTTACATAGGTTTCAAACTCTCAACTGAATAGATTTCATATTACATGTAAGATCCACTGTTTCTTTTAAAGTACTCGAAAATATATCAAAGTTTCCATTCCGCTCGATGAAATCTAATTGTTACTCATCAATAAACATCCTTAATATATTTTATCTAACACTCCCTAAAACAGTAAATTTGTCTCCTTTGTTATCTAAATAAATAAGGATCTGTTGGATCTGACATTCGATTTATTGACTTTGATATCGGAGAAAGACTTAATATGGACTACAACAGTACAGGAGCAATATTAAAATCTCTAGACTAACAATACCGCTATGTAAAGTCTGTACCTGCTTACCTCTGGAAAAAACAATGTAGATATATATGTCATATATATCTGACGTAGGAAAGGAAACCTGTATTTACCTATGACTGTCTTATGTTTGATGAGGATTATTTGTTCACTTGTTAAAGTTTACGGAGTGATATACAGATATGTTTAGTATCACGGAGTATATATACCCATCGTCAATATATAACAGATATATGGATTTCATTTGTGATGATGACTGAATATAAGTAGTATGAATTAAAATTCTGAATAAAAAGTAGTATGAATCAAAATTAATACAGGATATAAATATTTCCCTTGTAAACATAATAGATATATAGATTTTGTATGTCATAATGATCAAATATTCCATTTCATGATTCGTAATTAATATAAGATATATAAATAAATCCCTTGTAAACATATAATAGATAGATGGATTTTGTATGTCATAATGATCAAATATTCCATTCCATGATTCGTAATTAATATAAGATATTTTACAAATATTACATGGGTTACTGTGCTCTAGTTCATAATATTTAACCGAGGTGATGGTAATCAACAAATGATATATATTGCACGAGGCCAAAGGCCTCGTGCAATATAACATTTGTTGATTACCATCACCTAGGGGTAAATATTATGAAATAGAGCACAGTAACCATGGAATATTTGTTTTATTACATAATCACCAGTTTTCAGTTGAATATTTTTTTATAAAACAACAAAATCACCAACACCGTACCGTATGGAAAAAAACCCTTAATATCCTATTGAAGATTGATGTATAGCCCACGTACGTCACGTTGTAACTCCAGTTTGGATGTCTTATTGTCTGTTTTCACATTATTAGACCTGCTTGCAGCCTTTTGATCTAATACATTCATCGTGTCCGTCCTTTACTCGGTACAGTAAACGTCTACATGACGTGCTTGATTCGAGATCTATAAATCCAGCGTGAAATTGAGCGTGAACCTTTGTGACGTCATAATAACGTAACTCACTGTTCTCGCAATTCCTTGGAATAATTCTACAAAACTAGACAACAACAGCGAGGTGTTCCTAAAGCCGTGCAATATAACATCTCGAACCGTGCAATATAACGTTTCCATGGAAGCGTGCAATATAACTTCGAATTGTGCAATATAACAAGGTTTTATTGAATGGTTGGTGTAATAGTTGAAAATATCATATTTCTTCATATATAAATTGGTGTAAACATATAATAGATATATAGATTTTGTTTGTTATAATGATCAAATATTCCATTTCATGATTCGTAATTAATTTAAGATATATAAATAAATCCCTTGTAAACATATAATAGATAGATAGATTTTGTTTTGTCATGAGTATACAGTAATATATATTGAATCGTAATTAATACAGGATATAAATATTTACCTCGTAAATATACAATAGATATATGAATTGTTATTATTTGTAATTAGTTCCGAAATATAGAATATAATTGGTATCTAATGAAATCAGTAATAAGATAATTGTGCTGTGAAAGGACTGTTTATCCAAACTAGGTTGTAAAGCTGACAACAATCCTGATATAGACCTGTAGCCGATGATATCCCCATGTCTGTTAATAAGCCAACCCATATGACTTAAAACACAAGTCACGCTTAAATTCCAATTAGGAAATAAAATGCTAGGAGAGAAGTACTTCCTATGATCGTTAACAGACTATTCCAGTTGTCTAATACTATTGACATTGAATCATTGTTTTGTGAATAAAATGTTTAAAAATTGAAAATAAAAGACTATTAAATTCCACTATACTGTATAGTTCTTTCATTTCGCTGGGGGATTATTTTGCAGTTTCCTCTTTGTGAGGAAAATTGTTTTACGCATGTTCAATTTAAAACATTTAGATAATCTATACTCATTTTGTCAATCTTTCCAGTTTTTCCACCGATATTTAATTTTGTAAGTGTAGTAAAATTTAATGTCCTGTCAATAAAAGAGACAATATGGTATGTCCATCCCTTTTGGTTCAGGTTTCAGATTTAATTACTGTATATTTTTATCTTCTTATTAACTGCCATATTGATGTATAGATCTATAAATACCTGACAACAAAACAAGCCCATAGACAATTTTTAACAAAAATTCATTGTTAAGTCCATCAAAATCCCATGGCCATTTTTTTTTATATTTAAAAGGCCTTGTAATTTGCCTGTACTGTCAAAAACAAAAGATATCAAAATAAAAATCAAGGGCAATATGCAGTGTGTAGTGCAGCAAACCAAGAAATCATAATTACCATATTCGACCCAATAAGCGCCTTAATTATATCAATTATCTCATGCAGACTGATAATATGAAACTGTGTATGTTTCTTTATTTGAATTCTTTTACATTACTGTGTGCCATAATTTTATGAAAGTCTAGCTTCAGTGATATAGCACTATAAATGGCAGCAGTTCCACTATATAAGAGGTCACTACATGAATATACTGCAGTTTCCCAAAACATGCACCTCGCACAACATACACGCATTACATATCATACATGGGAGGCCGTCCTTGCATGACCATAGCTGTTGATAGGATGTTAATTAATCAAACAAACAAAAGCTGGACCAAAACCCAGAAGCATTATTTTTAAGTTAAAACAAAAATAACTTAAGCATCCTGGGTACTTATTGGGTTAAACAGGGTATATTAGTGAAGTAGTTAGTGGTTTATTTTGTATGTGACGTGGTTTATTTTGTATGTGACGTGTATGTGACGTGGTTTATTTTGTATGTGACGTGGTTTATTTCGTTTGTGACATGGTTTATTTCGTATGTGACATAGTTTATTTTGTATGTGACGTCTGTCTATTGATAGTATAACACAGGATCCTAGCTATGAAATCATCATTGTTATTTGCTGTTATTAACGATTGAAAAAAACTTGTACAATTCATACAGTTTTGATTGTGAAATATTCCTGAATCAAACAATACATCCAACCTTAGTCTAACTAACTTTATTCAGAGTTCATAGTCATGCGGTGGCCATGGAAGTGGTTAAGATGTCTCAACATATTACCACAAGCCCTCCACCTCTAGGTCACAAGTTCGAATCCCATGTGGGGCAGTTGCCCGGTGCTGACCGCTGGTCGGTGGTTTTTCTCAGAGTACTCCGGCTTTCCTCCACCAATAAGCCTGCCACGTTATTACATGACCTTGGCTGTAAATAGGACGTTATACTTATAAACCTCAAACCCTCATAGCCACATGACTTTACATTTTGTATTATGTGTGCTCCGACATTTGCTTTGACGTTTGCTCCTACATTGAATGAGGATACGCGTATGTACACAGGTTTGACGTATGACTGTCACAAGTGTGCTTGCTGTGTCAATATATATTCCTCTTAGTAAATCCTGAAGTTATGAAATTATTTCAGTTTTAATGTTCAGTTTGTGATGGCAGCGTTGGAGGACATTAATGGTATTCCATGATTTGGATGTTGTTATTTTTTTTATGAATATTTAATCAGACGGTTCACAGGTAACACCAAATATGTTTAATTTTACCTGTCACTGTCATACCATTTACCTAGAATTTAAAAAAAGACAGGTATTTAATCTTCTTAAATTATAATTACTTAATTACCTTTAATCTTCTTTATACATATAACCTTTTACAATAATCCAAACATTTATAAATAAAAAATGTAAAGTTATTAATGTATGACATATCATATCATGTCAGTTGATAACATCATTAGGTTTAATTTATGCGAAACAAGTGCAGGTGTTATACCCATGAATATTCATGAAATGATGATGTAATGCCTTATTTATTGCAGGTCATTATAACATGTAATATAAATCCTGGCTGTCATTACAATACTTATTCTTCACTCGACCATCCCCTGCATTAGGTGGGACCGGTTGGCACGCAGAACGACTTCCAGGAATAATATACAATCTCCAATGTGGCGTCATTTAGTACATAATTGGACCTTGTTTTGTCATTTGTAACTAATTAGCTCTATTGTTATTCAGATAAGCGATGTAGAACTCGTAGAAAAAGTTGCAACTACGCTTGAAGACCTCTTTCTACATGTAATACAGCCCCAATTGGTGGTTGAGTTCTGACATCACTAGCTCTAGCTGGCCCTTACCTCTGAGTTTTGAGTCCAAAACCCACATAGAATAGTTGCCAAGTCATGCATCAGTGGTTTTTATTTACTGAACACATTTTTTTTCTCCACCCTATTAAAACCTGGCATGTCTTTAGACAACATTGATAGTTAAAATTCTGATCAATTTTAAATTCTACATAATGTATAAAGAAGCGAATAGTGATGACCATTCCTTCCAAAGTTGGAACCTGCCATAGTGGCCACCTTTGAAAAAAGACCACCTGCTGAAAACAACCATTTTCTTAGGATCCTGAATGGCCATTTTGACAATTTGACCTTTGTATAAAGACCACCTGGCTATAAAAATTACATTTCTCTTGTCCTCTGGGTTGTCTTTGTAGACAGGTTTGACCTTAGATCTCAAAAACAGATTTATTTCATTCATATAAATTGACCTACCCTAATAGTGACAGTGGCAGTTTTATATAGCAACAATCCCATGGAATTCTGGGAAGGTAACATTCTATTATGGGATGGTGACCTTTTAACCTTAAGTGGTGTTTCTGGAGTAAACATGACCTGATAGTTACAGGATATAATGTCACTTGACCTTATGTATACCCGTGTTGGTCTATCGTTTTCTTAGGGCATGTGTACCCCATTGTGTACCCCATTATGTACCCCATTGTGTACCCCATTGTGTACCCCATTGTGTACCCCATTATGTACCTCATTGTGTACCCCATTGTGTACCCCATTGTGTACCCCATTATGTACCCCATTGTGTACCCCATTGTGTACCCCATTGTGTACCCCATTATGTACCTCATTGTGTACCCCATTGTGTACCCCATTGTACCCATTGTTACCCCATTGTACCCCATTGTGTACCCCATTGTGACCCCATTGTACCCCATTGTGTACCCCATTGTACCCCATTGTGTACCCCATTGTACCCCATTGACCCCATTGTACCCCATTGTACCCCATTGTGTACCCCATTGTACCCATTGTGTACCCCATTGTGTACCCATGTGTACCCCATTGTGTACCCCATGTGTACCCCATTGTTACCCCATTGTGTACCCCATTGTGTACCCCATTGTGTACCCCATTGTACCCCATTGTGTACCCCATTGTGTACCCCATTGTGTACCCCATTGTGTACCCCATTGTGTACCCCATGTACCCCATTGTGTACCCCATTGTGTACCCATTGTGTACCCCATTGTGTACCCATTGTGTACCCCATTGTACCCCATTGTGTACCCCATTGTGTACCCCATTCAGAGTAGATCTGCTGAAGACTAAGCTTCTAAAAAGCAAAATTTACAAAAAAAAAAAATTTGAATACTGTCAAACCTTTCTATGAAGACCACCCAAGGGTCGGGGAAAAATTGGTGTTTATAGTAAGGGGGTCTTTATACACAGGTCAAACAGTGTTGAAATTGGTCTTTTGGGGCCCTACAAAAGTGATCTAAGTACACAGGTGGTCATTATACAAAGGTAGTCGCTAAGACAGGTTTTACTGTAATTAAGGGAGCATTGTTGTTACGATGTTTCTGTTAAATCGTAAAGGAAAAAATTGCCATACAATTTTGTCAGATTACATTGGGATCCGCATTAGACAGGGGTCGGTTTTGACAAGCTTTACAGTACCATGAATGTTAAAAACAAATCGATGTGTATATGTTTTTTTTTTAAATGACGATCACAGGTAGTAACGAAGGGATCATGATTTCAGTGAATCAATTACACATCAAGGTAAAGCATTCTCATCACTTGATAGGGTCTAAATGAGCCCCCTAGGGTAGATCTTGTATATTTGATCACACAATGCTATATACAACATTTGATCAAATATACACATGACGTATTCACAGTGCGATATTGCATTCATATGGGGAAGGGAGTAGTATTTCCTACATGTAAGTTAATTTTATATGATTACTATCCTAAGATTACACCTATTAGAGCAGGTTTATGACCGTTTTCCCATCCTGTAATTTTACACTTCTCTGTCCGTATTCTTTGTAATTTGTTTTCTTGGTGGAGTCCCCAGTTTGACTTTTTTCTTTATTTATTAGATAATAATGGCTTATTTTGCATATTATCGTTTTAAAATTTTGCAATTATATTAAAAAAAAAATCTTTTAAATTGAGTTTCAGTTTCTTATAAAAGCTATATATTCAAACTACCCATAAATCATATGAAAATGTCTACTAGTTAACAGAAGGGGAGATAACTGCATGAGATTGATAAATGAGTGATTATTACATGAGATTGATGTAGGGGAGATAACTATGTGAGATTGATATAAGGAAGATAATTACATAATATTGATATAAGGCAGATAATTACATAATATTGATATAGGTGAGATAACTGCATGAGATTGATATAGGGGAGATAATTACATAATATTGATATAGGTGAGATAACTGCATGAGATTGATATAGGGGAGATAATTACATAATATTGATATAGGTGAGATAACTGCATGAGATTGATATAGGGGAGATAATTACATAATATTGATATAGGGGAATAATACATGAGATTGATATAGAGGAGATAATGATACAGAGGAGATAACTATATATTTGTTATACAAGTAAGAAACAAAGTATCTAAAGGGGAGATAACAACATGAGATTGATACAGGGGAGATAACCACATATTGATATAAACAGAGGTCCTATATACTTAAAGGTAATTTAAGGGGAGTTAAATACATAAAATTAATACAGAGGGAGTTATTATATGTTATAAATATAAATAAGGGGAGATAACTACATAATATTGATATAGCCTGAGGTATAATAGTGAACACAATGTACTGTTGTAATGTCCCCAACCGACCTATTCAGTATAGAGTCTTTGTTGTGAGTAGGGAGTTGTGTATCGGTGACACTCACATAACCAGCACTTATATTTGTGCATCTAACCAAGCCCTGATACATTGATGTTATCGGAAGTGAGAAACACACTAGAGGTATTTTGAACAAGGACACATTGCTGTCGCATGGGACGGGGTCACGAGAATGTTTTATTAAATACAGGCAGTTCAGAATATTGCTCCGTTATAGATGTAACTGTAGACATCATTGCTGAATGAAATAGAGGCCAGCTTCATTGAATGTTACGGCGAAAAAGACAAATTAATGAAATTATATTCTAAAGAAGGTTTGGGGCCTTTGGAAAAAAGATACCAATTTCCAGTAATGTAAGAAGGAAGTATATGTCTGTATGACCAGAATCGATCGTATTCTAAACTCTTTATTAATTTAGGTTATTGTCCGCGAGTGATAGACCTAAGTGATGGGAATACTACAGAAATGTGTAGACTCTACTCTACCCTCTCTCTGCTCCTTCAGTATAGCTTTCTTTGTGTGTTTCAATAGTTGCATGGTTGCATTTAGAAAGTGGATGTCCTTGATAAGGTCATTGAGAATATCACTTAATAACCTATGTAAGCTTGTTCACTTGTATTTTTTACCACTGCTCCAGCTACGTTTGCCTCAGCAGATATAGTATATAATACAGCCAAACCCATCTAGAACAACCAAGGGGCAACGAAAGATGATCTTTGTACACAGGACAAATTTGTTATGTTAAAATTGCTGACCATTTGGTCTTTATATAGAGCTAGACTGGCAGGTAGACTTGATTATCTTGAATAATTTGTTAGAAAAAAAATCGATCACTTTTCATCAGATCAATTTTGATTTATTTAAGAAGTTAAAAATGATTAATGACATGATTTAAAATTAAAAACAAATGACGAACTGACAAAGATGTTTCAATGTTATTGATATATTTCCTGTAAAAACTGAAAACCTACTGTTGATTATTATCTTATGAATTTCCTTAAACAAAAATTTAGCTCTACTGTTTCCTTTATACCACTACCGCTATTGATTTATAAGCTTATCTTGAAATTTGAAGCAGTTTATTCTTAACTTGTGCTGGCATTTTGTTCTGTAAATTGATAGTAAATTGAAAATGGAAATTGATATATTTGGAATTACTTTCATGCAGTATTTTGAGATGTATTGAAATAACATTACGGCACTTCGTTCCAATAAAAGACATAAACGTACAAGCACACGACAATTAAGACAATAGAAATGTTTCGATGTCATTGTTAAAGCCCCCCGAGGTACTGATACATGTCGGAAGATTCTATTGGCTTTGAACACTTATCAAATTGGCGACCCCTTGAAGGAAGTGGTGAAGATTTGGGGTTCGTGAGGCTGAGAGGAGATGCATGTTTTCTCACGTTGCATGTTGTATAGTCTCGATGTTCTGACGTTTTGGCCGTGATGGGGTTTGGTTGTAACCTGGAGTTAGACAGCAATGACGTGGTACATACCGTATGTGAGGAAGTTATTAGAAGAAAATTGAAGTTAATGTGCTTTTATCGAACTCCGTGTACAACCTGGAGGAAAGATTAATCAAATGATGAGGCTTCAGAGTCGTGAGGGTCGATTAGCCTGGAGATATTGTCGAGGGTCACGGCCAGAACGTCTGCTGGCTTGTTGTTAGTCATCAAAAAATCAGCTGATCATTTAAGTTTGTGTGAATGTCTGTATGTTTTGGGAGGCTGTGGTATGTGTGTGTTGTGGTGTGTACGTCTGTATGTTTTGTGAGGCTGTGGTATGTTTGTGTTTTGTGGTGTGTATGTCTGTATGTTTTGGGAGGCTGTGGTATGTTTGTGTTGTGTGGTGTGTATGTCTGTATGTTTTGGGAGGCTGTGGTGTGTGTGTGTATGTCTGTATGTTTTGTGAGGCTGTGGTATGTTTGTGTTGTGTGGTGTGTATGTCTGTATGTTTTGTGAGGCTGTGGTATGTTTGTGTTGTGTGGTGTGTATGTCTGTATGTTTTGTGAGGCTGTGGTATGTTTGTGTTGTGTGGTGTGTATGTCTGTATGTTTTGTGAGGCTGTGGTATGTTTGTGTTGTGTGGTGTGTATGTCTGTATGTTTTTGTGAGGCTGTGGTATGTTGTGTTGTGTGGTGTGTATGTCTGTATGTTTTGTGAGGCTGTGGTATGTTTGTGTTGTGTGTGTGTGTATGTCTGTATGTTTTGTGAGGCTGTGGTATGTTTGTGTTGTGTGGTGTGTATGTCTGTATGTTTTGGGAGGCTGTGGTATGTTTGTGTTGTGTGGTGTGTATGTCTGTATGTTTTGTGAGGCTGTGGTGTGTTTGTGTTGTGTGGTGTGTATGTCTGTATGTTTTGGGAGGCTGTGGTATGTTTGTGTTGTGTGGTGTGTATGTCTGTATGTTTTGTGAGGCTGTGGTATGTTTGTGTTGTGTGGTGTGTATGTCTGTATGTTTTGTGAGGCTGTGGTATGTTTGTGTTGTGTGGTGTGTATGTCTGTATGTTTTGGGAGGCTGTGGTATGTGTGTGTTGTGTGGTGTGTATGTCTGTATGTTTTGGGAGGCTGTGGTATGTTTGTGTTGTGTGGTGTGTATGTCTGTATGTTTTGTGAGGCTGTGGTATGTTTGTGTTGTGTGGTGTGTATGTCTGTATGTTTTGGGAGGCTGTGGTATGTTTGTGTTGTGTGGTGTGTATGTCTGTATGTTTTGTGAGGCTGTGGTATGTTTGTGTTGTGTGGTGTGTATGTCTGTATGTTTTGTGAGGCTGTGGTTTGGTTGTGTGTGTGTGTGTATGTCTGTATGTTTTGTGAGGCTGTGGTATGTTTGTGTTGTGTGGTGTATGTCTGTATGTTTTGGAGGCTGTGGGATGTTTTGTGGTGGTGTGTTGTCTGTATGGTGAGCTGTGGTTGTATGTGTTGTGTGTGTGTTGTGGGGTGTGTATGTTGTGTTGTTGTATGTCTTTTTGAGCTGTGGTATGTTTGTGTTGTGTGGTGTGTATGTCTGTATGTTTTGTGAGGCTGTGGTATGTTTGTGTTGTGTGGTGTGTATGTCTGTATGTTTTGTGAGGCTGTGGTATGTTTCGTGTTGTGTGGTGTGTATGTCTGTATGTTTTGGGAGGCTGTGGTATGTGTGTGTTGTGTGGTGTGTATGTCTGTATGTTTTGGGAGGCTGTGGTATGTTGTTTTGTGTGGTGTGTGTGTCTGTATGTTTTGTGAGGCTGTGGTATGTTCGTGTTGTGTGGTGTGTATGTCTGTATGTTTTGTGAGGCTGTGGTATGTTTGTGTTGTGTGGTGTGTATGTCTGTATGTTTTGGGAGGCTGTGGTATGTGTGTGTTGTGTGGTGTGTGTATGTCTGTATGTTTTGGGAGGCTGTGGTATGTTGTGTTGTGTGTGTGTGTGTTGTCTGTATGTTTTGTGAGGCTGTGGTGTGTTTGTGTTGTGTGGTGTGTATGTCTGTATGTTTTGTGAGGCTGTGGTATGTTCGTGTTGTGTGGTGTGTATGTCTGTATGTTTTGGGAGGCTGTGGTATGTGTGTGTTGTGTGGTGTGTATGTCTGTATGTTTTGGGAGGCTGTGGTATGTTGTGTTGTGTGGTGTGTGTGTCTGTATGTTTTGTGAGGCTGTGGTATGTTGTGTTGTGTGGTGTGTATGTCTGTATGTTTTGTGAGGCTGTGGTATGTTCGTGTTGTGTGGGGTGTGTATGTCTGTATGTTTTGGGAGGCTGTGGTATGTGTGTGTTGTGTGGTGTGTATGTCTGTATGTTTTGGGAGGCTGTGGTATGTTGTGTTGTGTGGTGTGTATGTCTGTATGTTTTGTGAGGCTGTGGTATGTTCGTGTTGTGTGGTGTGTATGTCTGTATGTTTTGGGAGGCTGTGGTATGTTCGTGTTGTGTCTTTGTGTAACTTTACCCTTTATATAGTACTATCTCCCTGAAACATTCCATCAAAAACGCAGAACATCACACGCACCCACCAATAGCATTCTGAAAAAATCAAAATTTGTCTACCCAATATATACATTAAGAAAACTATTACCAAATCAGACCTGTACCTTGAAAAGCCTGTCAAGAGGAACTCCTTTTACAAGTATTAAGCAATCTGTTCGAAATACAATATTGTAAAAGTACTTTAAGTTTGAACAAATTTTGTCATCAAATAGTTCATTACAATGTATGTATAAATATCTGTTTGAAACAAGTTAAATTCATCACCTGATCCCCTATTATATGGGATATGTTTTGATAGCAAAGCTTTAAATTATCTTTAGTATTGAATGTACTATTCTATATTTGTGGGTTAGTGTTTGTTAGGAAACACAGGAAAGCTAAAAAAATCAACATTGAAATAAACGACACTTGTAGATTTAATTTAAAATGGATGTTTAAATTAGAAATAGGGTATTGAAAATTGAGTGAGTGTTTGAATAAAATAACTACAATAATGAAGCATGGGTTTAGGAGCTTTCCAGTTGAAATGAAATTGATAGAAAATTAAAAAAGAAAAAAAAATCAATTTTAGATTTTATTTCCGTTCCACTTTAGTGTATACTTGAAAAGCTTTTGTAGCGTCTTGTTACATCCTGTCAGGATCAGTTATAAAGCTTCTAACTGATATAGATTCTATTATGTCGGATTAAGTGTGATGGGATCATCCAGATATGCATAATTCACGCCTGAATTTGTCGCACCTTATTGACGATAACCAACATTTACATAGCTAAAGATAAAATTAATATGGCAGAAATTTTATCGTTATTGGGAATGGGAATGACTTTTTAATGAGGTTCATTGAACCCTAGGCGTTCAGCAGGTAAAACACAGTGCTCATTATCATTATAAATCAAAATATTAGATTTATAAGAATATTGAAAAATGGTTTCGGAGGTCAGGAATGCGTGTTTAGTAACTGTTCAAGATTATATCCCAGCCAAACACCCTAGTGACCTTTTCTTGTGACACCAACCTTGGAAAGCTTAAATCCTGCAAGAAGCCGGAAAGTATAGAATTTTTCTTAGAAAATTAGCTCGGATGTTCGGTGGGATAATCCTACCTTCCGTTTGTCGTATTCTTTCTATAATGAAATCCCAGGTTAAATGTTCCGATAGAGATCTTTTTTGTGTTATCGATCCTCTGGATTTGATATATAGAAGTATGGTAAATCTTCCGATGAAGAAATCTAATTTGTTGGTACGGGCAAACCAAAAATCAGTCTTCAAATGATGATATAAAACATATATAAGGCTTCTTTATGACATTTAACTTGTTGACAATATTTCGTAAAAAATGTGAACTTGAGTGATATACATATATGAAATAGCATGCTGTTAAAACTAATCGTTATCTTGTATTGAATATTAGACATCAATTGTTTAAAGTGACATTATACATTTGTAACCGACATTAAATAATCTACTGATATAAAAAAGAAAAATCTTTTTTCCCGAATTGGAAAATTTATGTTATCAAAAGAAACTTGCAAATTCTGGTATAAGGATCATAAATGCAGTGATTTAATTCCTCATGGGTTGATTTGAGGACACAGGGTAATTAATTATAACCGTAATGCTTGAACATTGATGTTAGCTATTAGCACCGCGACGACAACGCAATTCACTGCATGGCTCATGTGATATCACAGCATTTAAAGTGGTGTAACTGTCCATACAGATGATCAATAAGAATGCAACTTAAAACGGTAGACGATCATCCTCCATGGACCCCGACGGAAATTGCCACCAATTACGGAATAGAATTACATATATCGCCTCGGTCTTATTACATAATTTTCCATGTATCAACCTCATTGTGGGACGAGCAACTCTGTCTTATCCTTAATGTTTATATTTTGTTGATGAGGGATTCGTCCCGAGGGATGTCCATCTTGCATGCGCAGGTCAGGCAACAATGACATTACCCATAATTTTGACTCGACGGAAATCATATCAATGTCGGACATAATCGGGAAACAATTAGGGTGAAATGGTGCTAGATGGAAAACCTGTCTTTCATGAGAATGAGAAAAACCTTTTAACATACAGGGTGCAGGACTTCCTCGGATTTGTAAGGGAATATCATCTACGTCCTCTCGTAGGATATATCAAGATAGATTATAACAGAGATTTACCCAATAACTCTGTAAAACGATAAATCTTCGACCTAGTTCATTTATCGGAAAATGACAGTCAGGCTTTTACAGTCCTGAAGGTATTTTGTCTTATCGTCATACTAAATGGAGAGGCCATGTTTCTGTTCATCAGTTACAATTTAGTGGGTTAAGAAGATAATCTGTCTGGAAATGATTTATCTTCCACGTTAAGATTGGTTGTAAATTTTCCATTGAGTTTTGGTTTGTGCTGTAAGTGCAATTTATGAATAAATTTCCATTGCCATGACAACAGAAATGATCTCAAAATTATCATAATTCAAAAATTTCCATTTCTTATGTATCCTTTATATAAATCTCATCTGAAGAATTTGCTAACCCTGCATCCTGAAATTGAAGTAAATGTCTATTATACCTTTATTAAAAATCAATTATGCTTAACATATATCATGGACTGTTTTTCACATTTGGAAATTAGCTGCTAAATGATATCGGAACTTGGGAGAAAAAAGTAGTTTGCTGTATGTTATATTTTCTTGGACATCTGCTGAATCAAAGCTTTGTTTGAATTTGATGCCAAAGAGATCTGGTGATTCCTGTTGGCATTGAGTATAAATTCGTATCGTTTGACTTTTGTTGCAGTCTAGTTAACAAGTATAATAGATTTAAGATCAAATCATTCTGTTAAGGCTGATTGTTTTTGGCTTACATAATAACCTTTGTTCAATTTTTGTTTTTTCATATTTCTTGTTTAATTGTATGATTTTCCAGACAAAAAAGAGACTAGGTCAAGGTGTGTTTACCTGTGATTGACAATGTATATCTGGTTTTTGTTTACAAGAGTTTTCAAAATTTTGAGTTAACAGTGACAGTTTTTTGATATTTTGAGTTAACAGTTTTGGAATTTTGAGTTAACATTAATAGTTTTTGAAATTTTGAGTCAACAGTTTTTGAGAGTTAATTTTAAGAAATAACAGTAATAGTTTTCTGAAATTTTAAGTTGAATAAACAGTCATGTGTTAAAAAAAAAGATGTATAGAGATTATGAGCTTAAAATGAATTTTCATGTGATTTATATCTATCCCTACACATTAATGTAATTGACACCGTAGTTTAACTTGTCCTGAAGTTGTTTCTCAGTTAACTGTTTAATGGAGCGTTAAATACCAATGTTATATTTAATCTATACACCTGGGGAGCACAGCTACTCTTGGTGCCAAAAAAATGGCTTTTGGATTTAAAACGTAATTTGTATAATTATAAAAATCTTCGGCAGTGTTTACATAAAAATTGATGTGCATTAAAGTAAGCTTTAACAAATTGTCCATAATTGTTTAAACTCATAGAACTGAGACTCTATACTAATCTCTACTAACAATCTGTTCATTTGTATTGAAATAAAAATTATAGAATACAACTCTAGTGACAAGGGTCTGCCTCGGATTGCTTTACAATCTGACTGTGAAAATCCACTCAATAGGCTTATAGAGTTCTCCACGCAGATAGCATCAAACCTGTCATCGTTCTGGAGTCAGGAAAACGTATAATATAGCTGGTCATTTACTGATAATTTTGAACTTGATAGTGTGTTATGAATGATTATTTAATTGATTGATATTGATGACATTTGGAAACAAGTCTAAATTGATTATTATTGACCTGTTTGGTCCCCGAAGGAATCGATTTCATGACTCAACATAATCTGATTTTTATTTGATTTTTGTCCCATAGAAAAATAATAAGTATTCCTGTATTATTCTACCTAAATTTTTTTATTATGCTCCTATTCATTTTGTTTTCACATTTCTGTATTTTCAGGTAAGTTTGAATGATGAAAGCCTGGTGTTTGTAAACATGGTTTGAGTAACGCCATCAAAAGTCACTGTGAGTACAAACTATAGGTCAAACTGATCACAAGGACAATATCACATTGAATAAAAATATGGGTCAAATCGAGGTCATGGTGAGTAAAAATTTGGGTAATAATTATCTTGTAACAGAATTAGGTCACAGTGAGTAAAATGTAGGTCAAAATGAGCTTATTGATTGATATTGATGACATTTGGAAACAAGTCTAAATTGATTATTATTGACCTGTTTGGTCCCCGAAGGAATCGATTTCATGACTCAACATAATCTGATTTTTATTTGATTTTTGTCCCATAGAAAAATAATAAGTATTCCTGTATTATTCTACCTAAATTTTTTTATTATGCTCCTATTCATTTTGTTTTCACATTTCTGTATTTTCAGGTAAGTTTGAATGATGAAAGCCTGGTGTTTGTAAACATGGTTTGAGTAACGCCATCAAAAGTCACTGTGAGTACAACTATAGGTCAAACTGATCACAAGGACAATATCACATTGAATAAAAATATGGGTCAAATCGAGGTCATGGTGAGTAAAAATTTGGGTAAAATGTAGGTCAAAATGAGCTTGTAATATAACTAGGTCACCATAAGTGAAAGTGTTGGTTAAATTGAGGTCATCATGTAAGAAAAAAAAGATGTTTTGTTCTGATTTTTTGAGTCCTAGAGTTTCGTGCCCTTGACATTAATGACTAACTGAGTTATGTCCCAAGTAATCATAAGATCTATATGGCAAATATTTAGTACTGACTAGGTGAGTTATCTCCCCTTTATACATGACTATAATGAGATCCCTTATCTTGCTGACTGACAGAGTTTTGTCCCTTTTCAGCTGAACTCAAAAACTATGTTCAATGTTTAATTATTTTAAACAACTTCCATCATGATCTTTAGCAAAATATTTCCAATTTAACTAAACAATCGATTCAATCTACATTGATTGTGGAAAGTTCGTCCAGACTTTCAGTAATAGCTAATTCATGTACATGTAAGTAATACTGAAATTTGAGTGTAGATTTTGTGAGATGGCGGTTTGAATTCCTTTATCTACGACTGGCACTTCACCAAGAGGCCATGTTTGTTGGAAATTAAACTAAAATTGCTGACAAGAACTGATGGCCATCATTCATCTGCCGTGTCAGAATGTGTTCCTTCTGTCCCAGAGATAACTGTTGATTCCCCTGTAATCATTATCACAGACCTCTGATCTGCTGAAACACTCACAATTTAAACTGTTATACTGTCCAATTAAATAGTTACCATGTTTGACCCAATAAGCGGCCAGGACGGTTAAAAATTCAAAAATGAAGAAGCCATTGATAGGACCAAATTTGGGCTATAAATCTTTCACAAAATTATTGCAAGTGAATAAGCCATTTATCAATTTACGATTTTTTTTTTTTAATATTCAATTTTTAAAAGTTAAAAGCTCTTGGGATATTGTATTTATAAACAGTTTTAATGATTATTGTTTCATACTTGACAGAATGAAAGAGGCTGAATTGATAACTGTACTATTTCCGACTCTGGCATTTCACATGTACCTTAATAAGGTTTACCTGACCTATACTGTCTCTCTTTGTTGACATAAACTAATCAAATGTGTTCCATTCAAAGGTAATTATTTATAAATTAATTATACTGTTGACAAAATTTCTCAGACTTAATGTCAGCGATCACTATTTGTCACAAACCTCAACAGGGATTTAAGTCAGGTGATTGACTATATACACAATAACATTCTGCTTAATTATTTATTGGTAAGTGTGTTGATAGTCAGGTTATAGTAAACAATAGGTAGTCTATTAATTAATGTTGAAGGGCACAAAATGTTCAGAGAGATAGATAGAAATTGTTATTGGATAGGAGAAAATGTAGTAGACAGACAGACTGGGGCTTGAACCTGGGACCTCCAAATACGAGGTAGATGCTGTACTCTACCCAGTCTGATTCCACTACACTCCTCCTTCCTTTCACAAAGTCTCTGCCTTTGAAGACACCTCAGACTCCTTTAATTACTATCTCTGAACGTTTAACTAAAAACTTAGAGTTGTCCTTGTGTCAACTTGTTACATTGTACCTATATCTTATCTATACCAAAGTGTTTCAGAAATTAGAAAAAAAATGTGGTTGTTATGTCAACAGATGTGCCTAAATAACATGCATTCGTAATAGTATGTGGCAAATATTCTTGTGGATATGCATGAGTTGTCTGCCCTTCCCTCAGCTAATTATACACTATTGACAACAGGTGCCCTTCCTGTCATATTTTTTCACAAAAATGTTCCCCTTTACCTCTATATAGGTCAGCTTATAATACACTATTGGATGATTCTAAACTGTCTTTGAGGGGTATGTAAAGTTAGTAATGAGTTACATCATTTACCATTCCTTGGGTATAGTCTGGACAACAATAACAAATAGAACCAATTTACTAGCTTACAGATGTAAGCCTGCACTTAGTTACAGAATGGCTCTGTGACATCTGCTCATATTTATAGTAGCCAGTTCGGTCAATCTCATACCTGGCCAATCTCTCAGTTTCAACCATTCTACAAGTATAAATGCTAGATTGTCTCCCCTAGTTTTTAATGTGGTCTGACATTGATCAAGCAAATTCTCTTTTTTTCAATTTTAATATTCTATAGAGGCAGTCTGACTTACTATGTACTAAATTGGCCAGCTATACCGTAAAAACTCGTGTAACTTGCGCACCAGTGTATTTTGCGCAGGTACTTTTTGGGGCTGAAAATGCTGAAAAAAATCTACTTTCATTATATTATGCGCATCAAATTTTTTTGGAGAAAACGATGTCCAGGGAGCCACAAAATCAATGTATAAAAGTGGCAATTTCAATGCAAAACATTCCCATTAAATGCTTGACAACTTGCACAATCAAGTGTTGTATTTGTTTTCTTTTATTGGCCATCGTAACCTGAAACTGTCTGTGAAATGGTATATATATTATCTTAATTCGTTTATCCCTGGTCTGGGGTTCAATAACTTTGGTTCTCCTACTTAGAATTTAGTTTTAAAAAAACCCATGCAGATCAAAGTATATGTGACATTGGTCCAGGCTGACCTCATCTGTTTTCTGATCAAATGTTATGTATGTCAGCTCTTGGATACAAGCAGTGATTTGACCATGGTAAAGCAAGATATATACTTGCTGAAAATTTGTAGGAAAAATTTGATTGTTTTTATTTTCCGTGGTCCATTAGAAGCTAACAAATGATAATAGGGTGGCAGTGTAAATCTAGGCAGACATTCTCTTATCAGAATGTTGTAAAAATGACATACGGCCATAAGATAATTCAACACAGCAGTAAATCAGTTCAAGTGTCCTTGTTTGACCAGAGCCCATGGTCTCCAGGATATATTAGTAAATGTATCTGGAGAGGCGGAATCAGGAATCATGATTACTTCCCCCCATAGGGGATTCTGAAATGGTCACAGGGATGTTATTTGTCCAGTGTTTGCCCCCTGGGATCTGGGTAGAAGGGAGCGGAAATTGAACACACAGATTTATCTAGTTCTATATAGTTATTATCCACTGTATCACAACGGGGCATCATCGACTCCAGAATGGGAAAGGAACGCCACCTACCACTTTTATCAAATAAATTTTATAAATTGCTTGTCTTTCACCTTTAGAAGAACATGTCACTTTGCCTCTTGACAAATAAAGGTACAGATGTAAATAGAATATGTATTCAGAAAAATCTATATACCGTATTTGATCCAATAAGTGCCCAGGGCATTTGAAAAATTAAAAAAAACGAAAAAGTGCTGAATAAGACAAAATTATTGCAACCTATACAATTTTGTGTAGTTTAATTATGCCCAAGCAGTTTAAATTGAGGCCTCAAAAAGGAGGAGGGGTACTTATAGGGACATGGGCACTTATTGGGTTGAATACGTGAAAGAGTCATTATAATAGTGACGACACAGCTAAAATTCAGCCTTGCCTGGTTCCACCCTATTGTTGTTTGTGCCAATAGAATCTGCTGAAATTGAACATAGCCCATTGTTTATTTCTGGGTTTAAATGATATTTAATAATTATTTTATATTCATATTTGATTTCACAGATTTCATTAAAAATACAATGTTAATTATAATCCTATTATCAATCTTAAGGGAAACTTACGGAATATTCTTCTTAAAATAATGATTTAACGTCACAGTTAATATACACGAACTCATATTTAGATTATCACTTGAATGCGATATGTTTGTTAGTTGTGATGAGCACGAGCGCATGATATTGAATCCTCGCGGGTCATTTAAAATCTTCATCATTTAAAAGCTTTAATAGGTGCGTACATATAGGATTGGTATATAGCGTCCTGTACAAAGTAATGAGTTGTTTTTCGTTAGATAATGATCCGGAGTGTTTACTCTCCCATCAATGGCCAATATTGATTTTGAAAACGATACAACAGATGCTATAGAAATATTGTTAAATGTTAATTGTCCATCTATAAGTATGAAAATGATGGAAACACGGAAAATACGTCAATAGGGTAAGATAACCTGTCTGGTCGTATTGCCGTAAATCATTGTTTCAAAGACGCATAAAGCATTTGTTGTTCTTGCTTTAGTGCTTGCTCTCCCATCTTTCCCAGCTTGAATTCCCCAAAGTCCCCATCAGCCATGCCGGAAGATTTCCTGAGAAGATATTTATTTCGCACTGCCTTTCTGTGTGCTACGTTTAACCCCTGGGAACAAACTAGACCATTATAGATATTTCTATAAAGACATGTTTTTCATTGACTATAACTGCGTCATTGACAAGGTAGCAAATACAGAATAACAAACCTTAGTTTGAAATGGAATCTACTGGGATGTCTAAATACAGTGTAAAAATAAAGGAGAGAGATGCGGTCCTTCAGCCGTTTCTTGTAAAACAGAAAATTCAGCTAAATCACTGTGTTGTTAGGCTGTGAGTATTATAGCTTCAATTAACGGGTGTGTGTAGGTGGTGATGGAAGCGTGTCTTGACTCAGTGACGGGAGACAGGTTTGTGATGTCATCAGACAATACCAAACTATCAGGGGACATTGCTTTACGAATATCTTTTCAATATTGAATAGGAGACTATCGTTGATATCAGTATTTTCAATATCGGTAGGAACATTGGTCGACTGGCTGTTGAAAGAGAGATACAATAATCATTACAGACGAACAATTTGTGATTATATTGAGATTATACAATATTTAGATTGAGGAGAATTGTAATGTGAATTTAATATGACAAGTGATGACAGTTAAACTTGGGTCTCATTTTAGTTTTGCCGTTTGTATAAAGGACTTGGTAGATTTCTATAAACTGATAACTATCTATGCAAAATTAATGATATCTGGGTCTTTCAGACAGGAAACAAACATTTTCTTGACATGTGGATAGCAACTTGATTTAGCAGTTTAAAAATAGCAGTTCAGCCTATGGTCAGAACGAAGAAAGCTAGTCAATTTTGTCATGATGATGATGATGATGATGACGGTGACAATAATATTTGATAATGATGATGATGATAACAATAACAACAACGAAATGAATGATGATAGTGTCTGTGTGTGAGTGTCAATGACAATGACTAACGCAATGATAAGACAAATGAACAATACATATTTGACCTGTTTTCTTTTGGAATAATTGATTAAAGAATTTTGAAATGTGGAGAAGACATTTTGCATTATTTCAATGATTTACACAAAATGAAAGAAACTCCTATTAAAAAGGAAATGAGCAAAGGAAATGAAATATGAATTATATAAGTTGGTTGTACACACAGACATTAAATCAAATTAGGTTGTCTGGGAGACACGTTTTACTATAGACAACTAATGGGGGCTCATGACTTTCATTGAGTTACTACCAAGATATTAGTTTTCAGCTGCGTAATGTTTTGTTTGCTATCAGACGCTATCAGGTAAAAATATATTTCTTCTTTCAAGGCTTTCAGTGTCAATGTTTTCCTCAATTTAACTACTGTAATCACCATATTTCTGACCAAGAGATAAAAGGAGGGACATTTATTAGAGTAATAGAAATTCTCAATGAAAATGTAGTGATTTATTCATTTAATGTAGTGCAAGATTATAACTCCTTTATTCCTGATATATATAACTACGCAATGTAAATCAATTTATTTTTGGGAATAAGATATTTTGCATTGTCGTCAACTTTCAGCATATTTGTAAATACATAATTTCACGATCAAGTTTTTTACTGCGAATAGAGCATTTAGTGGTCTATACTATTCAGCCTGTGACCCGAAATAGCGAAGGGACATAATTACACATAATAACGGTGATATTGTCAGTGGCAGTTGTTAAAGAGGATCAGTCTGGATCCTTCAGACACTTGTCAAGTTCACTGATCGTGCCCTCCTGTGTAAACAGACAACAGACCCAGACAATTCAGATGATCTATCTTCACACAAAGCTGGTTTTACTCACCACCAATTTTTCCTGATGTCTGTTGAATTTAAACTTTTTCTATTGATATATCATCTTGGTATTCATGTCAGACAAGCATGCTTGATTGAAGCCACGGAAATCATTCATCCGCGGAGTAGAACGTTTAAGACAAAAAGCAGATTGGTTGACACTACATGTATACTTTCTAATTTAGATATTTTGTTGAAAGTTTCAAAAATAATGAAAAAAGATGCAGTGTTGATGTATCACATCTAACTGTTAATCCATGCTTGAATTTGAGCAATTTCAAAAGTCGGAAAAAGTTGTGAGAAATCTTTGGCATTGTGGGAACACCTGAAGGGTGAGAATGTGTTCTCTTATTCCCAGGGTTATAAATGTAGGATTTTACTGATTGCCCTTTAATAGATAAAGGACTGATGAAGTAATTTGTCTTCCTTATTGACCTTGATCATTCTTTATTTGTTGATTGACAGGTCGTACATACCATCACACAGGGAACACATTCATCACGCGCCTCCCATACTTCCCATGCCAATGTTAATTTGTCTGTACCTCTTCACCTGTTTACCTGAGAAATTCTTGGCTTCCTTCGTTAAGTTCTTTAACTTAAATGGTCCCCATTTTTTGTGATGGCCAATACGAACTTACATCCTCAAGTATGACCGTTAAAATGAATAAACAAATAACTTTGATACAAAATATTTCACAGCCTCGGTTGGCTCAGTGTTTACATTTTTCTTCCTTGAAACTTTTTACCAAATGATATAAGTGTAACGGGTCTGGATTACTCTCTTACAACGACTAGATATCTCAATTTGGCCAGTGTTTGGAGGTCCTAGGTTCGAACCCCGATCTGGCTGTGTATTTTTATCGCTGCTCTAACAAAGGCAGCGATGGAAGAAGACCTTTGGACTGACCCCAGGTCAATAATTACCCCTGGCCATGGTCAGTTGAGAGTATTTCTATCCCTACATATCTTTAAATGTGTATTCAGGAGTCAATGAGTAAAGGATGTGTTGTTTGTTGATAGCATATTTCATTAAGATAGCACCATAAAATAGGCATTATTTCTTTGGCTTCGGAAGAAAACCATTAAGCTAGTGCTAGAAAGGGTATCCGGATAACCGGTTCACGATTCAGCGGTTTCAGCTTGTATCCGGTTAGCATTTAAGCTATCCGATAACCGCCATATACATTTTATACGGTAAAAATACTCCCCAAAGTAAAGAAATTCCTGTACTAACAATTGTCTTCGCTAATAGTATAAAGTATATATGCTTTCAGAGGCGCAATTTTGTAATGAAATTAAAATTGTTACGACAACAGTGTTGTTATCGGAAACTGGGTCGGCACTAAAACGCTTATAGGTGTCACTTGGCTTCTATGCAAACGTTGTAGTGAGTGTGATGTGCGCAAGTGCCATGTGCAAAAGAAACCATGTGCAGGAAGTAGGCCTACTTTGACATTGTAAGTGTTTACACCGATTCCCATTCACCATCATGGTTTTATTAAAACAAACAAAATAAATCTAATTCAAAGTAATAATTCTTCGTGTTAAATGAGTGGTTCCTGAAAGACATGAACGATTGTTGTGAAATCCAGACGAAGTATGACAAATTCATGGCATCGATGTACGATTGTAACTTTACTTAAACAGCTACAAAATTGAACAGGGCCGCGGTGGCCGAGTGGTTAAGATGTCCCGACATATTACCGCAAGCCCTCCACCTCTGGGAAGTGGGTTCGAATCCCATGTGGGGCAGTTGCCAGGTACTGACCGTTGGCCGGTGGTTTTTCTCCGGGTACTCCGGCTTTCCTCCACCAACAAACCTGGCACGTCCTTACATGACCCTGGCTGTTAATAGGACGTAAAAATAAACAAACCAAAAAAACAAAATTGAACGGTTATCCGGTTACGGTTCGGTGAATCCGATCTGGATAACCGGTTGGCATTTTTACTAACTGTTCCAGCACTACATTAAGCACACTGCAGTATATAGGAGCATATACCACACACATGTACATCTGTCAGTTAACCTTCCCATTCCTATTTCCATACTATACCAGCATGATGGAATGAAGGAGAACTAGAATACCTGTATGTATTATGTATATTATTCTGCCATGAGAGCTAATTAATTAATCAGTGTGGAAAACTCGTTAGCCAAATATTTTGAGATCCAGGTGTACCTGAGCTGTTGGAGACGGCAGGTTAAGATTTGACTTGATCGGTTTGTACGTAATGACACCTCTGTAGAGTGCTTGTGTCTCTTGTGAAACTGTTATATAATTCATTAGTCTACACCAGGCTGAAACGCTCACGGAGGTGGCGGGAGAAATGGTCGTCATAAAAGATTTATGCCTTAAGATGTCAATAACTTTATACCCATTTGATATGTAAGCTTTTTCAAAATTAAATGCTTGCTCTTTATTAGCCTTGGTGCAACTCTTATACATTTTACTTATTTATAAAATGATTAAATCATTATTGGACACTTGCTATCAAAGTATTAAATTTCTATCTGATATTAGAGTATATCTCAAGTTTGAGTTCCTAAATTGGTTGGAGGTTCTGTATCCAACACATTTTATTGCTGTAAGAAAGACAGTCTAGTCTGTACTTGTATGGTAAACATCAGTTATATTTGTTACATTGATTAGTCATGTGTCATTTTCCTCAAAGTGAGATAGCCACCAGCTACTACTGGAAGTCCATATGTCAAAAAAGGATTATTCATCTGAAAAACAAACACTGGCACGAATTGAAGATTATACTGGATTCATTCATCAGAATGTAGTCGTAAAAAATATCATTGATATTGACAGACTGCTACTGGCATTATCATTAACATTTTCTAAATCAAAGAATCTTTAGTTTGTTGTGATTGATCATGTTAAACTATTAAAATTCCGAGTCAAGTGTCAGCGGAATTGCATGAAAATTGTAATGATCTATCTCTGTTTCGAAGACCCTAGCAGTGAACCAATAACATTTTGTAAAATGATATCATATAAAAAATAATCATTTGGTACAAACACTCTGACGACATTGACAGCTGTCCATGTCTCAAGGGCTCTTGTAAAAATGTTATAGAAGACAGATCATTTGATTACAATGATGTGACAGATGAAAACATTGAATAGGATGTTTAGTTCATTTAGGACATTAATGGACATAAAAACATCAACATGTTTACTTTGGTCTTGTTACGGCTTTAAAACAAAAAGCCTTCGCCGATTTGTCGTGATAGTTCCTCGTCTAACAAGTGTCAGTGCCTTCCATGGGCCCGCCGTAACACGAGTTGTCATGTTTCCATATTTCTGACAAGTTTGGGACAGATATTTTGGTATTATATAGGGTTTCCTGTGAATCTGTTATAAATGCTGTTACATGAGTCACTAATGTGGAAATATGGAGATGTATCTAATCATCTCTAACAGAGTGACAGCAACAATGTCATAGAATTTAACAAAAAAAAACATAACATGCTGACGAAAAAAAATACTTATGCTCCTTTTATGATAATCTCAGTTTGAGGTTTAAATGCATTCAGACTTATGTAACCCAAGTGAATGCTTGCTGCAATATACCTCTTGACTCGAGAGAACTTCTCTGTGGAAGAGTGTTGAGTATTAGATAAGTAACCCAGAGGTTCTGGGTTAAAATCATGTGCTCTGCTGCACAAAGAGCTTATCGATGATGTTTTTGACCAAAATGAATATCACTGGTATCAATACCATTGCTTGTGCTCTCATGACTGTCTTTGCTCTCATGACTGTCTTTGCTCTCATATCTGTCTTTGCTCTCATATCTGTATTTGATGTCCTTGCTCTCATGACTGTCCTTGCTATCATGGCTGTCCTTGCTCTCATGACTGTCTTTGCTCTCATAACTGTCTTTGCTTTTATGACTGTCTTTGCTCTCATAACTGTCTTTGCTCTCATGACTGTCTTTGCTCTCATGGCTGTCTTTGCTCTCATAACTGTCTTTGCTCTCTCATAACTGTCTTTGCTCTCATGGCTGTCTTTGCTCTCATGGCTGTCTTTGCTCTCATGACTGTCTTTGCTCTCATGACTGTCTTTGCTCTCATGACTGTCTTTGCTCTCATGACTGTCTTTGCTCTCATGACTGTCTTTGCTCTCATGACTGTCTTTGCTCTCATGACTGTCTTTGCTCTCATGACTGTCTTTGCTTTCATGACTGTCTTTGCTTTCATGACTGTCTTTTCTCTCATGACTGTCTTTTCTCTCATGACTGTCTTTGCTCTCATGGCTGTCTTTGCTCTCATAACTGTCTTTGTTTTCATGACTGTCTTTGCTCTCATGACTGTCTTTGCTCTCATAACTGTCTTTGCTCTCATGACTGTCTTTGCTCTCATAACTGTCTTTGCTCTTATGACTGTCTTTGCTCTCATGACTGTCTTTGCTCTCATGACTGTCTTTGCTCTCATGACTGCCTTTGCTCTCATGACTGTCTTTTCTCTCATGACTGTCTTTGCTCTCATGGCTGTCTTTGCTCTCATGGCTGTCTTTGTTTTCATCACTGTCTTTGCTGTGATTGCTCTTCTGATTATCATTGTTGTCCTTCCTGTCATGACTCTCATCGTTGAACATTGCTCTCATCACTATCATCGCTCTAGATCTCTTGACTGCCATCATAAATGCTCTCATGTTGCTGTCATTGCTGTTAGATATCATGACTGCATTGCCCCAGATCCCATGACTGTCAATGTTCTCAATGATGTCATTATTCCCATTGTCCTCATTGCCCCAGATCTCATGACTATCAATGTTCTCAATGATGTCATTATTTTCATTGCCCTCATTGCTCTAGATCTCATGACTGTCAATGTTCTCAATGATGTCATTATTCCCATTGTCCTCATTGCCCCAGATCTCATGACTGTCAATGTTCTCAATGATGTCATTATTCTCATTGTCCTCATTGCCCCAGATCTCATGACTGTCAATGTTCTCAATGATGTCATTATTCCCATTGTCCTCATTGCCCCAGATCTCATGACTGTCAATGTTCTCAATGATGTCATTATTCTCATTGCCCTCATTGCTCTAGATCTCATGACTGTCAATGTTCTCAATGATGTCATTATTCTCATTGTCCTCATTGCCCTAGATCTCATGACTGTCAATGTTCTCAATGATGTCATTATCCTCATTGCCCAGATCTCATAACTGTCAATGTTCTCAATGATGTCATTATTCTCATTGTCCTCATTGCTCCAGATCTCATGACTGTCAATGTTCTCAATGATGTCATTATTCTCATTGTCCTCATTGCCCCAGATCTCATGACTGTCAATGTTCTCAATGATGTCATTATTCTCATTGTCCTCATTGCCCCAGATCTCATGACTGTCAATGTTCTCAATGATGTCATTATTCTCATTGTCCTCATTGCTCCAGATCTCATGACTGTCAATGTTCTCAATGATGTCATTATTCTCATTGTCCTCATTGCCCCAGATCTCATGACTGTCAATGTTCTCAATGATGTCATTATTCTCATTGTCCTCATTGCCCCAGATCTCATGACTGTCAATGTTCTCAATGATGTCATTATTCTCATTGCCCTCATTGCTCTAGATCTCAAGGCTGTCATTGCTGGCATTGCTCTCATCACTATCGTTGCTTAGTTATTGCTCTCATTACTGTCATCACTCTCATTGCTCTCATTACTGTCATCACTCTCATTGCTCTCATTACTGCCATCACTCTCATTGTTCTCATTACTGTCATCACTCTCATTGCTCTCATTACTGCAATCACTCTCATTGCTCTCATTACTGTCATCACTCTCATTGCTCTCATTACTGCCATCACTCTCATTGCTCTCATTACTGCCATCACTCTCATTGCTCTCATTACTGCCATCACTCTCATTGCTCTCATTACTGCCATCACTCTCATTGCTCTCATTACTGCCATCACTCTCATTGCTCTCATTACTGCCATTGCTCTCATTACTGCCATCACTCTCATTGCTCTCATTACTGCCATCACTCTCATTGCTCTCATTACTGCCATCACTCTCATTGCTCTCATTACTGCCATTGCTCTCATTACTGTCATCACTCATTGCTCTCATTACTGCCATCACTCTCATTGCTCTCATTACTGCCATCACTCTCATTGCTCTCATTACTGCCATCACTCTCATTGCTCTCATTACTGCCATCACTCTCATTGCTCTCATTACTGCCATCACTCTCATTGCTCATATTACTGCCATCACTCTCATTGCTCTCATTACTGCCATCACTCTCATTGCTCTCATTACTGCCATCACTCTCATTGCTCTCATTACTGCCGTCACTCTCATTGCTCTCATTACTGCCATCACTCTCATTGCTCTCATTACTGCCATCACTCTCATTGCTCTCATTACTGTCATCACTCTCATTGCTCTCATTACTGTCATCACTCTCATTGCTCTCATTACTGCCGTCACTCTCATTGCTCTCATTACTGTCATCACTCTCATTGCTCTCATTACTGTCATCACTCTCATTGCTCTCATTACTGTCATCACTCTCATTGCTCTCATTACTGTTATCACTCTCATTGCTCTCTTTTTTCTCATCACTGTTTTGACCAGACTGATGTAAAGGCATCTTACCAGCAGAACAGAGCTCATATCTCTTGTTTCTGAATACCATATCTGACATGTAAGTCTCATCTTGGTCTAGGTGATGTCAGATTTCAGTAGTCATTGTGTTTCTGAGCTTTAGAAATACTATTGCAATGAATAGAATTCAACTTCATAAAAACCAAATCTGTGCGTTCTATCTAGTCTTTGTTGTGTTCATTCATAATTGATCCATAGGTTTTCACGGATAGATATAAAGCTGTGATATAAAAGTGGTCAGCGACATATATCAGATGGAATGTCCATCAGATAATCCAGTACAGATAAGGAAATAGTTTATGGTTTCTTTCTCATATTGTTCTACCATTAAAGGTGTGAGAATATTGGATTGGTGTACCTAAATGATATAAATAATGGAGTGACTGTCAGACTGTACCAAAACATATCATAGATATGAGTAGTTAAACATTAATAAATGGTCAGTGTGGGCTACAGTGAACCTGAACCTGAGGGGTAAGATTCATACGTTGTAATGAAGGCTTTGCTGAGTGTTTCACAGCTTTAGCGCTAGAATCATATCCCGAGGGTAATGAGATCTCCTTTCTCACCTCAAAGAAGGTGAAGGATTATTTTTCTCTTACTCTATGTGAGCACATGCATTAAGATCTCGTGTAGCTTGTCTTTACATTAGTTTGGATGAGATAGAACAAATATCACACAGATAACAATACAGATATCCCTGTCAGGGGTGAGGAAAAGGAGAATCACAACGTAAGGGGTAAGATTCATAAGTTGTCTTACACAAGGCTTTGCTTAGTGTTTGACTGCTTAAACATCTGATCGAGAGGATTGATATTTCCTGTCTCGCCCCAAAGAGAGTAAACGATTCTTTCTCTCTTACCCTGTGTGCCACTTTTAATGTCTCAATTGTTGAACAAGATCTAATGTATCTTAATTGAATTGTCTTTACCCTAGGGTGAGATAGAAAAATCTCACCCAGGTTGTGGATATTTGTGTCCCGGGTAAGAGAGGATGTGGAGAGGATGAACATCTCATTGACGTTTCTATCAAAAGTACCATCATTACTGTCAAGTTGTTAAATTTTGCAGGTGTAAAATTTAGAGGCTTACTGTTTGAAACTCTTTCATGGGGGTTTATTTTTCACGAATTTTATTTATTGTCTTTGAAATCATCATTCACATGACATGCTATATATGTAAAACCATGATTAAGATAAATTTTGCAAGATATTAATTTTTTCAAATTTTAATGTAACCGCAAATTTTGTGAAATTTAAACTGACGCAAATATGAACAACCAGTACATAGACATTATCATGAACAGTTTAATAGCGGAATGGTAATCTCGTTGTTAAATCATCAAAAAAAACTTCCTTCATAACTGCCATACCAAAAAACTTTTTATGCTACTTTTATGCTACTTTTTTTGTACTTTTCTTGACTTAGAATTTTTTGAGTGTGGTTTTTTTTTGTACTTTTTTTGGATTTAGACATTTTCGAGTGTTTTTTTTTTGTACTTTTCTGGACTTAGAAATTTTTGAGTGTGTTTTTTTTTTTTGTACTTTCTCTGTGATTGAGAAAATACCAGTGTACTTTTTTTGTACTTTTTTGGAACTTAAATACAATAACGTATTACAGTTATTTTTTTGTTCCACTGCCTTTCTTTGTAACTACAGGCCTGACATTGATACTGACATGTATTGCGTTGCCAAAATCCACATTTACAACAACAAGTAAACATCTTGTATTTTATTTTACACTTTTTGTTGGTTTTATATGATGTTTGATAAAATTTTCATGAAGAAATGACGGTACGTTTAATCATCATTTCTCTCGGGAATTACTGATTTACTACGCAACTAGCTCTTAAGACATTAATTTTAAACTTTAAAAATTAAGATATTTGTTGGTGTACTTTGATAACTCTGGCCGATTTTTGCCTGTTTATCCTCCTATCACAAGGGAATAGTCAGAATAGGAAACTTTCTCAACGTAATATAATATTGGACGGGTGATTAGGAGATAAATATGTCAGAAAACAAAATTTTATGTGTCTGCGTAAACTAACCTATGGCAAAAATCAACAGGTTGTCTTGATTAATATATCAAAAAACTTTTTTTTTCCGTCTCAGTTTTTTCCCAAAATTATGAAATGTAACAGACCTAAATAAATGTAGAACTACATTAAGTTATTAATATTAGACTGAAACTTTTCACCAATATCTACTGGGAAAAAATTCACACATATTACCAATAATTCTCATTGGGTTTGGAGATGCTAAATTGTAAAGGTGTCCAGCATTCTAACACTACCTATCCACATCTGAGTCATGGTGGCGTAGTGGTTAATGTTTCAGACATTTTGACACTGGCTTTCCACGTCTGGGTCATGGTGGCCAAGTGGTTAAGATGTCTGACATTCCAACACCAGCTTTCCACTTCTGGGTCATGGTGGCCAAATGGTTAAGGTGTCTGACATTCTAACACCAGCTTTCCACGTCTGGGTCATGGTGGCCAAGTGGTTAAGGTGTCTGACATTCTAACACCAGCTTTTCAAGTCTGGGTCATGGCGGCCAAGTGGTTAAGGTGTCTGACATTCTAACTCTATAGTCATCCACATAGATGTTTATATAAGGCAAAGATTGTTGGTTTGTGGTTTATCTCCAGGTACTTTGGCTTTCATTCATTGCAAAATTTAAAACTTCTTACTTTTGATTTGAGGCACACTGATTATTTTCACTATTGGTAATTGATTATAGAATATATGTTCATGTTATTGAATGAACCTAATTTTAACTTTTCCTTTTATCATTTTCAGGTAAGTGACATTTGGAGGTGACCCCCTGCTACATAATTCCAAAGAAGAACAACATAAAACCTGCAGCCATGACCAATTTATTATCACCATGACAACCTACAACCATGGCCAATTTATTATTACCATGACAACCTACAGCCATGGCCAATTTATTATCACCATGACAACCTACAGCCATGACCTATTTATTATCACCATGACAACCTATGTAGATGACCTATTTACTGTTACCATGGTATTCAATGTAACCAGGGAAATAACCAAGTTTGTATGAAATAATGTGATGACTAATAGCATTTTATCTATTTTCCCCATCATTATAAGTGGAATTTCCACCAACACAGATGGTTTCAGTCTTCTAAATTTGACCTTTACCCCACACAATTAACATGACCCCATGCCTTGTCAAGGTGAGACAGTACACATATTTGTAGTGTTCATATTCCTATTCATAAAATAACCCACCCTGATGACTTTCTTGTTTCCCTCCTACACTTTATCTATCCCCTCCTAAATGACTCCCTCCCCATGATAATAGACTGTATGATACATGTGTGCCTCCCACACTCATATTCCCCACCCCACATTTACATACCCTATGGTACATGTGACCCTCTAGCCACCCCCCACCTCAATTTGCCTTCTATATAACCCACCCCTCCACATACTATCATTTTCTGCTATATGTGTGTCTCTCCACCCCCTACCCTCAATTTACATACTCCATGATACATGTGTCCCCCTCCCTAACACTCCCCTAGAAGTGACCATAACTAATTTTGACAGTGGAGGATATGAGGTCATATCTATGTAAACAATCAGATCTTGCTTGTTCCACTAGAGTACACTATACACAACACAAATCTGTAGCAGGTTTCTACTGTTTTTATTAAGTGATGACACTAAAACAAGCCAATTTTCTCTATTATCAAGGCGAGGCTGGTTCTACGTTTCTACAACTGCCTTCAGTTCGGGCAGTATGTGACTGCCTTTATTTTGGTTCGGATAGACTTGGCTTGTGTATGTGTAAACACTAATAGTTTAATGGTCTGAAACACAGTCTGTTGTCCATGGTACATACCTTACACATTATCTAAGGAATGGCTGCCAAATGAATCCCAGTCACATGTAGGGAGTGTTAAATAGGTCACAAAGGTTAATAAGGTCAGATAGTATGGACCAAGGAACTGATAACTAGGTCGCATAGGTTATATGAAGGTCAAGAAAGTCTAATATCAGGGGTATTTAACTAGGTTATAGGTCAACAAGGTCAAAAAGTGTAACACTAGGGTTAGATGACTATAGGCCAACGATGTCAATAATGTTAGAAATAATGATACCAGCAAAGAATGGGAAATTAGGTCATGAAATTAAACTAGGTTAGATAACCTATAGCAGGTAGATAACAAGGTTACATAAGACAATTGGGTCAAACTAACTATTTCAAGTTATACAAGTCAATACCAAGGTCACAACAGTTTTATAAAATATATGAACCTTTTAAAGGGATTGTTCAAAGACAACTTCAGATTAAATTGTATGTCTAACCCATCGTGAGGATATCAAGAAGTCATATGCATCAATCTTTCAGTGTAGTGGTTTTACGTGATAGGAAATTAAAATCTAATGTTTCTTAGAAATAATGATGTTATAATTTCATCTCAAACATAATCACTTTGAAATTCTGCTATTATATGGCTGTCACTGGTAATGTTTAAGGTTCCGAATGTATAAATAGATATCATATCTCCTATAATGATTAATATTGCACGACTAAACTCTATCACAATGATCGTGATGTTTTGAGTATTGTACTGATCGTGATTGGTCTATCTGCCTCACTCTACACTGCCTGATATAAAACACATAAAATCACTTACATTTACTGTTATATACAGAGGTCCTGATAGGCCGGGGTGGGGAGAAAACAGCGGAATTCTCTCTGTCAAATTTCATTAAAATGTCGTGATGTCAGAACACATGGACAAAAGATATCAAAGAGCCTTGTTGACTATAAAGGTTGTTTGGGGGGCCTATCCACACAAGATAGCGGCTCCCTTGCGGATGTTTATAGACTCTATTGAGTGAAATGGCCAAGAATACGACTTTCCTGAGGTCAAATTGAAGCTCTTTAGATAATTATCACAAATAAAAAAAGAAATCTCAATAGGACTTGTAGTACTGTGATATATTCGACTTATTTCCCCTGGATTTCCAGTCCACATGACAGATTTAAGTCATTTCCTCTAGATTCATAGATCTTGTGATATATTTGAGTTTGAGCCCTTACATTTCATTGCCTCGAATAGATCTGAGTTATTTCCCCTGGGTTGACTTGCCTATGATAGATTTGAGTTATTTCCTCTGAGTTGCAGTACCTGTGATTGATTTGAGTTATCTCCCCTATTCTTGGATAGATTTGAGTTGTCTCCCCTTGTTATGACTACAGACAAAGATGGGTTCTCTGCCTTGGAACGGAATAATTATGGCCGACAGGGACAGTTTAGGTTAAGGAGTGTGGTACATTCTTCAGATGCCTGTTAAAGTCTGGTTGAGGCCTCACATGTAGTTAGGGCAGACTGTGACAGTATCAGAGCAGACAGCCATGTATCACTGGGTATACAATCAGTAGTTAGAGAGTGGCAGCCTCTGTATTCCACAGTACTTAGACTCACAGCATCAGGCTAGAAAACCATAACAATGTGAGAGTATCATTAGAGTACTGATGTCTATACAAGACCCTCAGCTGCATCTCCCCAACCCCAACCTTCAGGACCCCTTCTGTATTTGTCTATACAAGACCCTCAGCTGCGTCTCCCCAACCCCAACCTTCAGGACCCCTTCTGTATTTGTCTATACATTTACCAGTCACAAATGTCCCTTTAGTTTTCCTCATACTTTCCATTATCTCCTTTTCCCATCTCTCCCATATCCTGCCTCCCTACATGTCCTTTATACCACTCACTGCCCACCCCCTTTTGATTATATCCTTACATGTGTCCCCACCCCCCACCCATATTGTGTCCCCACCCTAACCCATACTGTGTCTCCTCCCCCACCGGATACTGTGTCTCCTCCCCCACCGGATACTGTGTCCCCTCCCCCACCCATACTGTGTCCCTTCCCCATGCATACTGTGTGTCCCCTCCCCTACCCATACTGTTTATAAGTAACAATGAAGCCTTTAAATTAACACATCATCCCCCTCCTCCCCACCTCTACCCTACCAATATCTACACATCCCTTACCTAGCAACCCCCTCCCCACTCCACCCTCTACCCATAGGGTCCCTACGGTATGGTCATACCTCTACAATCTCCTCATACTTACCCTACCCCTACCTATAGTATATATACACATCCCTTACATAGCATCCCCTCCCCCCCCCCTCCACCCATTCAGTCCCTACTGGTCATAACTCTACAACCCCCTCCACCCATTCAGTCCCTACTGGTCATAACTCTACAACCCCCTTCCCCTCCACCCGTTTAGTACCTGCTGTATGGTCATAACTCTACAACCCCCTCCCCCACCCACCCATACATTCCATAGTGGTCATACCCCTCCACCTGTTTAGTACCTACTGTATGGTCATACCTCTACAATCTCCCCCCCCCCCCCCCACACCCACCCATACAGTCCCTACTGGTCATACCTCTACAACCCCCTACTGGTCATACCTCTACAACCACCCATACAGTCCCTACTGGTCATACCTCTACAATCTCCCCCCCCCCCCCCCACACCCACCCATACAGTCCCTACTGGTCATACCTCTACAATCTCCCCCCCCCCTCCCCCACACCCACCCATACAGTCCCTACTGGTCATACCTCTACAATCTCCTCCCCCACCCACCCATACAGTCCCTACTGGTCATACCTCTACAATCTCCTCCCCCACCCACCCATACAGTCCCTACTGGTCATACCTCTACAATCTCCCCCCCCACCCACCCACCATACATACAGTCCCTACTGGTCATACCTCTACAATCTCCCCCCCCCCCCCACCTATACTGTCCCCTTCTGGTCATACCTCTACAATCTCCCCCCACCCACCCACCCATACATTCCCTACTGGTCATACCTCAACAATCTCCCCCCATACTGTCCCTACTGGTCATACCTCTACAATCTCACCCACTCACCCACCCATACATTCCCTACTGGTCATACCTCTACAATCCCCCCCTCCCCCCCAGTCAGTCCCTACTGGTCATAACTCTACAATCTCCTCACACCTTCCCTACCATTATAACTAAGGTTATACCATTGTTTGTGTAGAGACTGCCTAGTATCGTCACAGCTGCTCCTGGTTATTCTAACACTTTGAGTAATTGTTTTAATATATGTCATACTGTCAGCTGTCATCTAGAATTATCTCCACTTGTGTGAGCTCTTCTGACTGAGGGTCTATAGATCCAGCATAAGCTTCATCCTCTTAGTAATTTAGGACTCAGCGAGCCTGCTGCTAATTTGGATACTAGTCATGAGTGATGGTCCTACAAACCAAATCCTTGTGTCAAAGACAAATTGTTCTAATGACAGATCAACCACTGTGTGCAGCCACATCATTTTTTTGTGTCAAGTAAACAGATCTAATTTGATGATGTTCTGTATCAATTTCCAATTATGAATCTTGTCTTGAAGGGATCATTTACATCTGTCTTGACTTTTATTTAATGCCTTATTTTGCTCAGATGACATTCAGGTCCATCCTTAAAGTAGAGGGCGAAAATTTCATGGAAAAAAATATTCCCAAACAGAGAGGTAGCAATTACATAAATATATCAATCAATATGATGTGTTTTTGATAGGTTCGGAGTGTAATGTACAGCTCATCCAACGATATGTGTTATGATCAAATAACTTGAAAATTTATTACTCTGTTAGATTAAAGAAATATATCCAATGTTAAAAAAAAAATTTAGAAAAAATTCTGTACCTTGGTGCTTCAATATAGCGTTTGAAGGTTTGGCCATTACTGACGAGATTTATTCTTGTGATTTAAAACATACATTATGTTATATACAAGTCCCTTTGTACTAGCCAATCAGAAATGATGTTACTAACAGCAACATCATTTTGTCCATTATGGGTTAATAAAATAAATTTTTAAGCCAATGAAAATGCTTGTTACATATATTAAATTGAATTATATAATAGTACCCTATATGTTGTCACTTTCACTCTACTAGAACTAAATGTGAAGAGAATAATTATTCACACATTTTTTATGGCAAAGTTGATAAGTAAATAATGAATGGAAAAAATGAAAAGAGAAAATTAACTTTTTATTCTGATTTAAATACTGCATTAAAATTTTTAATGTTTTTTGAGGGTATCACATTCAGAATACAAATTGTTTGTCATTAAGTACAAACAAATCATAGAGCAACATTTTGTATTATGTTAGGAGCGAAATCACAGGTTTTTTTTTCTTATCAATAAAAATTAAACATTGTGAGTGTACTGCTTGACGTATGGTGTAAACAAATTGATAAAAGTGGAAGATAAACATCTCATTACTTATATTGTTGTGTAAATATCACACACATGGTGTCAGGAGAGGCAGAGGAAGTGGCCTATTACTGTAATGTTGGGTATTGACAGACAGACCGCAAGTGTTTGACAGAGAAATTACAGCATCAACATTATATATATATACATCTCTATTTATAGTAACAGCAGTGACATCTGTTTTTAGTGACATACATCCCTATCTAGTAACAGCAGTGACATTCATCCCTATCTAGTAACAGTAGTGACATACATCCCTATCTAGTAACAGCAGTGACATACATCCCTATCTAGTAACAGTAGTGACATACATCCCTATCTAGTAACAGCAGTGACATACATCTCTATCTAGTAACAGCAGTGACATACATCCCTATCTAGTAACAGCAGTGACATACATCCCTATCTAGTAACACAGTGACATTCATCCCTATCTAGTAACACAGTGACATACATCCCTATCTAGTAACAGCAGTGACATACATCCCTATCTAGTAACAGCAGTGACATACATCCCTATCTAGTAACAGTAGTGACATACATCCCTATCTAGTAACAGTAGTGACATACATCCCTATCTAGTAACAGTAGTGACATACATCCCTATCTAGTAACAGCAGTGACATACATCCCTATCTAGTAACAGTAGTGACATACATCTCTATCTAGTAACAGCAGTGGCATACATCCCTATCTAGTAACAGCAGTGACATACATCTCTATCTAGTAACAGTAGTGACATACATCCCTATCTAGTAACAGCAGTGACATACATCTCTATCTAGTAACAGTAGTGACATACATCCCTATCTAGTAACAGTAGTGACATACATCCCTATCTAGTAACAGCAGTGACATACATCCCTATCTAGTAACAGCAGTGACATACATCCCTATCTAGTAACAGTAGTGACATACATCCCTATCTAGTAACAGTAGTGACATACATCCCTATCTAGTAACAGCAGTGACATACATCCCTATCTAGTAACAGCAGTGACATACATCCCTATCTAGTAACAGTAGTGACATACATCTCTATCTAGTAACAGCAGTGACATACATCTCTATCTAGTAACAGCAGTGACATACATCCCTATCTAGTAACAGCAGTGACATACATCCCTATCTAGTAACAGTAGTGACATACATCTCTATCTAGTAACAGCAGTGACATACATCTCTATCTAGTAACACAGTGACATACATCTCTATCTAGTAACAGTCATACATCTCTATCTAGTAACACAGTGACATACATCTCTATCTAGTAACACAGTGACATACATCTCTATCTAGTAACAGCAGTGACATACATCCCTATCTAGTAACAGTAGTGACATACATCTCTATCTACTAACAGCAGTGACATACATCCCTATCTAGTAACACAGTGACATACATCTCTATCTAGTAACAGTAGTGACATACATCTCTATCTAGTAACAGTAGTGACATACATCTCTATCTTGTAACACAGTGACATTCATCCCTATCTAGTAACACAGTGACATACATCTCTATCTAGTAACAGCAGTGACATACATCTCTATCTATTAACAGCAGTTACATACATCTCTATCTAGTAACACAATGACATACATCTCTATCTAGTAACAGCAGTGACATACATCTCTATCTAGTAACAGTAGTGACATACATCCCTATCTAGTAACAGCAGTGACATACATCCCTATCTGGTAACATCAGTGACATACATCCCTATCTAGTAACAGTAGTGACATACATCTCTATCTAGCAACAGCAGTGACATACATGCCTATCTAGTAACAGTAGTGACATACATCCCTATCTAGTAACAGCAGTGACATACATCTCTATCTAGTAACAGCAGTGACATACATCCCTATCTAGTAACAGTAGTGACATACATCTCTATCTAGTAACAGTAGTGATACATCTCTATCTAGTAACAGTAGTGACATACATCTCTATCTAGTAACAGTAGTGACATACATCCCTATCTAGTAACAGTAGTGACATACATCCCTATCTAGTAACACAGTGACATACATCTCTATCTAGTAACAGCAGTGACATACATCTCTATCTAGTAACAGCAGTGACATACATCTCTATCTTGTAACACAGTGACATACATCTCTATCTAGTAACAGCAGTGACATACATCTCTATCTATTAACAGCAGTTACATACATCTCTATCTAGTAACACAATGACATACATCTCTATCTAGTAACAGCAGTGACATACATCTCTATCTAGTAACAGTAGTGACATACATCCCTATCTAGTAACAGCAGTGACATACATCCCTATCTGGTAACATCAGTGACATACATCCCTATCTAGTAACAGTAGTGACATACATCTCTATCTAGTAACAGCAGTGACATACATGCCTATCTAGTAACAGTAGTGACATACATCCCTATCTAGTAACAGCAGTGACATACATCTCTATCTAGTAACAGTAGTGACATACATCTCTATCTAGTAACAGCAGTGACATACATCTCTATCTAGTAACAGTAGTGACATACATCCCTATCTAGTAACACAGTGACATACATCTCTATCTAGTAACACAGTGACATACATCTCTATCTAGTAACACAGTTACATACATCCCTATCTAGTAACAGTAGTGACATACATCTCTATCTAGTAACAGTAGTATACATCTCTATCTAGTAACAGCAGTGACATACATCTCTATCTAGTAACAGTAGTGATATACATCTCTATCTAGTAACAGTAGTGACATTCATCTCTATCTAGTAACAGCAGTGACATACATCCCTATCTAGTAACAGCAGTGACATACATCCCTATCTAGTAACAGTAGTGACATTCATCTCTATCTAGTAACAGCAGTGACATACATCCCTATCTAGTAACAGCAGTGACATACATCCCTATCTAGTAACACAGTGACATACATCTCTATCTAGTAACAGCAGTGACATACATCTCTATCTAGTAACAGCAGTGACATACATCTCTATCTAGTAACAGTAGTGACATACATCTCTATCTAGTAACAGCAGTGACATACATCCCTATCTAGTAACAGTAGTGACATACATCCCTATCTAGTAACAGCAGTGACATACATCCCTATCTAGTAACAGTAGTGACATACATCCCTATCTAGTAACAGTAGTGACATACATCTCTATCTAGTAACAGCAGTGACATACATCCCTATCTAGTAACAGCAGTGACATACATCTCTATCTAGTAACAGCAGTGGCATACATCCCTATCTAGTAACAGTAGTGACATACATCCCCATCTAGTAACAGCAGTGACATACATCCCTATCTAGTAACAGTAGTGACATACATCTCTATCTAATAACAGTAGTGACATACATCCCTATCTAGTAACAGTAGTGACATACATCCCTATCTAGTAACAGTAGTGACATACATCCCTATCTAGTAACAGCAGTGACATACATCTCTATCTAGTAACAGCAGTGACATATATCTCTATCTTGTAACAGCAGTGACATACCTCCCTATCTAGTAACAGTAGTGACATACATCCCTATCTAGTAACAGCAGTGACATACCTCCCTATCTAGTAACAGTAGTGACATACCTCCCTATCTAGTAACAGCAGTGACATACATCTCTATCTAGTAACAGCAGTGACATACATCTCTATCTAGTAACAGTAGTGACATACATCCCTATCTAGTAACAGCAGTGACATACATCCCTATCTAGTAACAGTAGTGACATACATCCCTATCTAGTAACAGCAGTGACATACATCTCTATCTAGTAACAGCAGTGACATACATCTCTATCTAGTAACAGTAGTGACATGCATCCCTATCTAGTAACAGCAGTGACATACCTCCCTATCTAGTAACAGTAGTGACATACCTCCCTATCTAGTAACAGTAGTGACATACATCCCTATCTAGTAACAGCAGTGACATACATCCCTATCTAGTAACAGTAGTGACATACATCCCTATCTAGTAACAGCAGTGACATACATCCCTATCTAGTAACAGTAGTGACATACATCTTTATCTAGTAACAGTAGTGACATACATCTCTATCTAGTAACACAATGACATACATCCCTATCTAGTAACAGCAGTGACATACATCCCTATCTAGTAACAGCAGTGACATACATCTCTATCTAGTAACAGCAGTGACATACATCTCTATCTTGTAACACAGTGACATACATCTCTATCTAGTAACAGCAGTGACATACATCTCTATCTAGTAACAGCAGTGACATACATCTCTATCTAGTAACAGTAGTGACATACATCCCTATCTAGTAACAGCAGTGACATACATCTCTATCTAGTAACAGTAGTGACATACATCCCTATCTAGTAACAGCAGTGACATACATCCCTATCTAGTAACAGCAGTGACATACATCCCTATCTAGTAACAGTAGTGACATACATCTCTATCTAGTAACAGCAGTGACATACATCCCTATCTAGTAACAGTAGTGACATACATCCCTATCTAGTAACAGCAGTGACATACATCTCTATCTAGTAACAGCAGTGACATACATCTCTATCTAGTAACAGCAGTGACATACATCTCTATCTAGTAACAGTAGTGACATACATCCCTATCTAGTAACACAGTGACATACATCTCTATCTAGTAACACAGTGACATACATCTCTATCTAGTAACACAGTTACATACATCCCTATCTAGTAACAGTAGTGACATACATCTCTATCTAGTAACAGTAGTGACATACATCTCTATCTAGTAACAGCAGTGACATACATCTCTATCTAGTAACAGTAGTGACATACATCTCTATCTAGTAACAGCAGTGACATACATCTCTATCTAGTAACAGCAGTGACATACATCCCTATCTAGTAACAGCAGTGACATACATCTCTATCTAGTAACAGTAGTGACATACATCCCTATCTAGTAACAGCAGTGACATACATCCCTATCTAGTAACAGTAGTGACATACATCCCTATCTAGTAACAGCAGTGACATACATCTCTATCTAGTAACAGTAGTGACATACATCCCTATCTAGTAACAGTAGTGACATACATCTCTATCTAGTAACAGTAGTGACATACATCTCTATCTAGTAACAGCAGTGACATACATCCCTATCTAGTAACAGTAGTGACATACATCCCTATCTAGTAACAGCAGTGACATACATCCCTATCTAGTAACAGTAGTGACATACATCCCTATCTAGTAACAGTAGTGACATACATCCCTATCTAGTAACAGCAGTGACATACATCCCTATCTAGTAACAGCAGTGACATACATCTCTATCTAGTAACAGCAGTGACATACATCCCTATCTAGTAACAGTAGTGACATACATCCCTATCTAGTAACAGCAGTGACATACATCCCTATCTAGTAACAGTAGTGACATACATCCTATCTATAACAGTAGTGACATACATCCTATCTAGTAACAGAGTGACATACATCCCTATCTAGTAACAGTAGTGACATACATCCCTATCTAGTAACAGTAGTGACATACATCCCTATCTAGTAACAGCAGTGACATACATCTCTATCTAGTAACAGCAGTGACATAACATCTCTATCTAGTAACAGCAGTGACATACATCCCTATCTAGTAACAGTAGTGACATACATCCCTATCTAGTAACAGCAGTGACATACCTCCCTATCTAGTAACAGTAGTGACATACATCCCTATCTAGTAACAGCAGTGACATACATCTCTATCTAGTAACAGCAGTGACATACATCCCTATCTAGTAACAGTAGTGACATACATCCCTATCTAGTAACAGCAGTGACATACATCCCTATCTAGTAACAGTAGTGACATACATCCCTATCTAGTAACAGCAGTGACATACATCTCTATCTAGTAACAGCAGTGACATACATCCCTATCTAGTAACAGTAGTGACATACATCCCTATCTAGTAACAGCAGTGACATACATCCCTATCTAGTAACAGTAGTGACATACATCCCTATCTAGTAACAGTAGTGACATACATCCCTATCTAGTAACAGCAGTGACATACATCCCTATCTAGTAACAGTAGTGACATACATCCCTATCTAGTAACAGCAGTGACATACATCCCTATCTAGTAACAGCAGTGACATACATCCCTATCTAGTAACAGCAGTGACATACATCCCTATCTAGTAACAGCAGTGACATACATCTCTATCTAGTAACAGCAGTGACATACATCCCTATCTAGTAACAGCAGTGACATACATCCCTATCTAGTAACAGCAGTGACATACATCCCTATCTAGTAACAGCAGTGACATACATCTCTATCTAGTAACAGCAGTGACATACATCTCTATCTAGTAACAGAGTGACATACATCCTATCTAGTAACAGTGACATACATCTATCTAGTAACATACATACATCCTATCTAGTAACAGTCAGTGACATACATCCCTATCTAGTAACAGTAGTGACATACATCCCTATCTAGTAACAGTAGTGACATACATCCCTATCTAGTAACATAGTGACATACATCCTATCTAGTAACACAGTAGTGACATACATCCCTATCTAGTAACAGTAGTGACATACATCCCTATCTAGTAACAGTAGTGACATACATCCCTATCTAGTAACAGTAGTGACATACATCCCTATCTAGTAACAGTAGTGACATACATCTCTATCTAGTAACAGCAGTGACATACATCTCTATCTAGTAACAGCAGTGACATACATCCCTATCTAGTAACAGTAGTGACATACATCTCTATCTAGTAACAGCAGTGACATACATCCCTATCTAGTAACAGCAGTGACATACATCTCTATCTAGTAACAGTAGTGACATACATCCCTATCTAGTAACAGCAGTGACATACATCCCTATCTAGTAACAGCAGTGACATACATCCCTATCTAGTAACAGCAGTGACATACATCCCTATCTAGTAACACAGTGACATACATCCCTATCTAGTAACAGCAGTGACATACATCCCTATCTAGTAACAGTAGTGACATACATCTCTATCTAGTAACAGCAGTGACATACATCTCTATCTAGTAACAGCAGTGACATACATCTCTATCTAGTAACAGCAGTGACATACATCTCTATCTAGTAACAGCAGTGACATACATCCCTATCTAGTAACAGTAGTGACATACATCCCTATCTAGTAACAGTAGTGACATACATCTCTATCTAGTAACACAGTGACATACATCCCTATCTAGTAACAGTAGTGACATACATCCCTATCTAGTAACAGCAGTGACATACATCCCTATCTAGTAACAGTAGTGACATACATCTCTATCTAGTAACAGCAGTGACATACATCCCTATCTAGTAACAGCAGTGACATACATCCCTATCTAGTAACAGTAGTGACATACATCTCTATCTAGTAACAGCAGTGACATACATCCCTATCTAGTAACAGCAGTGACATACATCCCTATCTAGTAACAGCAGTGACATACATCCCTATCTAGTAACAGTAGTGACATACATCCCTATCTAGTAACAGCAGTGACATACATCTCTATCTAGTAACAGCAGGGAACATCTGCTCTGTACTCATAGTCTCCACCAGGTTCCAATTTCTGGAAACAAAAATAGACAACTGAAATAAAAAAAAAAATGAAGTCATGTTCTTCTGTTTGTAAATTTAAGTCAGTCATTCTCCCGTTCAGGAGTTACCATATACATTAAAGAGGAAAGATGCTATACACCATCATAGAGTTCCCATCAGAAATTCCACATTTTACTCATTTACCCCTGAAATTTCATAATGAACTGTTCCTGCTTTTGAAGAAGAAGAGCTTAAATGTTTCTTCAGGGCTGAATGAGTTAGGACCATACTTCATTATTCAAAAACAAATGTAATGTGTTTTTGTTTGTTTTTGTTGTTGTTGTTTTTTTCAATTATCAATGTAATTTACAATTTGACCAGTGTATAAAAGCCACCTGGCTATAAAGACCATGTTTCTCTCTCCCTTATGTGGTCTGAACAACTGATATTTTCTAAACAATTGACATTTTATAAAGTATTTACAATATTTAAGTTCTATTTTCTGGTAAATTGTATAAGATATGAGATAAATAAAAAATAGATAAATGTGGTGATCATGCATTTTACCAAACACGTCTTAAGTATAATATTGGTAAAGTCTTAACTTAAAGCTTCTTTGATCCATTCAGTGTTTTTAACAGTGTTACTGTTTTGAGAAAATTGGAAATTTTGTAATTTGAAAAACTTTTCACAAATTTAACAATTTACACTTGTAAAAATAGATGAGGATATAAATCCTTGTTACGATTGACAGTGTTCAGTGTAACAGCATCTGCTTCAAGCTGACAGAATAGGGAGAATATCTTCTCAACACAAATTGAGTAATCTGTTTCATTTGAGCAAACTTGCATCAATCCTGAAAATGTAATAACACCTATTAGGCTTGTGAATTGTTTGAAATTGACGGATTTCTGTCGGAGAGTTAAGAGACAGGCATATGTAAGGACGTAGGATTAACTTGTTCTCCGAAACTCCATCTTTGTCACTAAGACTCCTGCTGTCCTTCGTCAAATTCAAAAAACCTGAAAACCAAGTAACAGTTAAACATTGACAATTTCATCGCCAATTGATTGAGATGTTGAACAATGTTGTAATTTACTTGAAAATGTTGCCTGTTTTTCTCTCGTTTCCGACACACACTGAATACAATGCAGGTGATTTCCTAAAAGAGAATCTGGAAATTGAAGGAGTTTTAATTGTGTGCAGCGTTACAAGTCTGTCAGAAATGTATTAGTACTGTGTAAAGTCTCGGAGACACCTTGTAAATCTGGTTTTGTTCTTTGTACTCCGACATTGTAAAAATGACAGAGCCAGATGTGTTTAGTTTGACGGGAGAAACCCATGTTTAGGGAATTTTAGTCATAGCAACATTAATTAAACAACCGTATTTCCTCTGTCGGGAATTTACGGCAAAATCAATACTGTTTTGAAGTATAGCATGGTAGATTGAATTCAATTTTTAGCAAATTTTCTGAAAAATACAATGTAAGCTAATTTCTTATTGACATTAAAAAAGAGAACAAATGATAAACAGTTTCTAACAAAATATTTAGGAAATGAAAAGTCTCTGGGATGAAATGATCTGTGATCACGAGGAATCGATATGATTTTGTTTAGCGTCTTCACAGCTGATCAATCAAAGTAATTACATTATTAGGAGTATATTTGTGGGATACCTTGAAATTTCATAATGGACTGGTCTAATCTTTGATTCCGAAGAGTCTAAATGTGTCTTCAGGGGTGAATAGGGTAAAATTTTCTAGTGTTCAAGTTTCCATATTTGCTGTAATTGTGCAGATATCATCTATTTCATGTATAGCTGAGTTATCCTCCTGGATTCTTCGTGACTATAGGTTACAGAAGTATCAATGTAGAAGGGTCTGTGGTCCATCACTTAAGACAGTATAAGACAATAGACCAATAACCATCCATTGTTCTTATCTGTTGACAACCACACTAAGGACCACACCCCAACCGGAGGGGATCTGTTCTGTGTTCCAGTCCCACCCCTCGTCCATCACCCTATCGAAACGGAACTCTAAGGCAGTGGATAGGTGTGAGAGACACAAAAATGAGTAAAATTTAATCATTCACCCCTGAAACATAATGGACTGGTCTAGTCTTTGATTTAGAAGAGCCTAAATGTGTCTTCAGGGGTGAATGATTAGAGTTTCTTCAAAGGCTGGAAGATTGGTCGATGACATAAACAATGAAACCTGAAACAATAATTGTCATTCCAATCTTTTAAAAGTAAATTGATGCAGATAACTTATAAATAACTATTATTTTTGAGAACCACATACATTTTTTTAATGTTGATCGGTTTAGAGCCAGTTTGATGAAGTACAGTAAAAAGTAATTACTGGATAGTCCCAGTTCTAAGCCAGTAAATGAAGTGATAACCATTTTCATCATCACGTCCCAGGCGAGGGGAAGACCCCCTACCCCCTCCCCTCTCCCATATCTATGAACAAACCACAGCCCTATCCTAGTGTTAGTGGGTTGGACAGGCCTATGGTCACGTCATGTAAAAACTAATTTACCATAAAAAGTCTGTTTAGCATCAGAAGGAGGCCGACTACACACAGAACATGGACTGTAGTTGTTATCGAGGTTTAATTACATGTATATATAAAAAAGACAAGCAGGCCTTTGATATTTTACGCCAATAAACCTGAGTGAGTGCAGAAAGGGAGGAGTTCTGAATGGTAGGTCTTAGGATCGTGTTGGGTGGAGAAAATGTAAAGAGGGGGGGAGGGGTCCAGGATAAATATATATATATATATATAAATATATAAAAAATCTCACATTTTGAATTTAGTTCCTGATCCGTGAAGAATAATATCCTTCTTTACCCAACAGCTTGTCTGTCATATCATTTCTTCTGGTGCCAAATGTCACACTGTGTGATCAAATGTCATTCTGTGGAATCAAAGGTCGTTCTGTGAGTTCAAAGGTCAGTCTTTAAAATCAAAGGTCATTCTGGTTGATCAAAGGTCATTCTGTTGGATCAAAGGTCGTTTTCTGTGGGATCAAAGGGCATTTTGTGGCACCAAGGTTATTCTGTGGTATCAAAAGCCATTTTTTGGGATCAAAGTTCATTCTCTGGAATCAAAGGTCATTTAAGTCATTTTGTGGGATCAAAAGTCATTCTGTGGAATTAAAGGTTATTTTGTGGAATCAATGGTCATTTTGTTGGGCCAAAGGTCATTCTGTATGGTCAAAGGTCATTCTGTGAGATCAAAGGTCATATTTTGGGAATCAAAGGTTATTCTATGGGATCAAAATTAGTAAATTATTTAATATTCATAATGATTTGTTGATCTGTACCTATAAGGGCTTCAGTAGTAATAGATTTGTGTTCATGATGTGTTACAATTGTATCGTGCTGTCTCTATCATGTATCCAGATCTGTTTGATTACCATGAAGATGTGGGGGTTTGATGAGAAACAAACACTGAAAAGGTCGTGAAAAAGTCTCTGTCGTAATGTTCCTAAGGTGTTCAGATGTCATCAAGAACCCACGCATATAAAAATCTAACACTTGGTATATGTAATTTACATGTTATACCAATACAGGAGCTGTTGACGAAGCTATTTACTTAACATCGTTATCATACTAAGAAGGATGAAAATTAAAGCGCACAGATCATCATTAATTGTTGTTTCTCCATTAGCTAATGATCAGCTCTACAGTTTCCATAGACTTTTTTCTGTTGCCGTTCGTTATAGAAATAGGTCTATTACGTAGGAGGTGAAATTCTGTAATTATATAGAGAAGACAGCTAATGAGAATGTATCATTAGGACTATAATTGTAATTAGATGTTTACCACAGTCATAAATAACATCAACTTTATAGGTTAGTTAGGGTCAGTATATCAAGGTACTGGTGGTATTAGTGGAAACCTGCATATATTGATCATTTATGTTAATTGTTGTCTAAACTAAACCAAGACTTATACGTCATTTCTTATCATTCTTTCTCCCTGTCTCTTTTTCTTTTTCTCTACTTCCACATCTCTCCATTTCTCTCCATCCCTTTTCATTTAACTCCCTTACTCTCTTTTCTCCCTTGGTCTTCCCTCTCCTTTTTCCCTTCCACTTCCCTCTCCATCCCTCTCTTTCTTTCCCTTCACTCCCTCTCCATCCCTCTCTTTCTTTCCCTCCACTTCCCTCTCTATCCCTCTCTTTTTTCCCTTCACTCCCTCTCCATCCCTCTCTTTCTTTCCCTCCACTTCCCTCTCTATCCCTCTCTTTTTTCCCTCCACTTCCCTCTCCATCCCTCTCTTTCTTTCCCTCCATTTCCCTCTCCATCCCTCTCTTTCTCCACATTTCCCTCTCCATCCCTCCTTTCCTCTTTCTCTATCCCCTTCTCCCCTGGTCTACCCTCAATTTCTTTCCCTCCCCTTCCCTCTCCATCTCTCTCTTTCTCTCTTCCCTCTTCTTCCCCTCTCTTTCTCTCTGTCCTGTTCCATAGAAATATGTAATGATATGTAAATGGAATATTCCTGGTTTTTGTATTGGTCCTTTGGATTAAGAAAATCTATTATCATTGCTGATCTCTTATGCTTGGTAAACAATTAATTCTCGATAAAACTACTTCAATGAAAAGTTATTTTTGTTCTTAAAAAGTACTTTCAGTAGCATTATTCATCAGAAACACTACAGGTTAAATTGTACCTGAGCTTCCTATATAAAAAATAGTATGTTTAATGTTGAAAAAGACATAAGACCTAAACTCAGTCACCACTGAAGACACATTTAGACTCTTCTAAATTCAAGACTAGACCAGTTCATTATGAAATTTCAGGGGTGAACGAGTTGAAACAAATTAGTGACATACATAGCTAAGTGACAGCTAGATAAAAAAAGGGAAAAAAAGGAAGAGAAATTAAAGACATCTAGAAAACGGTGTTTAGTGTCAAAAGATGGTGGTAAATCAGTACAAAAAATTGGAGGTGTGGAAGGTTTCATATTTCTCCGTAGTCTGGTTTTTTCCTCCAACGTTTTTCCTAATTTATGTTATGCAATACTTTATGATTATTAGTGATACATACTATTCTGTTTGTAATACATGTAAAGTTAATTTGTTGACAACAAAAAATGTTTGAACTGACGACATAGGTAGATATATACTGTAAAACGATCTGTGATCGCTGACATATTCTATAGCTATCAGATACAGGATTTATACAACTCGGTGTAAACTGGCAATATGTTATTTTACCGTTCATTATAAAGGCATTACTTTCGCAACTTCAAAGATTGAAGAGTGATACAATCGCTAGGGGGTTGCCGGGGAAGCCAAAGCCTACAGGAAGTGCTGAAGATAAGATGAGAAAAGGTTGATTTTGTCCTTAAACCCATCCAAAGATTATTCAAGCTTAAAAAGTTCACCCTGGTAGAGAAATAATATTATCTGCACCAAAAGCCTTGATTCCTGAAAGGTATCGTGTAACATATAAATTGGGATACATGACCTGTGGGAATTTTTCGAGATTTGAAGTAATTTGGAAATGCCTTTCGTCTTTAGAAAAATTGAAATGCACTGGACATATCCTCTAAAGGTACGAGATATTACAGGGTTTTAACCCAATCACCCCTGAAGAGGCATATGAATTCTTCCAATTTAAATGCAGGAATGGTTCATTATGAAATTTCAGGGGTGAATGAGTGAAAATGATAAGGATAGATAAAGAAATGTCTGTGACTGCTTCAGTGCGGGGATGTGATGTTGTTAGACATCAGAGAATTATTTGTGAATTTTTTCTCTGCAAAAGGATTGGTCTTAATTGTCTGGTAATAGATATTTTCTCCCAATTTAGTCATAAATGATTACACGAAAGTCTAGGGAGGGTTTCAGAGAAAAACGGACATTCCCTTTTACGATTAATTCAGCAGATTTGGAGAATTTAAATTACTCTGGCAGCAAAGACACAGATAAGAATTTCTATATAACAATTTCAAAAGGTATACTACTGCTGAATTATTTGCATATGTCTGTGTAATTTAATGAGTTATAATGAGTATATTTGAATATTATGACTTAATTCACATATGTTGACTGCATGTACCATCAATTTGTTGAAATGAAAAATGTGAGGTTACCCAATGAATAAAAGGTGTTCACAATGAGGTACTCTCAAGTTTTCAAGATTATGAAACAGTCTAAAGCAGTCTCAAGTTTAGACTTAGCCAATCACAGATGATGTTACAAAGATTTACATCATTTTTGATTGGCTAAGCCCAAACTTAAGTCTGTTTCATGTACCTGTGGCCAGGAATGCTAAAGGATACATACCAACTGTGAAATATATGCACACATACAAACTTTAAAATGTAACTTTAAACACAATTCAAAATATTTTTTATAGTACGTGTATCTTGATTAATTTGGATTTTTCCATGTTAAACAGGAAAAGTCTATAATCCCAGAGAGAAAGGTGAAGTATACTACCAGCATTGCATGATGTTAGTTTATATGTTGATAATGTTGATTATTTAAATCTACGAAATGATTCACTTACGTTCCTGTTCAATTTGTTCTTTTGACTCTGAGTTCTTACGTTCCTGTTCAATTTGTTCTTTTGACTCTGAGTTCTGGAATTGTTAATTGATCGACTGATCTGCTGAACTTTTGTTTTTAGGTCATCTGACCCGAAGGGTCAAGATGACCTTTTGTCATCGTGCACCTTCCATCGTCGTGCGCCGTGCCTAAACTTTTCCTTTAAATTGCTACTAATCAAAAAGTTCTTAATGGATTTTAACCAAGTTTGGCCAGAAACATCCCTAGTGGAAGGGGAACAGATTTTGTATAAATGGTGACTCTGACCCCCTTGGGGTAGGAGGGGCTGAGCCCAATAGGGGAAATTTTAGATTTTGACCAAATTGGGCCAGAAACATCCTTAGGGAAATGGGAACTGATTTTGTATAAATGGTGACCCTGAACCCCCTGAGGAAGGAGGGGCGGGGTCCAATAGGAGGAATTTTGGTAATTCTTTAAAACACTACTAGTCGTAAAGTTTTGAAAGAATTTCAACCAGATTTTGTCAAAATTATCTTTAAGGGAAAGGGAACAGATTTTGTATAAATGGTTACTCTGACCCTCCAGGGGCAGGAAGAGTGGGGCCAAAGAGGGGAAATAGAGGAAAATTCCTTCAAAACGCTACTAGTCACAAATGTTTTCATTGGATTTTTACCAAATTTGGTCAGAAACATCTTTTGAGGAATGTGAAGAAATTTTCTATAAATGATGGCTCTGACCCCTCCCTGAGGCAGGAGAGGCTGGGCCCCAATAGGAGAAGATGAGGAATTTGTTTTGAAGTTAGTAGTCATAAGCACATCATAAAATTTTGGCCAAATTTTATCAAACAACCTTTTGGAAATGAGAAAAGATTGTGTATAGTGACTCTGCCCTACACTGTTGTTTCGGTTTCTATTTCACCAAATATTTGTTTTCCGTCCCTCTTGTTATAATTTGTTGAAATGATTTTCAGATGACCGTTAAGGCCCATGGGCCTCTTGTTTAGTATCTTTTTGGCAACTGGGTATTAAGTTTCATCTTAGAATTATTCTCCATAGCATAGCATTGCAGGTCATTAAACCATTAGATTTTTACCTTAATTTTTGTAATGCTTTCCTTTGGAGAATTTGCTGATGAAACAGGGGCTTAATATGAAAGTTTTAGGAAGCCTTCCAAGAGTGAGAGGATCGTGGTATCGGATCTGGTTAAGATGTCCTGACATATTACCACCTCTGAGTGAGGAGTTTGAATCTAATGTGCGGCAGTAATTGACCGATGACACATCCTTAAATAACCCTGAGTTGTAATGGGATCGATGTTAAACCAATCAAAGGCTTCCTCTCAGCAGTCTTATTCAAGGGGAGATAACTATGTTACTATCACCATAGAAAACTTTGATATTACATACCTTTGTGACCTAAAAACTTAGTATCTTAGAGATGTTAACAGGATGAACAGCTTTTAGGATAAATCCTCAGTTTGTTAATGTAAATCTAAATGTGTTTCTAATGGCAACATATCCTCTAACACTATAATACAGCCCTGCAGGTGAGGGACCTCTCGGTGATATCTGACAGACGGTGATCCACTCCTGGGGGCAGGACGCTGTTTCACACTCTCTGATTTTCTTTCAAAACTCTTGATTAATGGTTTAAGAGTAAATGAGCATTAAGGATATAGAATATAAAAGCTGTCTTTAAATCTCTACATGAAGATAATAAGCCAGTGGTTAAGTGTTTGGGGATCTTATTGAAGATGTTTCTCTTTGTGAAAGTGAAACTGTCAGGTTCTTAAGGATGCTTCTTTGTAGCGAGACATTAAAATGATGCAAGGGTTTTATCACATCACGTCGTATTTGCTAATAAAGCCCTGTTATGGGGAGATAACTCTGTGGGTGCTCTAGAAATCATCTTTTGTGTCTATGTGAAATAAAAACGTGGCTTCCTTCAGCTTATGCTAGAAAATATTATTAAGGCAATTTCCAGGATTAAAAGGGTGCTGTAGATTATTAAAGATGGAGAAGAATGTCTCAATAGCCCAAGATTCATTTAAATATTTCATCAAACAAAAAATGTTTTCATTTTAGTACCGCGTGATTTTAACAGTGAAGATTTTGTTACAATCTGTTACATGGGGCATATATTATATCCAGACATTAGGTGGGGTTTCTGGGCAGGAAATGTGGAATGGTCAGGGAAGTTATTGTCCAAGTTTTATCTAGTTTATTATAGTTAAATGTGTCACATCATGTCTCATGTTTATATTGAGGTTGAACATTTTACATTTCTCGTTTTGATATTTACAGTTTATGGGGCCACCATTGATGTTTTAGGTATGTCAATGATCAGTTCACTATCAGAAATTTATATTGCTCACGATCAGTTGAAGTCTGAAGATTCATCTCCAAAAATTTCATGGGTAGTGATTCCAGATTTCCCGGATTTTGATAGCCAGCAGATCTAGATCTGTCAATGATTTTACACACAAGATTAATTTAAAGAAGATAGTCCAAATAGCGTTAGAAATCTATAATTTTCTGTTATTGCTGGCAGAGGTTCCTAGGGTCCTGGAATAAAATGTTATATCTATGTCGCAATCTCTTGTGTAAATAAAGGGATAAGGAGGTGGGCGTCAATTACATGTTTAAATGACTTTTTCGGATACAGGATAAATATGGTTTTCACGATTTCAACAGTTGAAACATTCAGAGGCAATTTACTTATTCTCTCTGAACCAATACCTAAGTTTGCCACCATATCTATACCTTTAATTGCTTATTGATATATATGGGGGTGTTAAAACTGACATTAACACACTCACCCCTAAATTTCATAATAGACTGTTCTAGTCCTTGATTTAGGAGAGTCTAAATGCATCATCAGGGGTGTGTTTAACAAAGAGTTAAAATATAAACCTGGTGGGCACGGGACTTTCATACAAGATCAATTTCATTTCAAGAGATGATTTTTGTTTTATTTCATTAATTGATTTGACAAATGTTTGTAATTGATAATGGTTTAATGGGAATATTTTCTAATTTCCAAAGAGGAATCTTATTTAGTAACTATTGGCTGAATTTAAATGAATCTGATTGGCCATTGGTTACAATTGTATGCCTTTAATTCTGATTGGCTGAATAGGTATCTTGTGACAATTGAAATTTTTTTTGGCAATGACAAATGTGACAAAGACAAAATTTAGTAGTATCACTGATTACTAAATTAAAACTGGATAGATTCATGCAATGTTATAATGCCAATTCAATGATTTATTGAAGTTATTTATTGGAAATTTCATTATTTATAAATAAGCCTGAATTTTGTCTTCTATCAAGATGAACTATTCTGATTGGGTACTGACTGCAGCATAGTTGATTTCTGATTGGATCCTTGAAGCCCATGCAAATGATATTTTGTGTTCAGGGTCTCTATGGTTACATATGAAGTCTTCATAGACATTGACACAGAAATATAATTACACTGTTTACTAAATCAATGAGATTTTTAAAAAGGTCTTTCTTTTATGTTTACACAATAATTCAAAACATGATAAGTTGATGCAAGACATTGTATGCTAGCTCCTGCAAAATCCATCTTTTAATGATCTGCTGTCACCGTTCATTGGGCAATTTAATTGACTCTATTATTGATAATTTTGCCTTGTGCAGAGATGAATTTAAAACAGGAAGTTGTGACATTTAAGATAGGATGAACAACAGAGGTCATTAATTGTATGAAGAACAAACTGCCAGATTCTGCAGGTCTTTGATATTTACCAACTTGTGTTGTTCCTCGCAGTCTAACAATGCAAACAGTTGTTAACGCTCCTTAGGAAGATAAAACAAAGTCTGAGAGGTTAGCGTAAAAGATAACAAATGTTCAATGCTGTACTTGTATATATCTAGACCTTGACATAGATAATTTTTTGATGGAAAAGCTGACCTGATGGGGCCAGATGATGTCTTTACCATGTGTTGTACGCGATAGTCCTCTCACAGGAAACCTCAATATATCTACATCAAGAATATGAAAACTTTCCAAGGTCTTAGATTGAAAGTTCATCCCCCAGTGGGGGTGATTTCCGAACTCTTCTATCAATGGAGGTAAACGAAGGGATGTACTATAAGGACGAACAACGTCCTGGAGAGCGATCAGATTAGAATGACGACAATCGTTTGGCCTATCAATACAAATCTGCCACTTGTTTTTCCCAGATCAGATATGCTTCTGAAATTTGGGCGTATACCGAACCTGTTGAACATATTATCATCGCCATGGCTACAATTATGATAGATTTTGAAGGATATAAGGGACCCCTTCATATATTTCCGAGGATACATGAGGAATCTTGTTAGATTTTGATAGATACATGAAAATTCGTTCAAGTCTGGGTCACTTTGATGTTTATGGGATACATATTAAAACAACAGTTACCTCCTGATGAACAAAACGCATGCTTGAATCAGATATCATATAATTTATCTAAGTAAAATGGCTGCTAAAAGTCTATGAACATCAGTTACTATGTCATCTGCACAGCTGTTTGTAAGCAGACATTGATATAACAGGAAGTGCAGAGGATTTCTTAAAAAAAAAAATGGGCCACACTCTGTTGAAAGCTGACCGACAAAACATGGAATTTTAAATGGCATCGTTCCTCAATGGCACTTGAGAAATGATGGGAATATTGAGATTTGTTTACAAAAAGAATGTAAACAGCTTGTCTACACAGACATTATCGTCCCCTAACACATCATCACTACACAGTGTATCTATTGACTGTGTTATGTAATGTTTTCTAAGCGTGGTAGGCCATGGCCCAACCAGCAACAGGTAGTGTTTTGTTTTTTTGTCAACAGAGAATAAACACTGATGAGATTGTGTATGAAATATGGTGGATATAATTGCAAACAGCACCCAGTACATTCTACACATAGATTTATTAATCTGCTAAAAGGTTTTTTTTTCTTTTCAGCAGAAAAAGCTAAAGAGAAAATCTTGTTTTGTGTGACAGACTGAAGAGATATATGGTCGCCACATCTTACTTTTTATCAGCTATCAGTAAACAAACAGCAAATCAATTTAGGATTTAAAACATTGATGACAATTTCCACAGATTGTGTTTTAGAGACAAAGTCAAATGTATCAAACCTTATTGTGGTGTTTTAATTTTTTTCTGAATTTGAGAAATAACTAAAAACCAAATATTAATTAAGATACAATTTAAAGAGAAACACTTACCACTGTAGAATCAAAACTGCATTCATGAAAAAGAAAGACAATAACAGACAAATTAACTGAAAAATACCCAAGAAAGTTGCTGTTAGCAGAATCATATTGTATCTTATAGGGAACTTATTTCAGCCGTTGGTCTGATTTGTAGAGGCAGGTCTTGTTGGCCTTTTGTTTACTGCAGGTTAAACCTGTATGATAAGAAGTGATGACCGTTTTCTAACCTCCATAAACATTAAAGATGCACATCAGTTCATCATCCTGCTATCACGATTAACAGCAGGTCTGCTTCACTTACTCCACGGTAAATGTGAAATAAAACATTTTAAAAACGGTCAGTGTTTAGTTTGTAATAAATCAGCATGTTAAGTCTAGCCATATCCTGGTCTGATACAAGCTTATCTGATAAACTATAAGTCTGCATGCAATAAAACATCTAGGTCATTTGATAATCCCAGATTCAAACTTCTGATTAACCTGGATGAGAGATATTGAATTGGGAGAAGCTCAAATTCTGATTTGAGCCTTTATTTGATATTGAGTTGAAATGTATGTAGACAGTAGACAGACAGACAGACATATAGAGAGAACGAGAGAAAGAATATTACAGTTTCTATAATGAATCTGGTTATTTATTCTAAGGTCAGGTAAAGTCCAAGAGAGATCTGATATCAAGTGATAAGCTCAGAATGAATTATACTGGTATCAATGTTTATGAGTCCTTAAATTTCATAGATGATCTTTCTGATTTATTTGATAATATATTGTCACATCTGTTAAGAGGTTGGTTGTGAGAGCTATAAATAGAAGAAGTACATATTTAATTTGAATACACAGCACTTATAATAAAACTGATAAAAGTAAAAGTTTTGGTCTAATGACACCATCAGAAGAATAACTCTATTAACCCCTAAAAACAGATTTGAACTCTTCTGACCCTAAACATGGAGCAGTTCATTATGGAACTTTCGGGGTGCTTGTTAATGTCCCTAAGTCTAAAGTTATAATCATTGATCGGTGTGTTAAATAGTCTGTATTTGTTTGATAATTACATTGCATGTTGTTGGAATATTAATACAAGACAAAAGAATTCATCCATATATCCTAGGTTACGGAGGTGGGTCGTGAAACAGGCCATCAAAACAACTATCCTTATAGCTCATGTCAGATCATGTTTCTCAGTGTGATATGCTGATCCTGAGGGATGGGTAGAAATTGATCTTTTCATCGTTGGAGACCAAAACAGAATTATCTTTATTGCTTCTACATGCACTGTGTAATAGAATTGAGGACGCTCGGATGAAAAGTGATATTGAATTAAACGCTATTAATTTGTGATCTTTCTCTAGGGGTTTTCCAAGTCTAAAGATGCTGCAAATGTTCTTTTCTCACACATGAGAGGATAAGCAGTAAAAATTGTTGATCCATATGTGAAAAAAAAAGTTAATGATAGTGTATCGGAAACTGCTGATCTGTCTGTTTGCACCCATTAAGATCTTGGATTGTCAGTAAGGTACCGATTTATTTCTTTGGTCATTTTACAGATGTGTAGGAGTAATAGATCTAGATAAGAAATTGGAAAATTTCTTATATTACCAATCAACGAAATAAAATGTTAATATTAAGTGAGGTAAAATGCCATCAAAATAATGAAAATATAGAATTTCAATTTCAAAATTGATATCTAACCATTTAAATATACATGACCTTCTCTCAATTTCTCATATGACTTTACTTTCAAAAGCTATTTATTAACCTTATTACTTTTTATGTTGATAAAAAGGTTTATCGCTGAGCAAAACAGCATGATGAAATATGACTCTTTGATGACCATTTGGAAGGGGACATAACTGTGATGACTTATTGGGAGGGGACATAACTGTGAAGAGTTATTGGGAGGGGACATAACTGTGATGACTTATTGGGAAAGGACATAACTGTGATGACAAACTGGAAGGGGAAATAACTCCCTTTGATGATCATCTGGAAGGGGAAATAACTCCCTTTGATGATCATCTGGAAGGGGAAATAACTCCCTTTGATGATCATCTGGAAGGGGAAATAATTCCCTTTGAGGACCAACTAGAAAGGGAAATAACTCCCTTTGATGATCATCTGGAAGGGGACATAACCCCCTTTGATGATCATCTGGAAGGGGACATAACCGCCTTTGAGGACCAACTGGAAGGGGACATAACCGCCTTTGAGGACCAACTGGAAGGGGAAATAACTCCCTTTGATGATCAATTGGAAGGGGAAATAACTCCCTTTGATGATCATCTGGAAGGGGACATAACCCCCTTTGATGATCATCTGGAAGGGGACATAACCGCCTTTGAGGACCAACTGGAAGGGGACATAACCGCCTTTGAGGACCAACTGGAAGGGGAAATAACTCCCTTTGATGATCAATTGGAAGGGGAAATAACTCCCTTTGAGGACCAACTGGAAGGGGAAATAACTCCCTTTGATGATCAATTGGAAGGGGAAATAACTCCCTTTGAGGACCAACTGGAAGGGGAAATAACTCCCTTTGAGGACCAACTGGAAGGGGAAATAACTCCCTTTGATGATCAATTGGAAGGGGACATAACTCCCTTTGATGATCAATTGGAAGGGGAAATAACTCCCTTTGATGATCAATTGGAAGGGGACATAACTCCCTTTGATGACCAACTGGAAGGAGACATAACTTCCTATGAAAACCAATTCAAAAAAGGGACATAATTCTTGCTGATGATCAACAGGCAGGGGACATAACTCTCATTGAAGATCAGTTTGAAAAAGAACATGGGGACCTTTTTGATGATCATTTTTCGCCAATAGTGCAACAGACAGATGATTTATATTGTATAGTGCAGATGTCCTAAGTTCCAGCTATTTTTTCTCCACTGACTCAATGTATCTACTGTTCTTTATTTGATTAGCCTATTTATATTGAACTTCTGATTGATTTGGATTCTGTGATCATCCCTGCAGATTTTAATTTGATTTCATGATTCAGTGACCCGACATTGATTCTATTCTAAACTTTTCGTGTAGAATATGACGCTTAATCATCAATAACATATTGACATTTTAATCAGAAAGAAAATACAACAACTTGGGGTAAAGTGCTATAGCAGGGATAACTATCAAGAGTTTAGGTGAGGACGATTCAGTCAGCCAATATGTGTTTATTCATTTCTCTGACAACATTCTAGACAATTTACGGCCATCATCGTGTCTGACTGTATTGTTGATGCCTCAGGTACTGCTTGTTAATAGACAGATATTGAGCTATTTGATTTGGGTTTTATTTGTGATCTTGAGTCTATATTACAACTTTACATCATCTGTAAAGTCGAAAGTCGAGCAAATGTAGGCGATATATGTAAAGGCCAGATTTGTGATTGTAGATTTCTTATTTGAAATATTATTGCTGAAAAAGATCATTTTGATGGGTGAATTATAGATAGATATAATTATGTAGTATACTACTGACATTTTATAACAGTTTGTCTGTAAATCTTATAAGTGTAATAAATTACAGCCAAGCTGGTCTAATCAACCACCTCTATATAAAGTTTGGTTTTGCTTTGGTTTCATTAGTTTAACGTCTTTTAATAGCCAGGGTAATGAAAAACCACCTGTCTATAAAGACACTAGGCTATAAAGATTATTTTTACTTCACCCCTTGGGTGGTCTTGCATAGACAGATTTGACCGTATTTATTTGTAATTAATAATTACAAGGATATTAATTAAGTAATATTTAAAATTCTTTATTGATTTGTTCTATAATCTACTCCCTATAGCATATCCATTATAGGCGCATGCAGATCTTCCTTTTGTTGCCATGGTTACAGATTGTCTTATAATGGGTATATAACAATACTTTAGCACTCTTGCTTGTCTTCGTTAAAGTGATTGTCATTCATATTTAATGATATATGCTGTCAATATTTATTGAAAAACTGAAAAGAAACATTTCATGTGCGGTGCTAGATAGATGAAGGAGAGCTTAGTTTCATCAGTCCCTCTCCAAACTCGTTAATCACTTTACCAAATTCCATTAATCATTTTTCATATCCATTAACAAATTACGTGTGTCGGCAGATTAAGTCTTCCTGCTATTACAAAAGGTTAATTGATATTGAAACACGCCTTCCTTGGAAACTCCCACAAAACCATCAGGTTCTACAGCATCTCTTCATACCCCAGTGCTCTAAATGGTATTAAGGGTATTGGAAACTAATGTTTAGTCATGATCAAAAAGGATTCATGTCGGTAAGGCCTTCAGCACTTAATGTGATGCCACCGAGAGACGTTTTTAAGTTTATTTGTATCCTTGAAGTCACACCTGCAAGGTGATTGTAAAACCTTGCTTTAGGCATTAAGGGTTACAAACATTTTGATGATCAAGATGATGTAGATGTTTCATGGGAGGCGAGATATGCTTTAATGAGTAACAGGGTGTGATGGGATTTTCGCTGGAGACTCCTATTTATATTTTCTAATGTAATAGCTTAAATTCTCTAAAATATAACTCTTAGAGATCCATCTGAAATCAGAATATCTGTCAACCCTCATCTGCTGAAAGGAAAGTATCGAAAAAGCTGGTTACAAAAAAGGAAAGAGCTACAGCAAATTTTAATCATATTCTAAGACCAAAAGCCTGTAAAAATAGGTACATTTATGGAACTATCAAGAAAAGAATAACATAAAACCAATCAAAAGTTGAATAGTAAAAAAGGTTGGGTTTTTTTTTTTTTTTTTTTTTTTTTAAATATTCCAGAACAGGCTTAAATATTTATGAAATTATCATGAAAAAGATTCTTATATAATTATAGAACAGATATGAAATATTGAATAGAATATTATTTTTTGTTCTTTTTGTTTTTCAATATTCCAGAGCTATAATGTTGGTTTTAAAATGTCATGACCGTCCCAGAATGTACATATTATATGAATTCCTTATCTAGTCTTTGATCCTATGGAATGAACGTCCATGAAGATCCCTTTTGACATGCAATGTCATGATATTATCAGTGTATAATGGTCACCGGGACACAGACTCGTTGTATGTCAATTTCACTCGTAATATCGCCTGGAACGAAAAGAACATGCAAATACCTAATTAGACGGGGTGGAGAAGACAGTAATACACAGTATAACAACTGCGGGCCTTGTCTGGTAGAACCCATACAATGTTGCCCTGTAGATTACCATATGTTAGCATCAGAGGCTTAAACGAAGAAAGGGCTTTCAGTTGTTAATGAAATATTACCATACTCTACCTAACAAATAGCCTGGGACTCTTTATGAAATGAGAAAATAAACTCATTCACCCCTGAAATTTCATAATGGACTGGCCTAGTCTTTGATTTAGAAGAGTCGAAATGTGTCTTCAGGGGTAAATGAATTAAGGGGTCAAGCCTGGTTAAATTTTGTTGTCACCAGCCAAGATCTTACCCAGGTTTGATATGTTTTTTAGACTTCAAAAAGAAGCTTCTGCTAGAATGAAGAGGGGATGGAGGTTCTTTTATGGACAAGATTAAGTTGAGTGCACATAGATATAATAGTTGTTTTCGGAAATGCATGATTTATACTGCGTATAAAGTTCACATTTAGGTTTTTTTATGATAAATTTGAGAAACTAAAGAAAACATTTCATGCAAAAATTTTCAAAACGATTTATTTTCCTCCCCATGAAGGTCTTTATCTGAAGAAAGTCTGCGTTCATTTACCAATAAAAGTTAATTTCAAGTACTCAAACAATAAACAAACGCTAAATCTCAAAAAATAAATGGCAGCAGAAATTTATTTTCAACACCATCTAGTAGAGGAAGGGATGGGTGTTATCTTTGTCTAAAACAACAGGTTTTTGTCTGTTTGATAAAACTCATTGTAGAAATGGAGTCTGAGAGGAACTTAGTGCTTGGGCCAATATTAGAGATAGAGGAGAAGGTTTTACTGGGGCGAGAGTTTAGGTTACATTTATAGTGATAGAGGAGAAGGTTTTACTGGGGCGAGAGGTTTAGGTTACATTTATAGTGATAGAGGAGTAGGTTTTACTGGGGCGAGAGGTTTAGGTTACATTTATAGTGATAGAGGAGTAGGTTTTACTGGGGCGAGAGGTTTAGGTTACATTTATAGTGATAGAGGAGTAGGTTTTACTGGGGCGAGAGTTTAGGTTACATTTATAGTGATAGAGGAGTAGGTTTTACTGGGGCGAGAGGTTTAGGTTACATTTATAGTGATAGAGGAGTAGGTTTTACTGGGGCGAGAGGTTTAGGTTACATTTATAGTGATAGAGGAGTAGGTTTTACTGGGGCGAGAGGTTTAGGTTACATTTATAGTGATAGAGGAGAAGGTTTTACTGGGGCGAGAGGTTTAGGTTACATTTATAGTGATAGAGGAGTAGGTTTTACTGGGGCGAGAGGTTTAGGTTACATTTATAGTGATAGAGGAGTAGGTTTTACTGGGGCGAGAGGTTTAGGTTACATTTATAGTGATAGAGGAGTAGGTTTTACTGGGGCGAGAGGTTTAGGTTACATTTATAGTGATAGAGGAGTAGGTTTTACTGGGGCGAGAGGTTTAGGTTACATTTATAGTGATAGAGGAGAAGGTTTTACTGGGGCGAGAGGTTTAGGTTACATTTATAGTGATAGAGGAGTAGGTTTTACTGGGGCGAGAGGTTTAGGTTACATTTATAGTGATAGAGGAGTAGGTTTTACTGGGGCGAGAGGTTTAGGTTACATTTATAGTGATAGAGGAGTAGGTTTTACTGGGCGAGAGGTTTAGGTTACATTTATAGTGATAGAGGAGAGTAGGTTTTACTGGGGCGAGAGGTTTAGGTTACATTTATAGTGATAGAGGAGTAGGTTTTACTGGGGAGAGGTTTACGGGAGCGATGGGGGAGAGGTTTAGGTTACATTTATAGTGATAGAGGAGTAGGTTTTACTGGGGCGAGAGGTTTAGGTTACATTTATAGTGATAGAGGAGTAGGTTTTACTGGGGCGAGAGGTTTAGGTTACATTTATAGTGATAGAGGAGTAGGTTTTACTGGGGCGAGAGGTTTAGGTTACATTTATAGTGATAGAGGAGAAGGTTTTACTGGGGCGAGAGGTTTAGGTTACATTTATAGTGATAGAGGAGAGGTTTTACTGGGGCGAGAGGTTTAGGTTACATTTATAGTGATAGAGGAGAAGGTTTTACTGGGGCGAGAGGTTTAGGTTACATTTATAGTGATAGAGGAGTAGGTTTTACTGGGGCGAGAGGTTTAGGTTACATTTATAGTGATAGAGGAGTAGGTTTTACTGGGGCGAGAGGTTTAGGTTACATTTATAGTGATAGAGGAGTAGGTTTTACTGGGGCGAGAGGTTTAGGTTACATTTATAGTGATAGAGGAGTAGGTTTTACTGGGGCGAGAGGTTTAGGTTACATTTATAGTGATAGAGGAGTAGGTTTTACTGGGGCGAGAGGTTTAGGTTACATTTATAGTGATAGAGGAGAAGGTTTTACTGGGGCGAGAGGTTTAGGTTACATTTATAGTGATAGAGGAGTAGGTTTTACTGGGGCGAGAGGTTTAGGTTACATTTATAGTGATAGAGGAGTAGGTTTTACTGGGGCGAGAGGTTTAGGTTACATTTATAGTGATAGAGGAGTAGGTTTTACTGGGGCGAGAGGTTTAGGTTACATTTATAGTGATAGAGGAGTAGGTTTTACTGGGGCGAGAGGTTTAGGTTACATTTATAGTGATAGAGGAGTAGGTTTTACTGGGGCGAGAGGTTTAGGTTACATTTATATTTATAGAGATAGAGGAGAAGGTTTTACTGGGGCGAGAGGTTTAGGTTACATTTATAGTGATAGAGGAGTAGGTTTTACTGGGGCGAGAGGTTTAGGTTACATTTATAGTGATAGAGGAGTAGGTTTTACTGGGGCGAGAGAGGTTTAGGTTACATTTATAGTGATAGAGGAGTAGGTTTTACTGGGGCGAGAGGTTTAGGTTACATTTATAGTGATAGAGGAGAAGGTTTTACTGGGGCGAGAGGTTTAGGTTACATTTATAGTGATAGAGGAGTAGGTTTTACTGGGGCGAGAGGTTTAGGTTACATTTATAGTGATAGAGGAGTAGGTTTTACTGGGGCGAGAGGTTTAGGTTACATTTATAGAGATAGAGGAGTAGGTTTTACTGGGGCGAGAGGTTTAGGTTACATTTATAGTGATAGAGGAGTAGGTTTTACTGGGGCGAGAGGTTTAGGTTACATTTATAGTGATAGAGGAGAAGGTTTTACTGGGGCGAGAGGTTTAGGTTACATTTATAGTGATAGAGGAGTAGGTTTTACTGGGGCGAGAGGTTTAGGTTACATTTATAGTGATAGAGGAGTAGGTTTTACTGGGGCGAGAGGTTTAGGTTACATTTATAGTGATAGAGGAGTAGGTTTTACTGGGGCGAGAGGTTTAGGTTACATTTATAGTGATAGAGGAGTAGGTTTTACTGGGGCGAGAGGTTTAGGTTACATTTATAGTGATAGAGGAGTAGGTTTTACTGGGGCGAGAGGTTTAGGTTACATTTATAGTGATAGAGGAGTAGGTTTTACTGGGGCGAGAGGTTTAGGTTACATTTATAGTGATAGAGGAGTAGGTTTTACTGGGGCGAGAGGTTTAGGTTACATTTATAGTGATAGAGGAGAAGGTTTTACTGGGGCGAGAGGTTTAGGTTACATTTATAGTGATAGAGGAGTAGGTTTTACTGGGGCGAGAGGTTTAGGTTACATTTATAGTGATAGAGGAGTAGGTTTTACTGGGGCGAGAGGTTTAGGTTACATTTATAGTGATAGAGGAGTAGGTTTTACTGGGGCGAGAGGTTTAGGTTACATTTATAGTGATAGAGGAGTAGGTTTCTGGGCGAGAGTTTACATTACTGGAGGAGAGGTTTACGGGGGAGAGTTTAGGTTACATTTATAGTGATAGAGGAGTAGGTTTTACTGGGGCGAGAGGTTTAGGTTACATTTATAGTGATAGAGGAGTAGGTTTTACTGGGGCGAGAGGTTTAGGTTACATTTATAGTGATAGAGGAGTAGGTTTTACTGGGGCGAGAGGTTTAGGTTACATTTATAGTGATAGAGGAGTAGGTTTTACTGGGGCGAGAGGTTTAGGTTACATTTATAGTGATAGAGGAGTAGGTTTTTACTGGGGCGAGAGGTTTAGGTTACATTTATAGTGATAGAGGAGAAGGTTTTACTGGGGCGAGAGGTTTAGGTTACATTTATAGTGATAGAGGAGAAGGTTTTACTGGGGCGAGAGGTTTAGGTTACATTTATAGTGATAGAGGAGTAGGTTTTACTGGGGCGAGAGGTTTAGGTTACATTTATAGTGATAGAGGAGTAGGTTTTACTGGGGCGAGAGGTTTAGGTTACATTTATAGTGATAGAGGAGTAAGGTTTTACTGGGGCGAGAGGTTTAGGTTACATTTATAGTGATAGAGGAGTAGGTTTTACTGGGGCGAGAGGTTTAGGTTACATTTATAGTGATAGAGGAGTAGGTTTTACTGGGGCGAGAGGTTTAGGTTACATTTATAGTGATAGAGGAGTAGGTTTTACTGGGGCGAGAGGTTTAGGTTACATTTATAGTGATAGAGGAGAAGGTTTTACTGGGGCGAGAGGTTTAGGTTACATTTATAGTGATAGAGGAGAAGGTTTTACTGGGGCGAGAGGTTTAGGTTACATTTATAGTGATAGAGGAGAAGGTTTTACTGGGGCGAGAGGTTTAGGTTACATTTATAGTGATAGAGGAGAAGGTTTTACTGGGGCGAGAGGTTTAGGTTACATTTATATATAGTGATAGAGGAGGTTATTGGAAGAGGATAGGTTTTACTGGGGCGAGAGGTTTAGGTTACATTTATAGTGATAGAGGAGAAGGTTTTTACTGGGGCGAGAGGTTTAGGTTACATTTATAGTGATAGAGGAGTAGGTTTTACTGGGGGACGAGAGGTTTAGGTTACATTTATAGTGATAGAGGAGTAGGTTTTACTGGGGCGAGAGGTTTAGGTTACATTTATAGTGATAGAGGAGTAGGTTTTACTGGGGCGAGAGGTTTAGGTTACATTTATAGTGATAGAGGAGTAGGTTTTACTGGGGCGAGAGGTTTAGGTTACATTTATAGTGATAGAGGAGTAGGTTTTTACTGGGGCGAGAGGTTTAGGTTACATTTATAGTGATAGAGGAGTAGGTTTTACTGGGGCGAGAGGTTTAGGTTACATTTATAGTGATAGAGGAGTAGGTTTTACTGGGGCGAGAGGTTTAGGTTACATTTATAGTGATAGAGGAGTAGGTTTTACTGGGGCGAGAGGTTTAGGTTACATTTATAGTGATAGAGGAGTAGGTTTTACTGGGGGAGAGGTTTAGGTTACATTTATAGTGATAGAGGAGTAGGTTTTACTGGGGCGAGAGGTTTAGGTTACATTTATAGTGATAGAGGAGTAGGTTTTACTGGGGGAGAGGTTTAGGTTACATTTATAGTGATAGAGGAGTAGGTTTTACTGGGGCGAGAGGTTTAGGTTACATTTATAGTGATAGAGGAGTAGGTTTTACTGGGGCGAGAGGTTTAGGTTACATTTATAGTGATAGAGGAGTAGGTTTTACTGGGGCGAGAGGTTTAGGTTACATTTATAGTGATAGAGGAGTAGGTTTTTACTGGGGCGTGAGAGGTTTAGGTTACATTTATAGTGATAGAGGAGTAGGTTTTACTGGGGCGAGAGGTTTAGGTTACATTTTATAGTGATAGAGGAGTAGGTTTTACTGGGGTGAGAGGTTTAGGTTACATTTATAGTGATAGAGGAGTAGGTTTTACTGGGGCGAGAGGTTTAGGTTACATTTATAGTGATAGAGGAGTAGGTTTTACTGGGGCGAGAGGTTTAGGTTACATTTATAGTGATAGAGGAGAAGGTTTTACTGGGGCGAGAGGTTTAGGTTTACATTTATAGTGATAGAGGAGTAGGTTTTACTGGGGCGAGAGGTTTAGGTTACATTTATAGTGATAGAGGAGTAGGTTTTACTGGGGCGAGAGGTTTAGGTTACATTTATAGTGATAGAGGAGTAGGTTTTACTGGGGCGAGAGGTTTAGGTTACATTTATAGTGATAGAGGAGTAGGTTTTACTGGGGCGAGAGGTTTAGGTTACATTTATAGTGATAGAGGAGTAGGTTTTACTGGGGGAGAGTTTAGGTTACTTTTAGAGATAGGAGTGGTTTTACTGGGGCGAGAGGTTTAGGTTACATTTATAGTGATAGAGGAGTAGGTTTTACTGGGGGCGAGAGGTTTAGGTTACATTTATAGTGATAGAGGAGTAGGTTTTACTGGGGCGAGAGGTTTAGGTTACATTTATAGTGATAGAGGAGTAGGTTTTACTGGGGCGAGAGGTTTAGGTTACATTTATAGTGATAGAGGAGTAGGTTTTACTGGGGCGAGAGGTTTAGGTTACATTTATAGTGATAGAGGAGTAGGTTTTACTGGGGCGAGAGGTTTAGGTTACATTTATAGTGATAGAGGAGTAGGTTTTACTGGGGCGAGAGGTTTAGGTTACATTTATAGTGATAGAGGAGTAGGTTTTACTGGGGCGAGAGGTTTAGGTTACATTTATAGTGATAGAGGAGTAGGTTTTACTGGGGCGAGAGGTTTAGGTTACATTTATAGTGATAGAGGAGTAGGTTTTACTGGGGTGAGAGGTTTAGGTTACATTTATAGTGATAGAGGAGTAGGTTTTACTGGGGCGAGAGGTTTAGGTTACATTTATAGAGATAGAGGAGTAGGTTTTACTGGGGTGAGAGGTTTAGGTTACATTTATAGTGATAGAGGAGTAGGTTTTACTGGGGCGAGAGGTTTAGGTTACATTTATAGTGATAGAGGAGTAGGTTTTTACTGGGGCGAGAGGTTTAGGTTACATTTATAGTGATAGAGGAGTAGGTTTTACTGGGGCGAGAGGTTTAGGTTACATTTATAGTGATAGAGGAGTAGGTTTTACTGGGGCGAGAGGTTTAGGTTACATTTATAGTGATAGAGGAGTAGGTTTTACTGGGGCGAGAGGTTTTAGGTTACATTTATAGTGATAGAGGAGAAGGTTTTACTGGGGCGAGAGGTTTAGGTTACATTTATAGTGATTAGGACGGTGATCTACCACATAGGATCACATAGGACAGATAAAGGACCAATTAGGACGAGCATACTGGACTGGAGAAGGATTGTCTAGAGTCACACATTTTATACTTTCTGCATGCATAATGACCAATTTATTTTTGTGGCAATTTAATTTTGTGTATTCTGGGCTCTTATTTTACTTTGAGCGTTGATGTAACTATTTTTAGCTCACCTGGCCCGAAGGGCCGGTGAGCTTATGTCATGGCGCGGCGTCCGTCGTCCGTCCGTCCGTCCGTCCGTCAACATTTCCTTTAAATCGCTACTAGTCATAGAGTTCTGAATGGAATGTAACCAAATTTGGCCACAAACATCCTTGGGGGAAGGGGAACAGAACTTGTATAAATTTTGGCTCTGGTCCCCGGGAGCAGGAGGGGCGGGGCCCAATAGGGGTAATAGAGGTAAATCCTTTAAATCGCTACTAGTCATAGAGTTCTGAATGGAATGTAACCAAATTTTGGCCACAAACATCCTTGGGGGAGGGGGAACAGACCTTGTATAAATTTTGGCTCTGACCCCTGGGGGCAGGAGGGGCGGGGCCCAATAGGGGAAATAGAGGTAAATCCTTTAAATCTCTACTTGTCCTAGAGCTCTACATGGAATTGTAACCAAATTTGGCCACAAACATCCTTGGGGGAAGGGGAACAGAACTTGTATAAAATTTGGCTCTGTCCCCCCCGGGGCAGGAGGGGCGGGGCCCAATAGGGAAATAGAGGTAAATCTTATAAAATCACTACTTGTCATAGAGTTCTGAATGGAATGTAACCAAATTTGGCCACAAACATCCTTGGGGGAAGGGGAACAGAACTTGTATAAATTTTGGCTCTGACTCCCCGGGGGCAGGAGGGGCAGGGCCCAATAGGGGTAATAGAGGTAAATCCTTTAAATCGCTACTTGTCATAGAGTTCTGAATGGAATGTAACCAAATTTGGCCACAAACATCCTTGGGGGAAGGGGAACAGAACTTGTATAAATTTTGGCTCTGACTCCCCGGGGGCAGGAGGGGCGGGGCCCAATAGGGGTAATAGAGGTAAATCCTTTAAATCGCTACTTGTCATAGAGTTCTGAATGGAATGTAACTAAATTTGGCCACAAACATCCTTGGGGGAAGGGGAACAGAACTTGTATAAATTTTGGCTCTGATCCCCTGGGGGCAGGAGGGGCGGGGCCCAATAGGGGAAATAGAGGTAAATCCTTTAAATCGCTACTTGTCGTAGAGTTTGAATGGAATGTAACTAAATTTGGCCACAAACATCCTTGGGGGAAGGAAAACAAAACTTGTATAAAATTTTGGCTCTGATGCCCGGGGGCAGGAGGGGCGGGGCCCAATAGGGGAAATAGAGGTAAATCCTTTAAATCGCTACTTGTCGTAGAGTTCTGAATGGAATGTAACTAAATTTGGCCACAAACATCCTTGGGGGAAGGGGAACAGAACTTGTATAAATTTTGGCTCTGACCCCCCGGGGGCAGGAGGGGCGGGGCCCAATAGGGGTAATAGAGGTAAATCCTTTAAATCGCTTCTTGTCATAGAGCTCTGAATGGAATGTAACCAAATTTGGCCACAAACATCCTTTGGGGAAGGGGAACAGAACTTGTATAAATTTTGGCACCGGTCCCCTGGGGGCAGGAGGGGCGGGGCCCAATAGGGGAAATAGAGGTAAATCCTTTAAATCGCTACTTGTAATAGAGTTCTACATGAATTGTAACCAAATTCTGCCACAAACATCCTTGGGGGAAGGGGAACAGAACTTGTATAAATTTTGACTTGGTCCCCAGGGGGCAGGAGGGGCGGGGCCCAATAGGGGTAATAGAGGTAAATCCTTTAAATCGCTACTAGTCATAGAGTTCTGAATGGAATGTAACCAAATTTGGCCACAAACATCCTTGGGGGAGGGGGAACAGACCTTGTATAAATTTTGGCTCTGACCCCCTGGGGGCAGGAGGGGCGGGGCCCAATAGGGGAAATAGAGGTAAATCCTTTAAATCTCTACTTGTCCTAGAGTTCTACATGAATTGTAACCAAATTTGGCCACAAACATCCTTGGGGGAAGGGGAACAGAACTTGTATAAATTTTGGCTCTGACCCCCCGGGGGCAGGAGGGGCGGGGCCCAATAGGGGAAATAGAGGTAAATCCTTTAAATCGCT